>NC_143395.1:6624241-6927271 GCF_052110815.1 Crocodylus siamensis | reverse complement strand
CGTGCAGCAGGCCCCTAAATTAACGCCAGGCTAATTTATTTCGGCTACAATCCAGGGATCAGTAGGACTTTGTCTTTTTAAATGACAATTAAAGCCAAAAGTTCCGGTGCTTTCCAATGGTCCAAGAATATCCTCTTTTCCCAAACTGTCACTGTAACGCTGCTTTTGCCAGACATCCTTTCCTACCGGAAACAATCCTCACCAAATGGTTTTTTTTGTTTTTTTTTTTCCAGTTTCTAGCATTAATTGAAGCAGTTACCTAATTTCTAGTAAGATGTACTAACAGTAAAATACCCATTCTGTCATGGGTTATTCTACAACTTTGCTTGGTATTGAAATGTGACTGTAACCTTAATAAGGCTATACGAAGTTTTAACATTCGGAAAAAGAACACTTATTCTCAGCTGTGTAAACTGCCCAAGCTCCACTGATGTCCACGGAGGTACGACAGTTTACGCCAGCGTTATTTGTTCCAATATACTCTACTAGAAACTACAGATAATGAGGGAACATTTAACCTATGCTAAATCTGTTAGATTACACATACACAAACAAGGACAAGGTGGGCAGGAAAAGCAAAAAAACCAGATTTGCCTGAGCTTTTAATGTTCAGAGGTTCTTGGATGTGACAGTGTGGGGCAACAAAAGGAGAAGCTGTCTTGGGTATTAGGGCTGTGTGAAGCTTTAGTTGCCGATTCGATTTGGTGGAGACTTGGCCTCATTAGGTGGCTAAATCTCTGTATCCGAACAGAATTAGGAGATCCTTTAATCTCTCCAATCAAACCGGAGCCCTCTGAATTGATTCGGAGATATTTGGAAAGATTCAGTGATTTGGATATAGACACAGCTTTAAATGTTTTTTCTACATACCTCAAGGTACCAGGCGTGGCTTGTGAACACTGTGCTGCTGGGGAGGATGGAGCATCCCACAGGAGCGCAGAGCGCACTTTTGGTAGCAGATCCGTAAGTGGATCAGAAGCACTTCTGGGTCTGCTAGGGAGTGCACAGGGGGGCCCCCAGTGCCCCCCTGGCTTAGCAACTGGTGCCCTCCAAGTCTAGGTGGCACCCAGGGTCCCCCCATGGCCAATCACCCAGCCGCCGGGGGTGGGGGGGTAGCAGAAACACGGGGAGGTCCCCTAGTGCACTTGGCAGCAGACCCAGAAATGGACCAGAAATACTTCTGGTCTACTTCCAGGTTGGCTACTAAGCATGTGTGCATGTGGGGATGTCTCCCACACTCCTGTGCGACGTTCCATTCTCCCCAGCACTGTGGCATTGACGAGCTGTGCCTGGTACCTCAAGGTACGTAGATAACACAGTTAAAGCTGTGTCTATGGCTGAATCGCTGATTCTCCAAACTGGCATCAAATCTTCAGATTCGGATGAATCGAATCGGGGACAGTGATCTGAACTGATTTGGACCGAATCCGAATCTGCCCCGTTTCGCACACCCCTATTAGGTAAGGCTAAGAACTTGATACTAATTTTTAAAAATACATCATGCAAAAAGTGAACACAGCTGAGTGGGAGCAATTGGATCCTGAGCAGCATCAACACATTTCCCCTTAGCCCCTGCAACTCTTCTCTCTCAGCCCATTAAAATGGCCTTTGGAAACTTACCTCCAATCTCCTGGGAATAGCAGCATCTTCATGCTTCTTTAGTTCTTCAAAGGTGCGAAGCTCTAGGTGAGCCTGTTCAATCTGGTCCCACAAATCATTTAATTGTTTGATGAGACCCATTGCCCGAGACTGGTAACCACCAAGCAAAATCTTCAGCTTTTTTTCCATTTTGGCAGCCCTCTTGGCTTCTGTCGTCATATGACCTCTATTTATCTGGAGAAAGGAAATCAGTGGGTGTATTATTCTTGCTGAATTGTGCTTAATATTTTAAATTTGTATAGTGCTATGCCATAACCTGAAAGATCAGAGGTTACTGGATTAAAACCCCAAAGCAAGTTTCCCCACTTAGAAACACAAGCATCACTGGGCTCCGTTAGTCAGCAATTGTCCAAGCCCCTGTGCTGAATGGGCAACCAAACCACTGCAGGCAAATCATGGCTAGGTACCAATCCCAGCTGCATGACTGGGAGGGAAATCTTCACGCCTATTAAGAGAAAATGGAATATAAGCAGGGACCTACTGACCTTTGATTTTTGCAGAAATCTCCACAAAAAAGCCTGACCCCCGCAAAAAAAAAGTGTAGGGGCCATGAAAAGGTGTGAAATTGGCAGTGAAAAAAAAAAAGAGCTGCAAAAACAGAAAAGGGCAGAAAGCGGTGACATCCTGAAGCATGGGGGAAGAAGATTTCTGTGGTGGAGCGTGGCAGGTGCCCCCCAACACCTATGACTGGCTAAGGGGCCCTGGTAGTTTCACCCCTTCTTGGAGATTGATCATCTGTTAATCTCTGGGAAGGGATGGGACTTCCAGGGCCCCTCAGCCAATCAGAGGCATGAGGGCCCTGCCATATTCTGATGCAATAATAGCGCCCAGCACGATGCTCGAATTGTACAATCAGGGTGTAGCCACCCCAAATTTGGTAGGTCCCTAAATATAAGAGACCAGTAATCTCCTTACTGTTTCATATTTCATCTGCACAGCCAAAGCGTTCAGCTTGCCCTCTGCATTACTAAAAACAAAACAACAAAAGAACCCCCCCCACCCCATAACAAAACCCCCAATGAGGAGCCTTAGAGCAGCTTCCTTAGAAGCATGTGGAAGTGTCAGCAACATTACCCCCACTTTACAGGGAAGTATATTGAAAAATATTATGCTGAAATGCTGTCCAAGGGTCACATAAGAGGTGGGACCAGAAGCCAAACCCAAAGCTCCCAATTAATCAAATATAGTAAATGGGGAAGGAAGCAAGATAAAAGGATGCCAAGACTTCAGAGCAACTTGATCATCTTTTGTGGCATCATCTCGATGAGTACCAACAGTGGTGCGCTAGGTTTAAACTCCTGATGGACTTCTAGCCAGGCCTGTTGCCACAACCCACAACGGCAGGTTTCAATAAGTCCTAATACAGGCTACAAAATCCTGCCTTTGGGGAACAATGCAGGCAGAGAACCAGCCACAGTATGCTAACGTTTTCTAGGGGGAACAAAAGGCATCAGAACCTATCATGTATCCGTATCATGCCAGAGATAGCAGTGAGAGTGAGCCACCTGCTTTTTGGAGCAAATTTAACTAGACAGTCAAAGCTCTGAAGGCTCGTTAATAGCTATTCCAATCTAACAATATCAAAGAAATCCTTTAATGTTGAATCAAGTCAACTAGTAGCACTGGGAAATCTCTCTGAACAAAATCTGGGAGAGGTGTAGCATTTCACGTCTCTTCTTATGGACATATGGATTTACTTGTTGTTTTAGGCTCTTTCATGGAAAACATCTTTTTTGCAAAGAGCATTGTACAAAAGATGCCAACTTCAATAAAGGGTGAAAGCCAAGGGCCTCAGAGGTTAGCTTCCCAGTATAAGGTGCATTAGACAGTGCAAGAGATGGGAGTAAAAGCTGCTTTAAATCAAGTAAATCACAAATATACACCTCAAAACAATAGCAGCGATGAGTCATTCAGGGGCTGATTTTTTTTAAAATCATAAGCTATGTTGGTAAATGTTATATTTACCAAGCATAAGAGCATTAAAACTGATTATCCAAAATAAAGATAATATTCACTGCTTTGTGCCAAGTTAATCCTGTGATCAGCCAATGCATTTTATTATCTAGGAAGATTATGCATAAGGAGATGGGTAAGGGACAGAGAGGAAATGATTTTTCTCAAGTATTCTATACAGTGTCAAATATAACCAGACACCAATATCTACACAAACTAATCATCACCACTGTGGTCACATGAGCCAGGTTTGCACAAAGCTGCAATTTTCCTCAACTCCTGCACTGCCCCAGTTTATTTATATGCTTTATTCTGGAACTAAGTTTGTGACTGAGATGGAGCAAGTCACATTACCAGCTTATGAGCTTATTTAAAACACAGTGTTAATAAGAGGCATGTTACAAAGCAGTGATTCCTGAAGCATGGCCCATGAGCAACTTGTGGCCCATGAAGCATTTCTATGCAGCCTACAAAGGGACTTTTTATGGGCGGCTATTCTCGGCAGAGCTAGCCGATTGGTGAGGCTGTAGCCCTCAACTGCTTGGCAGTACCTGACCTTTGCAGCAGACCTACGATTCTTCTTACTGGAACTGGTATACATGAGACATGTAAGAGCTGCTGAACACTGCTAATTCGTTTTGTGATGTGGCCACCTGAAGCCTGTCCCACCCATCAGCAGGCCCCACCACGAATGAAACTTTGGGGACCCTTGCTACAGAGTCACAAGAGGACTCTAAGGGTGGGAAACTGCTAAAGGTAGGGGGAGACACGAGTGTTTTTGCTATCTGGCTTGCTGATCAACGATTAAACTGAACTGGATGGCTACAGTTTTCAAGGAGTGTTTGTGATGCACCTTTAAGTGATTCCAGGGTCCCTACAATGTAGTTTTCCTTTTCAACATCTGTATAAATCTGAATAAAATAGAAAGGTTCAGGGTTCATGAGGTTACTTGCTGATGCAAAGCTAGGAAGGCTTTGAACATCCATGTGGTTAATATTGTTACTCCATCAACCAATGCAGCAATGTGGTAAAATGGGTCATTTTTCTGATTGCCATTATTATTTATACATTTCTAAAGACGCTTTTCATTTTAGCTCAAATACCATGTGATGGCAGCATAGGCAAGTAGACTGACGGGCTCTGACATACATTTGATCTCAGCCAAAAGGCCAAATTCTACTTATACCGAAGAAGAACAGTATTATTAGGGGTTATATCTCCATTTTATGGATACAGTAAATGGGACAAAGAGACCATGAGAGTGCACAGTGTAAATCAGAAGTCCCTGGCATGGTCCCATAGTACTGGGTACAGGCTGGCTCCAAACAAACATTTACCCAAAGGGCCCTGACACTTGAGAGGTGCTGAAGGTGCCAGAGGTCCAAATTCAGGGCACAAAATAAAACTGGATTCTGATGAGATTCATATTAAAATATAATTCACCGAGTGAGTCATCATCCAATGGTCTAAGACCTCCAAAAGGTCAGAGGGGAATTTAAAGGCTCTCTATCGATCTGGATGTAGATTCTTATTCATATGTATATATACATACTTAAGCTGATTTTGTTTGTGTAGCCCTAGCTCTTCTACTCTGTTCCTTCCCTAGTTAAAAGATGCTCCACTACCATAATATAACAATGTCTCCTATGGCTAAACCACCCTCCCAAACCTGAGACAGAAGTAATATCCTTTTTCCTCTTCCTTTCCTGGAGAGAGAAACATGCCTCCTCCACAAACTAGAAGGCTCTGGGACCCCGTAGGAAGGTCAAAGGGCGGTCTCAACATTCGTAACAAATACTGCTTATTAAAAATTGCTGACTGCTGCATTAATGCCAACAACTGCATATAACTTTAGTTCAAGCTTTGTAAAATTTTAAGGCTCAAATGCCAGGCTAAAATTCCAGGCAGTTATGGAGAGGTATGTTTAAACACTAGTATGCATTCTTTACCTAAAATTGAGAAATAGATTTCAGTAAAGTCTGACAACTGATTCTCCCCTGAACTATCAGGAAAATTACAGATGTTTGGAGGACTTCTTTGCAAAGTGAGTTGTTTCCAGGTACATCTGCAAATTGGGCAGGAACTGTTCTCTCTCAATTCTCATGTTTTTTCCTACATATGGGCAGTGCTTTTTTCATTGTAAGCTAAAGCAAGGATGCTCTCAGGGATATCATCACTTGCAATCCTGAAAACAACAGCACACATCTTTTTCCACTACTGCAAGATCTACTAGTAAGATACAGGTGAAGAACTAAGCAGGAGGGCATGGGGGGGAGAGGCAACTGCTATATAGCCTGAAAAGGCCGCAGTCGAGGGGAGACAACTTTCTTAATATTCTGGGTACTCAGGCTATCACCACAAAGCTCTACCAACATGAAGCAGCTTATGTTCAACACTTCCAGATGGTGGAACATGAGTCAGGAGCGAGTCAAACTGTCCCACGTAGCTGGGGTCTGCCTGTTGCTGCAAGCTCAGGAGTTTTGTCTGAACATACTTTGAAGGGACCCATTTCCATGCCAAGGAGCACAGGGCTGAAAACAGCCTCCTGGGCCACTGAATTTCGTCCCCCACATTTGCAGGCGATCGTTTACACAAAGATTCCTAAAAAACGTCACTTCAAATGCCCACATGCTACAGCTATAGCACACAAAATCAGAAGCACTGAAAACTCCCAAATCCATGCCATAGGCAAGGGGCAGGGGAAACAAAGACAATGGGAGAGAAATAATTAGATAATATGTGCAGGTCTCAGACAGAGGACTCTGACCAGTGTTTCAAAGGAAAGCCCCTTCCCCACAAACTCCTTTGCTATTGTGATCTGGGGAGATCTGGCTGAACACAGTCCAACTCGGTGAAGAAGAGTCTTGGGGTTAAGGTACTGGACCTGAACTGGATTTGTTTCCCAGCTCCTCCCTACGCTCCCCAGATGGCTGCCAGCAGATCAACCACTCCATGCCTCAGGTTTTTTATCATCTTTCCTGCCACTCTTCTGTCCATCCTGCAGACTGGAAAGTCTTTGGTGTAGGGCCTATCTGCTACTTCATTGCTGGCAAAATGGTCTCTGAGCTACTGTAATACAAACAATCATGGGATTAAATAGTCTTCCAGGTCAAAACAATGCAGACTTCAATCTTTAAAAGTAGACTGTCTATATTAACACCTGCTTAGCTATTCACCACCACGCCTCAATATGGCTTAATGCATAATTTTGGCACTTTCCTATCACGCTATAGATGACAGTTTCCTAACAGAGCTCAGATGCAAAGGCCGTTAGGAAAACAGGGTGCTGCTCAAGAGTGTCAAAGAAGACCATTAAAAATCACATAACTCTCAAGTGATGTCAAAATTAAGTCTGATTTACTTGGGCATCCTGATTTTTACAGAAAGAAGGAAAAAAAAACAAACATCACTCATAAATCTCCCCTGAAGTGAGCTATGGCTGTATATAACTGCAACCCAGAACTGAAATCAGATCAAATGTGCACATGAGAAAAGGCCAGTCTATGTTTTATGCTCCTATTTAAACCAATAATTAGGAGGGCCGGAGGGTGAACTACTATTTTGCGCTTTAATAAGTGGATTACATCCCACCATTGTCTATTAACACTTGTGACAGGCTATGCCTCCTTGATAGTTTCTCCAAGACTACAACTAATAACTCAAGAACAGTCCCAGTGGAACATGCTGCTCAGTAGAGGGATTATTATGAACAGCCTCCAAGTTTCACAGCACTTTTTGGTAGGACTGAGATTTTAAATCAACTGATACAAGACTTGCAGAAAAGCAAAACAAAACAACAACAATACTTGGAAGTAAACGGTGCCTTACCTGGTATCAGTGAACAAACTTGGGATTCAATTCTTTGAAAATGGTGATCCGATTAATTAAACATTTTATACATTTTATCAGAGGAAAAAGCTGACAGGAGTTAGATGTGACCAAGTAGATTAGTAGTGGTTGTGACTCTAGATCCATATAGATCACAGCTCTTTCTAATGTCCTCTGGTGGAAATTATTTGCTAGAATGGCAGCATATCAATTATCCCTCTCCGCCTTAACAAGAGTTGGAGGCATACCTTAGAAAAGTGCCATTTTGGTGACGGCAATGCTTTAGGTTCTTTTCCTATATTTAACTTTTTTGAAGCTTTTCCCCCTCTTATATTTGAAGTTTCTCAATCTCCTCCCAGTTCAGGCATATCCTACAGGCATCTCTCTCTATGGGCCTTTTCAACTCATGGGGTTCCAGACTTTGCAATTAAAAACCCACAGTAAAGCATCTCTCGAGAGTGGCACAACTCTGACCCCTGGGAGAAATTTCATGGCTCCACTAGCACAAAGTGTACACGCTGTAGCAGATCAGTCTGCCGTACAAACCTAGGAATCAAAGTGTTCTTTCTGACCATGGGCTCATAACTAGCATTTGGAAGAGTTTACTGGTCCCAAATGCAGCGAGTCTTGTATGCCTAAGAAGTATTTCAGTTCCTGGTAAATCAAGGGATGTGCCTCTTTAAACACACAGACTGCTCTAACTTTCATGTGGTGTTGTCATCCCAGAAAATCCTAACCTGACTGTAATGGCCATTAGCCGAAAACAGTAACTGGGGAGTAATACATGCATATTTATGACCTTTGCATTGGATAATCAGGTACTAATGAGGATGAGCTCTACAGAATGACCCTTAGATAAAGCAGCTTTGGGAAACTAGAGGTCTAATTCTTTCAAATGGTCAAAAATGCTCTGTCCTTGTGATAAAAGGTGTCAAGATCATATGGAAATCCCTGTGTATATGTATGTGGTGGTGGGGGGGGGAGAGGGGGGTTACCAAAGAAATACATTTATTTGTCTGTACTTGTATGTTATTAGTACAAGACAGAAGACACAAGAAAAGGTTGAACCTAGGAGCTTTTGAAAAGAGTCAATCCTCAGCATAAAAAAAAAAAAAAAGGCAGAATGGCAGCAAATCCCTACATCAGTAGCAATCTGGGCCTATGCAATGTGCATTCTAGGATACCTGGGAGAGGGCAGGACAGCTGCAATATCCTGCACTAATTAACATTTAGTTCTACTGGTACTAAATGTTAGAGGCGACCTCAGGCCACTGATCATTTTGATTCTTGACAGAGTATAAGTTGATGCTTAGGGGTCAGAGTTTGAACATCCTTTGATGATAAAGAGCTCTGTCAGGGCTAAGTATGATTATCTTGACTTCTAAAGACATGGGTACCCAGTATGAATTGTCCTTTTAACTTTGTAAGCAAAGTTTACAAAAACAATACTCAAGGCAACAGCAATGGTTGAAAACTGAACAAAGTTGACTCAACACAGCACCTCTCAAACATTAAAGCCTATAAGAATGTCAGCCCTTAATCAGGCAGCAGCATGACCCAACAGGCTAAATATGTAAATTGAGAACATCTACATTCCTGGGATGGCCAGTGGTAGGCGACACGACTTCCTCTCCGACCTCTCTGTGCCCCCAGCTGTTTTACGGCACCTAAGTAATACTTCCCACACAAGGATCTCAATAAGTGAAATGTTCATATACTGTGTGGCATGTTCAAAAGCACTCTGAAATTAGTGGGCATTTGTACCATTTGCGCCACAGTACTGGGAGCTTTTAAAAGTGCCCAACGCTGTGGCGCATGCAGTTGTATAAGTGGCGAGACATGCATCAGCGCTGAGAATGTGGCAGCGGCGCACTTTTGAACGAAACACATCCAAGGTGATTTAGTTCAAAAGCGCACGGCCGCCATTTTCTGCAAGCTGATGTGCATTTCGCCACTTATACAACTGCATGTGACACCGTGCAGTGCGCGCCAGCTCATATGCGGAGCAGACTCAATTAACCAAGTCTGCTCTGCCATGCCGGATCTCTGGCACACTGGAGCACAAAAATGTATGTGTATAAATGAAACATATTTCTAGCCAGTTTCCAAAACTTGCTTGACTAGCAGTTTGTGAAAAAATACCGGTAAAGTCTTAAGAGAGCTGCTTCTTTTGAAACAGAACCGGATTTGCCTCTCCCTGGGTACACTCCTTGCCCCCAAACTGATCTGGGCTCTCATGGATCTGCACAGACCACAGCAGGATGGTGGCACAAAGAGCTGATGACTGCAAGGCTTTGGCTTTGAGGGAATGACAAGAATACATCTCAAATCTTCAACTTCAGCTGGAGTCTGGTGGGCAACTGAGAAACTTTCCAGGCTTGTAATATGCGAGGAGACAGAGCTCCAGAAGCATCCAGCATTCAAGACTTCAGCCATTCAAATGGTGAACAGGAAGGACTGTTGCCTTTGTTGTGTTATAGAGAGAAGCAATAAGAGTACCGGTTCTGTAGCCACTTCCTGGCCATGCTTTAGGAACATAAACCTGAACAGCAGGCCTGGGAGGTAGGCACAATGCCCATTTTAATAGCTGAGGAACTGACATAAAAAGAGGTTAAACCTTCTCAAAGCTGGGTATTGAACCCTTGGGGATCTCAGGACTCTGGACCCAAGACTCTGCCCTGCCAAGACATTTCCCCGTTGTGGGTAAAAACGATTCTTGGCAGCAGAATCTCTTCTTTTGACCTTTTCAGCACTCCCCAATCCACACGTGGTGATGGTGGCAGCTTCATTCCTAGCAAATGCTTCCAGTTTCTAAACATAAGAGAATGCTGCCCATTCAGCGCTGGTTCTGCTTTTCTGACAGCAGTTTCCATTACAGGTACAGATGGTTCCTTTGGGATTTGCCTGACACTTGTGTAGCCCACAAGAGCCTAGGAAGGAATGTGTCTATCATGCTAAGTGTCCATGGGATGATGGATTACATATAAATGGAAATTCTGCCAATTCAGCTTTACTGGGTCCTACAGGTAACTGAGTGTTTAGATTATAAACATTTGGCAGCAGAGACCTTTGATGAATTTGTGTCTTGATGTGAGATTTTTCTGCTCCTAACTATGCCTGTTCTCAGTGAAACGAACAGGAGAAACACCTTCCCCCCCTCTTTTTTTAAAGCCAAGCACAGTCAGCCCGAAGGAAACTGTGGATGCAGATAGCATAACCAGGTTTGAAAGGGATTAGAAATTCATGGAGACAGGTCCACTGGGAAATCTTAAACAGAAATGTCAGGGTGTATTGTTTGGCATCAGTTAACCCAGGGGTGACCAACCTGTGCCACAGGTGTCAAAAATAGATCGGACAACTGATGTGCTAACATTCGCACTCATCCTCCTGTCTGCAGACCCTGCAGCTGGCTCCTAGTTCCCCACTCCTGTGAGGTTGGGCGGGGTTGGTAAAGATTGGGGAGGGGTCCACCAGCACAGTGGCAGATAGATAGGGCAAGAAGCAGAAAGCAAAGCAGCAAAATGAGCAGGGTGCACAGAGCTGGGAGCAGAAAAAGGAGCAGCAGATCAGGAAGGGGAAGGAGATCAGAGTGGCACCTAAGGACGGTGCAGGGCTAATTTGTGGTATACTTAACAAAAAGGTTTGCTTCTACTGGGTTAACCAATGATGGCTGATGCCAGGAAAGGTATGACAAGGAATGGATGACTCCAGATATACCTTATTCATAAACTCTTCCTTTAAGCATGGAGCTGTGTTGTTTGGCCCACAAAGTTCCCCAAAGGGGCCAGAAATTTGGAGGTGGGGGGAGTGGGGAAGGGACCCACAGCTGAAATCTTGGGTATGGGATCCTGTTGGGGGAGGGTAGAGAGGAGGAGATGAGTGATGGCTGTATTAAGACCTGCGACTGATGCCACTCACCCTGCCACCACCTTGTCCAGATCTAGCCTGCCAGACAGGGTGGAGATGGACACCCCTGCTCTAAACCATCTAATACTTGCCACACTTGGAGACAATACGCTGGGCTAGATACGCTGGGCTAGATGGACGATGCGTCTGATTTAGTACGCACTTTTTATGTTCTTAATCTTTTCCTCTCTAGGCAACTCTATATTTATCACAGTGGAAGTTAAGTTACAAAGAAATTTAACCTCACCATGTTGCTAGTTGTCACCACGCTGATTTCTCAGTTATTCCATCTGAAAACTTTCTTGAAGTTTTAAACTTTAGAGAAGGTAAAAACTGTCTCCAGGAAAACCTGGGGCAGCACTGAACGTACAGTGCAACCCACAGACAGACTCTGGCTTCCCACAAAGTTAATTCAGGTGAACTCAGCTGTGTAGAGGAACAAAAACCACTCTTCTGGTCTGGAAAGCTTGTTTGCCTTGTTCATTACTATAAAGCAGCAACCAATACAGCCTGAGTGCCCTGCGCTTACACAGCATGGGTTATTTGCAAATCTGACTACGCGGAATGGGTAACTCATTTACTGGGCTTTGTGTATACAATGTAACTAGAGTTTCCTCCCCCACAGACTCTGAATAATGTTTATAATTTAGCAATCAACTGAAATGACAACATATCTGCCACAATGGAAATACAACATTTGTGTTCCAAGCCTACGCTGCTTTGTCTTTGAAGAGAGGGTTCATACTGCCTGCAGAAAGTTATGGAGATCCAAATACAGCTGACTTGCTCAAAAGATGATGCTACCATCTCACATTTTAGCTAACGTGACACTTTCCTGCTCCAGAATCCTACAAACCCGAGATGTAAGGGGTTAGAAATATTATCTTCTGGGGGAAGGAATATGATATTTTGTTCGGAGTACATCAGCCAAGGTGCTAGGAACCTCTTTTGATATTACACTGAGACCAGATGCCTTTCAGCTTAGTCTTAATCATCTCTAGAGGAAGGGTAACCTCATGAGGAAGAGACATAAGGCTGAGAGTTGGAAAACTCAGAGCTTTGCTTTGCTCTTCCCACATGGCCCAGGTCTATTAATCTGTGTGTTACATATGGGGAAAACTGAGGTACACAAAGATGGGGCTATTCATCTCAACAAGGTGTTGAGAAGATAATTCAGGAATGCTTTTCAAATGCTCTTAAGGTCCACAAACTAAAGTTGCAGACACAGAAGTGCAAAGTGATAACTGAAAGAAAAAACAGGTTTACACATTAGAACCGTTGTCATCATGCATTTTTTTCTGCATTTTTCATCATTGCTAATTATGCCTCGATAAAGATATCTTGCTCAACAGCAGCTCTTTATGATCAGTAATGGCATAAACTGTTTGTGATATCACACTCTCTCTTACAGAAGTAAACATTATATTAAAAAACCCCAACACTGCTGTCACTAAATCAGTCTATACAAAAAACCCCTTTGTCCATGCCATAAATCTACCTGGTAATCTCTGAGCAGTGAAAACAGTGCTAGGAATCACTGGGCTTTATCACATTAAAACTGTGGTGTATTAACAGTACCATACAGAAAAATTACAGTGATGATCTAGCGTACAGCTGCCTCTAGGCAGTGTTGTTAAGCCTAAATTATTCTTTGCACTAGATTTTAGTGCAGTTTGAGGGTTTAATGACATCCCAGAACGCCGACCAATTTTGGATCTTGCTGCTAGCAAACTCAAACCACCTGCAATTCCTACTCATCTCAGAGAAAGTGCAAGCCAGTATCTTAGTTTGTTATTGGCGGGGCTAATACTACCTGCCTATCCCATTATAAGACCATGATTTCACTTGCTCATAAAACTATGCTAAACTTTAACCATTTGGGGTACAATTCTCTGCGCTGTATGTTGGTCTTAAGAAGACCAACACAGCCAGCTATTTCTGAGACAAAGATTGTGAAAAGACATCCTTTTAACTCTAGTAAAAAAAAAAAGAAAAAAAAATTCTGATGACCTTTCTCTGAAAAGCTCTAGCACTCCATGTGAAACACCACAAGCTTGAAATTTATCTGGAGATGGTTTATGGGTCTAGGATGGGCTGCCTGCTGTCCTTTGACCTAAATATAAATGATTTTAAAAAACCCGAAGAACAAAAACCTAACAGTTCACACACCTGCTTAGTTGAAACCTCAATCCTAACAGCTAAATTCCCCCCATATTCCATCTGCATTGAACGTTGTTCAGCCCTACACTGAGCCAGGGCTCCCTCTGCAACTGCAGCTCTTGGATCAGACCATTAGGGCAGCACAAACTGCAACTACATGATCAGAGCTGGTCAGGGACCACTGCAATCAGCAGCCATAGAACTGACTTGCAATTATCAATTTCCCAGCTGCTATTTTTATAGTGATTTGGAAAGAGTATGAGCCAAGGTAAACCTTGCCTCTCTGGGATGCTGCAACCCCTGTTGGGTGTCTCTTGGTTAGCTGAACTAAGAGTAGAGAAACTCTCTCTCCTTGTGCTATTACTGTCTCTCCTGCTGGGCCAAGCCAGCACAAAAGAGGAAACTCCTGGATTCAAATACTTAGAGACCAGAGTCAGACCTTGGCAGTGATAGTAGGGGGACAGGGGGTTAAAAATGGATTAGGATAACAAATCAGAGAACCAAGAAGTAGGGAACTGAGCTGTGCAGAGATTCTTAATTAAGAAAACTTCAGCTGGAAGCCAGTAGATAGAAGGAGATGCTAAGGAGGACAGATACTGGTTTGACAAAGAGACTAGCACAAGAAACTGGAGGTGCACATGGAAAGATTTTAAATGAGGACCCTGGGGACTAGAAGCCAGTGAGGATGGGGAACCATGAGGCAGGTAAACTGAAAGCAGCTGGGTCAAAGGACTGGGGATAAGAGGATTCAGAAAGAAACTTGAGCTTTCTAGGCGAGGAGGTTGGGACTACAATGAGCAGCCTCAAACATACAGGTTAGGGCTGTCTAAGGAACGACAATGGGACTCCAATGAAGAACCAGGAATGGGGGGAAAACAGAATAAGGAAAGACTGAAGAAGACAAGACATCTGGAGAAGTGGACATACCAAATGCACAGCCACAAGAGCACGCTATTCTCCAGAGCCAGAAATTACATCCACGGTTATGGGGTCTCACCATTCCTCTGCTCCTTATATAGATGTAAAAACCCATGGGCACCATGCATGTCTCTCAGCTGGTCCACAGAGGATAACAGCTTACTACTGCCAGCAGTTACGTTGTTAACTCAAGAGGCAAAGATCAGCATTGTGGACCAAGAAGTTTCATTGCTGCTGATAACCCACGCGAGTGCTAACATTTTTGGTTGGGTTTTTATTAAAATCTACAAATCCACACACATAAGGATGTGAAGCCAAGTACTCAAAAATAAAAATGCCAAAATGAATTAATGCTGTCCCTTTGCGCACATTCATTTATGATAGTCTTTAATGACATGACAACATCCTATTTTTCCAGCAGATGCTACATGGGTCAGACCCTGCTAAGAGGATGATACGGGGCTGTACAAGGAAGAAGGCAGCTGTCCGTAGGACTCCCTCCTTCTTCTGTTGTATAAGCTGGAAGGCATGAGGCAAAGGCCATAGATAAAGGAAGGGCTGGGGTTAAGACAGCTGAAGAATCAGCTTTTATCCTTATTTCTGTTGTAGAACTCCTACATGATGCCACTTGCTCTGTAAGTTGTCATTACTAGTATGTGTCTTATTTCCTGAGTGTTTGAGATCCTGGAGCATGATTTGCAGAAGCGGCATGCACTCACAGGTGCAACGGATATCAATGGGAGCTGGCTTTGAACACATATAATGCTGTATACAATTGTGTACTCTGAAAGAAGGTCGGATGCTGGTCAGCTCAAACTATGAACCCAAAATTAGTGGACAACTTTGACTGTAGCCTGTGCTTTAGCTCCTTACCTGTCAAACAGTGTATTGGGGGGGTGGGAGGGACCTCTTTATTACAGTGGTGTTGTAAATACAAGATCCATCAATGTCTATGAAACCTTTAGAGACTACAGTGGTGAGCACCACAAAAACGCCTAAGGAAATGACTAATTCTATCTTTAGAACAGGTTTTGTTCAGCATGCAGTAAATAAAGCATCAGGTCACAGACTGAAAAGTGAAAACTACGGGAGCCCAATCCATAATGTGTACTGAATGGGCCCGTGGAAAAAGCAGAATGTGATCATGAATTAAAGACTGGTTTTGGAATAACTATGTATAAGAAGTCAAATTAGAATGGCATAGGCAGCCTTAATTCTGACATTTTAAAAATCTTTTAGTAGTTAATTTGTCCATTTTAATAGTGTTTGTTTCATATAGCTGTGTGCATGCCATATTTAATTTCAAAGATTATACACATTTGTATACAAATTAGATGCAGCCGACCAGTCTCTGGCATGATGCAACCCTTGTCACCAAGAAGGCTGGGTGCCTCTGAACTAAGATATACCTTTTATAAGAAAAATATTGTACAACAGAGGGTATAAATTGGAGCATTAACAAGTCATCCGTTACTGTCACAGGCAAGCAGTGCAAAGCATTACACAGAGCAACACTGCACTCTGCTGGGAGACAATGAATATAACAACTGCAATGCTCCCCAATAAGGGCTTGCGATGTTGAATTCCCTGGAACTCAGCAACTTACAGCCCAATCCTATAGCTCTTACTCGAGCAGAATGCCCATTTAGATAATCTTCTCAATTAGCAAACAGTTCACACAACAGATATGCTCATTATCATCTTCTCTGGTGCTGCCAATCTAAGGGTATTCAATACCAGAAAACAAATTCAATACCAGAAAAACAGGTTGTGCTGTTGCTAAACCCTGAAGAACTTAAAACTTTTAACTACAGAAAAACTGCAGAATTTAGAGAGATACTTTTAGAAGAAAAAAATATATTGGGTGGGGGAGGGAGGAAGATCAGGTGTAAGTGCTACTAACATGTATTTATGAAAATAATCAATCCAATTTTACTTTGGACTATTGATGCTCCTAGAGTTAATGTGTAAGGGCAACTTTACATGTGCTCTAGGGTGGGGTGCTTTAATTAAAGCAGCTCCCACAGTGTCTTGTGTATTCAGCACCGGACACTTGGAAACAGCCACAGGGGGGTGCTTTAACTAAAGCTTGATAACTGAGCTTTAACTAAGTGCCCCTGCTGTTATTTTGAAGCACAGGGAAGTAGAATACACGGACACCGAGGCTAACTAGTATACTCCAACAGACTTGATTAATCAATTCAGCTCCGATAGTGTTGGCAATTAGCACCCTTCAGAGCAGGTGTTGGGCATGTGTATAGGTGCCCTAAGGTGCCACCCTGCCCTGCCTTCTGCCTGATTTCAGACTAGCACAGCTAACTACCTCTTGCTATCAATGCTGTGTATATTCTACACTTGCCTGCATATGTCAGTGTCTTCTGCAAAGCTTCACTGATAGATGCTACTGAATAGTTTGTATTACTTTTTCTATTTAGAATAACATAGCCCCAGCCTCTCTGTCCATCAGGATACCTCAGAGTACTGGGAATTTGCTCTCTTTCGTAAGAGTGAAAGATTTTGTTGCAAGGTGGATTAACATTTGGTTTATTTCACAGGAGAAGAGAGCTGGAAAGAAAGACTAAAATGAAAGGAAAGTTATTGCTTTGCATATTAAGTGAAGGAGGAAGAGCTTTCAGGGAAACTTTGTAGCAAGAAAGAGAGCACGAGAACAAGAGAGAGAGAAGGATCTGCCAAGACAGAATGTGAAAAACTGAGCGCAGAGAAGAGATGTAGGCAGGGGAAGAAGCAGGTGTGCACAGCCTTCAAGCAGATTTTATTGCCAAGTTAAGAGGAAGGCAATGAAGGACTTCATAGGAGCAGCATAAACCAGCAGGTGGGTTGGCCCCCACCCCATGGAGCATTTAACTATTGTAGAATGGCAAATTCCCACACTCTGATCGACCATATGTTGCTGCATGTTCTTGTGTAAAGCTTCTTTTCTTCTCTATAAGGAGCTCTTTCTCCTTTTTGACTGGGGTAATCTCTTGCTATTTGAAAAAAATAACCTTTCTAAATTTTCTTAATATACTTATAGGGCTAGACTCTCTGGCTATGACTAGAAGTAACTTTGAACCATCTCAAAAAGGGAAAGAAGAGCTGCCCCTCTACACTGCACATCAGATTAACTGTTACCTCCGTATGCTCTCACAGCAATGCAAAGGAGCTAAAATTGCTGCCAACTGAACCCTGAAAAGAAACAGGACTAAGGTCACAACAGTTTTGCTACACCTGTATGGTTAAAGGACCACAGGGACGTTATAGTTACCTCATACAGGACGCAAGAATTAAAATTAGAGAAGGTAATTTAAACGCTAAAGAATCTTTTCAAGTCCCTAGGAGAGCTCCTTGATGGTCTTTTTTACTGCAATCCCAACTGTGAGGCATGAATAATTTATCCAGTAGTCTGCCACTAATTACCAAAACGAACAAAGAAAGCCAAGGTTAAAAAAAATGTAAGTGCAAAAGTGGAAAAGTTATACTAACCTCAAGCCTCTTTTCAAGAGACTCTATTCTGTCTTTTTTGCTGGCCAGGTTTGCTCGTGTGTATCGGTTCTGTCCAGGCAGGTATAACACCTGGCTGTAACATTCTTCCCACACCTGGTTATAAGCTTCACTAGAGAGCTCTCCATGCCCCATTCCTTGCTTTACCACCTCCATCTCTTGGGCCAACAGGTCTTGAGCCTGTTAGGAACAATGAGATAAATTACAACAATAAGATACAGCATGAGGCAATTTCTCATTACCTCCATCATGCAATTAAGAGAGGTCATTGCTCTCGTTACAAAAATCTTCTTGTTAGCATAACCTAACTATGAAGTTTAACACAGATGTTATGCATTTTAAATGAATCCCAGGAAAAGGGCTACTCCTACTGAAGTTAGCTCCTCATTTCAAGCAGCTTGACCAGTCCTGATATTCCACTCTGCTGTCCTTTGCAAAAGCAGTGAAACATCTCAATCTGACTGCAAGAGATAAAAGCAATTTGTTCAAGAGGGAGAAGGGCAGGTATTCTAGCAGCTGCTCTATCGGACAGAAATAACCTATTTCCTTTTGCTTCTCAATTTCAGAAGAGCTTGGGAAAATCCATGCAGGGAAGACTATGCTGTTCATAGCTAAAAAATACATTTTGACAGAGGAGGACACAACCAAATGGGGACACAACTAATACCCATCATGCAGGACAGTGTGTGCCTGCGTCTCCAAAGAGATCTTTGATATTGCAGAAGCCTGCTCTGTTATACTGGCATAACTCTATGGATCAAACTGGTATAATGGAGAGGTCAGTCCCGGTCTCAGGACCACACCTGGTATTCATGCTAGTAATACACCCAATAAAAAGCAAAGACAATCCGCAACACACAACGCCATAGCTCCCATTTCCGCTGTGTGTGTTACTGTAAAAAGCAAACGCTGAGTTTCCATATTCAATGAATTCTCAACCAGGGCACCCAGAAATTTCAAACAGAAATGTACAGTTATGTTCTTTCTGAGTTCTTTGCAATAGAAAACCTGTTCGATTATTTTTCTGTAGTCAAAAAAGTGAAAGCTAAGAGCTGTTATTTCCCAAGGGGTGCTTTGAGTCTTTCCAATGGTGCCTTGAGTCTAAAAAGGCTGAGAACCACTGTAGTAGATACACCACTGAATGTCAGCTAATCTTTATAGTAGCAAGAAGCCTGGAATCATCCACTCAGAAGAATACAAGGACCGAGTAATTAATCAGGCATGCATCTAGATGAGACAGAATAATAAGAGTCAAAACATTTTTATTATAGTTAAACCCTAAAAATCAATCATTCTCCCCACCCCCCACAGGAGCCTGAATTTTTACCTCTGGATGGCCTGGTTAGATTATTTTGTTACGAAATCCATCTAGTTTTCAGAGCTTTATAAGCTCCATTATTTTAGATGGCCCTTTGTATAAAGGGAGAAAATGTGGCATCTTCTAAAGAGGGTTGAGGAAAAAAAAAAAAAAAAAAAATCAGAAGAGCTATCAGGGTTTTAATGAAGACTAGCTTATATGGTGATGTTCAGTCTGTCAAAAATCCACATGAAAGTACAGATGGCTGTATGGGGGTACTGCTCAATGGACAGGAGAGCAAGAAGGAAAGAGTGAAAAACAAGTTTTGTCTGACAATTAATGAAAAAAAAAAAATTTCCAGCAACTACTCAGCAAGTTTCCAGACAGGGAGAACTACTGGAATGTGGAATAGTCTCCAAGGGAAGTGACAGAAGCCCCGATTCTTGGTACGCTTAAAAATAGACTGGACAAAGCACTAAAACATGTACCTTAGGGAACAATCTGACATTGGCAAGGTGGTGAACTACATGATCTAACTGCATTTTCCATCTCTAGCTTCTACTGCTATGAAATTTTCAAACATAATTTTTCATTCACTAACACATTGGAAGTACATTCTGTTCAGCATTGCTAGTCTTAGATTCTTGAAATCACAACTGAGATACGATCACAAATCTGTTTTTTGTTTTTTACATCTTTAATGTTCCCGAGGAACCAGATATCTGGGCTGGGCAGTCTAAGAACCTGTACAGAAATCTATCTAGAACCTAACCATGCATGACCCTTTTATATAAAACACACTCAGTGGAACACGATTTTGTCCTTTTCATCCATTCTGATGACAAAGTAACATTAGTAAAAGATTACTGGCAAACTCACAGGGGAAAATCTCTCAAAGAACAAACTCCACTGATTTACTTCTGAACTTTGTTATCTGTTATTTGGCTATAAAGTGAAACATCTGTAATTACTTAATGCATCAATATCCTGAACAAAAGGCCTTGGTACATGACCCAGAGACAGTTGCTTGATTTGGAGGATAGAAGCAAGTCAAGATGGAGCTCCCAGCCAGAGTGCTGTGCTGTTCCAGTAGCAACCAAGTCTGTTTATATAGCAACCCTTATGTCCAGCCAGCTTTGCTTCAAGCTCAGTTGTTGTAAATGAAGATCCCGTTAAATGCAGAGCAGCAGAATTGGCAGTGGCATAAATCAAATACCATGGCCTTAGAGCTGAGCATTGCTAAAAGTGGTTTATGAAGCTGACAGTGACTAGGTGGAGAAGGGTGTTGGAAATGTGTACTCATTATTTTCCATATAATACTGCAGCATTTTTCAGCTGACTGTCTCAAGGTCCTTTCCAACATTTACCAAACAAACCAACCACCCTAGGGATATAGACAGTGGCTACAGGAAAGCTGTGTGGGCTGAAGGAATCAGGTTGTAACTTCTAAACTTAGCTGTATTCTGGCTCTGCCACTGACTCAATGGCTCTACATGACTTGGAAAACTCACTTAATCTTTTTGGTCTCTCTTTCCCAGTGTGGAAAAACTAGAGAATACACATGGACCTCCCATACTGGAATCCTGTAAAGGTTAGTCAGTGCCTGGGCAGCTTTGAATGAAAAAAATCAAGTGCTAACTATCACACTTCTTGGATTGTTTCCACCTCAGCAGCGAGCACAAGAAAAGTATGGTAGTTCTCTAGTAATGAACAGTAACAATACTTAGCAGGCAGAGGATAGGAAGTAAAAAGAGATCACACCCTATATAAGGCTACAGGGTCATTTAGTTTAACATAACAAGTAGTTTTACTGTGGCAACAGTAGTAAGAAGTTTTGTGCCAAGCAATTAGGACGTTTTAAATTTTATCCAAAGAAACCCAAACCTTCCAGAACACAACGCCTCCCTTCAGCAGGCAGAGCCACTGGCTTAGGAATAATTCAGGGGGAGGCTGGGCCTCTGAATTACAAACGACACTTCTCGCAGCACCTCCAGTCTTTGAAAGTCTCCCAATACAGGTTCACCTCAGCCAGTGCCTGCTTTTCCTGGAACATGACAGGATCTAGTGTCCATATGTTGGTAGCAGTATGCCACACAGTTCTTACCTTCTTGAGGTCATCTTTGGAAAACTTATCATAAGGACTTTGTTCCAGATAAGTCATATGCTCTGTGCTGCTGGCTCCAAATCCTGGGCCTTTCCCCTTCTTAACCCCAGGCTGCTCTCCATATGGGTGATGCAGAAGATCAAAATGAAGCATGGTAATCATCTCTTTCTTTATCAGTTCTTCACTCTTCTGCAGGTCTGTCAGAGGAGGTTCTACATTTAAGGGTCTCAGGATCGTTTCATTAACCTACCCAGAAATAAAACAAGTTTAGAAACAAACACTCCCATTCGCCAAACTGTACCTACACCATTCAAACATTCCCGATGGAACTACGAACTAAGCTGTATGCAACAGATGCTCAAAACGCTTCGAATCAGATTTTACCTAGTCCAGATTTTGTATTCTAGATGGCCACACGGTAACGAAATGAGCATACTAACAGAACATCATTATTCTATTCTGACCTTGTTTAGTTCTGTTATACCTCCCAATGAAGTGGAAAGGACTATTTTGGTCTCTCCTTTAAAGCAAAGGGGAGCAATAAAAGGGAATTTGGATTTACACAAACTGTGAAGAAACTTCTTGTACTTACTTCCGAAGGCCTCGGCAAATTCTTCTGAACAGCTTTGTGCATACGCTTCAGCTCCTTTACACGTTCTGCATCTCTAATAGCCTAGACAGATATTTCACATTAGTCTAGTCACTGCAATAAAGTCAGTTATTCCCCAGTAATGCATGAGATGAACAGCAGCAGGCTCCACTGCAGTAGAATTTATGGGAATAAAGAACACAGCAAAAAATGACAAGAATGGGAGAGTGCAAAGGCCAAATGACCAGTCATTTCTACCCACTGGGTAAGATGGTCCTAATTTAATACATGATCCAAAGCCCAGTAAAATTCATGGAAAAAGTCTCTCATTCACTTTGCTGGGCTATGGATCCCATGGGCTTGGTCTCTCCAGTATGCTGCTCTTTCAGCATTTTCCCACCTTAGTTTCACCTGCATGAGAAATCTACTCTATGACCCCACCTGGTCTTGCTCTTTCAGCTTTCTATGGTCTCTGGTTAATCTGTTGCCAGGCCAACACTTATCCCATGATGGCAGTTTAGTAAGCAACCCAGGGGTTGTGCTTCCCCACATCCTGGCTACGAATAAAGTGTTGAGGCAGCTGTGTCTAACAGAAGGATGATAGCCAGCATCTGTGCAAGAGGAAAAAATGGAGCTATGAACCAGCCTCCAGCACACTTATAGAGACCGCCACAGGTTGGCAGCAGGATACTGGAACGTCAACGTAGATATATCCAAATGTCTCTATTAAGGCTCAAAAAATAAAGCAAAAACCTAGAACTCTTGGTTCAGAGATGATACCTTTTATTAGACCAAATGAGAAATTGCAAAAAAATGATCTTTTTTTGCAAGCTTTCGGGCTCACATGCCCTTCCATCAGGCTCAGGGAAAGTTAAAGATGGTAAAAAGGTCCCATATGTAGGAAATAAACTTCATTTTTGCACAGAGGAAGCAGGAGCTGGAAATCTATTAAGGTTCATGCACTCAAAGACCTTTTATATTCTCCTATGTGGTGACACTTTTTGTTTTTAAATTACACTCTGGGGGCACATGTCAGGGAACAGTTTGTCCTGCCTGTTGGCTTAGGAGCTTACGGCTGTTATAAAGTGACCTGACTTGATGCTATACAAGTTATTTGGTCCTGAACAAAGGAAATAGCCTTTTATGCCTACACAGCAGCAGGGCAGGCAGAGTACTAACTACACCCTTCCAGAGCTCCACACTGCACCTTTCTTGCAGCACCACTGGAAGCGCAGCCTCTTTAAAAGCCACCACCTCTTGGACAAGGTACCTGTTCTCTCTCTCTCTCTCTCCAGAGCATTATTGCTTCAAAATTTTGCCCTGGATCTCAGTTTCCTCCAACTATAGAAGGGAGGTAGATAAATGCTATTACGTATTTACTCCATATTTGTCTCATAGTCTACTGACACCAACTCCTCACTCAGAGAACTTTGTGGACTGGTTTGTATAGCTCCAAGTTGCCAAGCAGTTAGTATGACAAATTTTGGAATAACACTGAATGGGCATGCCTACACATGACATTAACACACAGCAATCAACCCTGGTGTTTATTGTGCCGGAATTTATTACTCCTGGGCGTGCCACTTGAACTTGCCCGCAACTACAGCACATTGAGCCAGGTTGCAGCAGTTCCAGCTGGCAGGGGATCTGGGGGAAGAGGAGTCAGCTTGCCAACCTGAGGCTGCTCCAACCTGATGCACCATGCTGCAGAGGGACTGGCTGGGCCGCGAGGGTGCTCCAGTGCAGGGCTAGCTAGCAGGCAGCCCCTACACTGAAGCACCCTTGTGCCCCAGCCAGCCCTATCACCATTTACACATCCGTTGCACTGCACAAAAAAAAAAAATTTCATCCACAAAATAAACTCAGCCACAGGATAGTACTTGATTTACAAGTACTAAGCTGTGGTGGAGTTTATTAGTTTACTGTGGCCTAACAAGACTGCTCACATAGACACTGAGATGTTTACAGTGGAGCTAGTTAGGCAGCTTCACAGTAAACGTTTTGTGTAGACGCGCCCATTTTCATACTAACCAAGGGTATATATCATGTAATGTAAATATATCCCATCCTTTGGTTACAAGACCATGCAGATTTGTATTGTATTTGTATTCTACCCTGCGTACAATTGTTTCCAAAAGAGGAGATGGCATTAACAAAGATCCTAACCATTAATACGTATTCATAAGATTCAAATTTAATAAAGTTCCGTCTTTTATTCACTTTCCAAGGTAGATAACTAAAATACTGCTTTAAAAAGATAATGCACTAAAAACAACTTTCCAGTTAAATTTCTAAAATGAATATCCCTACCGTAGAACTTTAAAAAAGCAATATATACAAATACATAAAAATCAGAGCACCCAGTTGGATAAAATCCAACTTGCCACACCTTCATATTAAAGTTCACATGTGGACAGCAGCTGCCGTATTAAGTATGAATCCGAACGCATTTTTTTTAATGGAAATGTTATCTGCATAATGATAAGCAAATCTATGAATCTTTGCAGAATCGGAACTTAGAAATAGAAAAAATATTTTCATTTTCTTTTTCAGGAGAATCTTATTAAACCTTTCAATCTGTTAAGATTAGGTGGGATTTATATTTTTAACTTACTAACGTTATAATATAAACTGAATTTTTTTTAAAGTTAAGTATGTTCCTTTAAATATCCTGACTAGAAGTGATTCTCAACCAGGGTGTTATGACAGTTTTAGGTGCGCAGTCATGATCCACAAGATAAACCCAATGATTTCAAATGGAACGTATAGTGCTAAAAACATTCTGATGTGTTGTGGTCTGAGTTCTTTGCAACAGAAGAATTGCTCTATTATTTTTCTAGAGTCAAAAAAACTAAGCTAGCATTTTCTACGGGGTCCATTGAGTCTAAAAAATGTTGAGAACCACAGTCCTAAAGTCAGTCCATTTAACAGTTTTGCTCATTTTCCTCTACATGCCATTGCTTTTACTAAGCATTCTTCTCAAACTACATGAAATAACCTACTGCATGGAGTCTTTCTGGCAATTTATTAACTTATTCTCACCTGTTTGCGAGCATCAATATCAGCAGCATCTTCTACAAATGTCTCATCTACTTCATGTTCCTCAAGCTCTTTTTCTGCATTTTCTGGTAATACAATCTCAAAGTCATTCTTTGGGGCAGGAAGAGACAGAAGGCCTACACGAAGATGCTCACGAGATTCCCTCTCCTGTTGAAAATTAATCAAGTGTTAATCATTCTGTATTTATGAACAGAGATTTACAGAACACAGTAGGTTTCCATGTTCCTAACCTAATACATACACAAGAAAAAGGAACAAAAGTCCCTTATGGTGATTTTTAAGCTTCCTGGGAAACCAATTATTAATAGAACATATAAGTGAACATTAATTTTAAAGATGTTTAATGAAGGAGGAATGTTATTAAACCCTGTCATACAAAAGGCAGAGTGAACATACTCCGGAGTGAAGGAATCTCTTGGTGTTTGCAGAGGATGTAGAGCTTCCCTAAAGACACCTAGTGCAAGAAAAACCACTCACAAAAAACAGACAGTGGGCTACTTTAAGAGTGGCTCTTTTTAGTGGAACTTCCAGTGCAACATTAGGGTTTCACAAAGCCATGCATTTCATGAAGGCATCTGATAAAAGTACTGGGTATAGGGCTATTTATGAGCTGGCTACCTTGAGACTTTTCTTTTAGATAGTACTGCAGCTTTCAAACCTGAAAAAACTATGATACAGTGGTTTAATAGCAAGAGCAATAGCACACTGGGGAGATCTGCAGGATGCTGAAAAACCTTGCTGACCCTTCCATAGGCAAAAGCCAGGCTTACTTTAAACACACTGACATCACACCGAAACACTCTTTAAGTACCTACAAATAGGCCTTGTCCTTTAAACTGAAAGAAACTTCATATTCTGGATTCTAAGAGCTATATCCTTAAAAAAATAAAATGGGCTTTGGATTGCATGTGTTTTGCAAGTCCTAAGAGAAACACCAATGCCCCTGGTGGGAGCCATCCAAAGCCACAGTAGAGGCTGCAGTTAGCCACATAAAAGGGAGTTCCAATGTAAGGCCTATTAGCTCTGTACCCTCTTACCCTACATCTAATTGGCAAGATTTATCTGGCCGAATAACCAGGACTGGAAAACTCAAAAAGGTAATGAAAAAATCTGAATGTGACCACAAGATTCCTGGGCATCCCAAGGCCAAAAACTCCTAATGGGTAAAACTTAAAAATCTTTTAGTTCCATTTTGTCAACACTGAAGGCTGATGAGAAGGTCCTGTACCTGGAACTGGCAGCCAAGATTATGAGGGATTTGAGGGTTTAGTTGGATTGCACAAAAAATTAATCTTTCCTTGAGACGGAGTATTTCCTGTTCAGCTTCAAAGAGCCAAGCGGGACTAAGACCTTGTTATTTCCAAACATCTTTCCTTAATGGATAGTTTGGGCTCTTTCACTCAAAGCCATTTTTAGTTTTCTTACGTGGCAACGTCTTTGTTTTTAAAGTATACTCTTGATGTTACAAAAATGTTAAAATGGTAAAGTATGTTAAGGGGATAATCTTATCTTTGAAGACGTTTAATGGAAGATTCAGGTGCCTCTTATGTTCTACTTACCAGTTGCTTTGTATACGATGGGTCACTGTAATCTGCCATTCCTTCCTCTGGATTGATGTTTAACTTGTCTCGCAGGGGAGTTCTACCTGGTGTTGCTCCAACTGCTGGTTTAGGGGTTGTTCCCCCCCGAGGGGTTAAACTTTCTGGTCCATGAGAAGGAGTCCTAGGAAAAAAAACCCATATTTGATCTATGAAGCGGTACCAGAAAATGTACCCAGATATTAAGAAGACACTAAAACCAGTGGTAAGATGATTACAAGGAGCAAACTAAAACCAAATCGGGTAAAGGATATTTCGACCTGAAGCCTACCAGATTTCAGTGCCAGTGAAGAGAAAATTCAGGTGTAAAACATCTGGTCCAGCAGTTAGGACATTAGCTTGGGATTCAAGAAAGAAAACCTTCCTGAAACAGGTCACTTTTGTTTCTCTGGCCCTCGTATGGCCGTTAATGAAATTGTACTTCTCAACCACCAAGGCTTTCAGGAAGTACATACATTAAAAGAAATTTGATTCAGTGATTGGAGCCCATGCAAATCACTTTAATAGACAGAACACTTTAATAACTCTGTTATTTGTGAAGATATTTCACATTGCAATAGGGAAAACTGGTAACACTTTCTGTACAAATAATAGAATCAACCACACTAAAGGAGAAAATACTCACTCTTTATAGTATAGTATAGCAAATATAGTGATACTGAGTAAGAACTAGTAAAAATCTTCACAGAACAGGATAGATAGAACATGTGCTGTACAGAACAAGCCTGGCCAAGAGCGAGCTGGATTGCATGATTTAATAGATCATTGTGTTTCTAATTAATATGACTCTGCTATAACACTATAATAAAAAACGTATCAGTAATTTCTCTCCATGAAGAAAAAGTAACAGTACATACACACTCACTGACTCTCTCAAAGCACCACATTCAAAGTACAAGTACAAAAGTTATATCATTTTAACAATGGCATTTAGAAAAATACTGCCATTCATTTTTAGACTTAAAAAAGGGTTTATTCAGCAAATCGTACATCAAAATGTCAAAACCAATTTAACCAAACTTCATTTTATTTGGCCCAGAACAAGCAACATTCTAGTTTCACAGAGACGAAACGCAGCTTTTCCTACACCAAAAAAATTCAAGATTTGAATGCATTAAAGTAACATTTTAAACTTATTTTTTCAGAAGTATTGTCACAACCAAGGCCTCAGTATTCTGTAGTGAAAGATGACAGTTTCCATGATTTAGTAGCAGCAAAACATTACAAATTTCAGACTACCGTAGAGTAACAGTGAAGCATAGGAAACAAGATAAATGTATTCTTTCTTACATGTTGAGAAATGTTCTGCTGAACAAATAAATAGTAAAAAGATCTAACCCGATTTAAAACCACTGATAGCACAAAGGTTCTATTTCATTATATTATTGCTTCTTTAAATAAAAGGAGATACATTTTAATACCACCACTTCTAATATTATATGCACAGATTTCTTTGCTCAAAATTCTAGATTGATACAAGCGAAGTACATTTACGCATGTGCGAACCTAAGCTTTCGGGGAATGGAAGTGCTTAAATGTAACATCATATCCAGCAAGCAAAACGGCACAGGCCAAACCCTATGCTCCTGCTCAGCCCCACTGAATTCAACAGGTCTCTACAGAAAAAAACATCTGGTTTTAGAGATTCCTTTGCAGAAGAGGGGTACAATTTTTTTCCCAGAGGTTGGGCTGAGAGCGTTTTTGAAAAGCTGCCACAAAGGCCCCTTTTATTTCATTCTGTACTTCCATGAACATGATATATAGAAATAAAATTAGAACTTGGGTTGAAAAACTTCACACACAAAATGCACCAAGGGTAATATTTTTCAGTCCTATGGAACTTGGCATTTGAGGAACGTGTGTTTATTCAGGACCTACTGTAAGAGTCAAACTAACAATTCCATAATATTTAGATTGGCAACAGAAGAAATTTTATATATACACTCACATATGTATGGCCTATAAAATATTTACCTCAGCTTTTCAAAGGTTCACAGTGGTTTTTAATCAAGTGACTCCCCACAGAGACCTCAGAGGCAATACTTGGAAAAGGTTATGATCTGTCACCAAACAGAATGCTAGTGTCCATTTTAAAATGTACCAGCACAGTATTACTTATATTACTGTAGCCACTGGAGTAATAGGCATGGACCAGAACCCCAGATGATTTGATTTTTATAAACAGAGTTAAGACAATGTGGGCTGGACTTGACAAGGATATATAAGGGGGGGGGAGCTACAAAGATTGAGGTGGGGAGGGGACATCAAGCTAGAGTCTACCCTTAGACACTAATCAATTAATCCTGTTGCTTTACTTTATTGAAAAAAAAGTCAACCCCACATATACATGCATTACTCTATAAGCTTGTGGACAGAGGTGATCTCTTTTATTAGATCAACCTGACTTTTGCAAAAAAAAAAAAAATTCTTAATCGCAAACTTGCAGGCACAAACACCCTCTCAGAGGAAAGACGGTAAAAGTTCTCCTGGGTAGAAATGAAAGTTCATATTTGAAATGAAATCTTCATATTTTCCCAAGTTGGAAACAACTGTGACCACCTGAAACCTGAGATCCTGCCCCTGCCTTTGTCTAAGGTAATTTGCATCATCACAGCCTCACAGGACAGCTGAGACACCTTGCCATATAACAACTGCTGCCCAGAGGGTTTTCCATCTATTGACTCCTCTGTGAAATCCTACGAAATATGAACTTCCACTTCTACCCAGGAGAATTTTTACAAGCTTTTCTCCGATGCCTGGTGAAGGGTGCCTGTGGCCAAAAGCTTGTAATTAAAGACTGTTTTTTTGCAAAAATCTTGTTGGTCTAATAAAAGATATCATCTCTACTATGAGTCCTGATTGCCTTTTCCTTTAGACCAATGCAACTACAACCTGGATACCCGATTCATACACTCTACCTACCCAGCTGTCTCTGGAGAGCATGCTTTACCTGAAGGGTGTTGAAAGCACTGTATTTGGAGTCTGAACAACTTGTCTTTGAGGTGTCACCCCAGAGAAGTCACTCTCATGGAGGGGAGTATTCAGACCACCTTTCAGGGGGGTGTCTACGTTGGTTAGGGCCATCAAGTTCTGGGCTTCCTGTGTGATAAAGAAGAGCACATTACTAGGTTCTCCAAAGCCATAGTTTGATCTGCAAATTTAACAGGCCTATTGTTAAAAGCGACTATGAATAAGATCAGTCAGGCAAAGGTCAAAACATGTTGTTGAAAAATGTTTAAAATTTCCTAATTTTAAGGACACTATGGTTATGGATCTTACACTTCAATTATAACAGAAATATTTAAAAATGCCCTTTCCAATAAAATATCACACACAAAGCAGGCACAAATATAAAGGGCTTGCTTAATATCTCAGTTTCCTTCAATCAGTCAGATGCTATAGCCAAGATTTTTTGAATTACAAGTATTTCTAGAAATACTGTTCACAATAGTTTAAAAGCACTGCTACTCAAAACGTACTGTTGTGCCTATACTTCAAAAATCAGAGGCCAACAAAAATGTCTCAAATTCTTCCAAAAGCATTCATGTATGCAAGCATCAAAATCATTAGGTTGTATCTGAAAAATCAGTCCACGATTGAAAGGGGACTTTGCCCTACACATTTAACTGTGTAGAATTTATACCACCTTCTCTTAAAAACCAGCCGTACTATAATTTCTAGAAGGAAGCAATAATCCAGACATTCATCCATACTGTCATCACTGCCCAAATAAAGAATTTCAGGTATATTTTTCAAGAATAAGGGAGTGTGATGCCTAAATCCCATGAAGTTTCCATTTGGTTCTTATAAAAATATCAGCCTCAACTTCTAGCACCAGACTGACTTAGTAATGTTTGAACAATATTCCAGCAATTCTTATACTGCATTAGTTCAGCGAGCTACAATTTATTGTAGTTTTTAAAATGACATGATAAAGCTCAGATAGACAAGGTCCTCTGGGTACATCTGGTATCTTTTATTAGACAAACTCAAATAGTTGGAAAAATTCCTCTTAACAAGCTTTTGGGCACAAACACCCAAGAGGAATTTTTCCAACTATTTGAGTTGGTCTAATAAAGGATATCAGATTTACCCAAAGAACCTTGTCTGCCTGTGTCCTTAGACCAACATGGCTACCTACATCCATGATAAAACTCAAGTAGATAAAAGAGATATTAACTAATAGAGTATAAAGGAAATGATTTTTGGAATGAAATTACTGTTTTCAGAATGCAAGATCAGTTCAGAAAAATAACAAAGTAGCAAAGCCTACCAAAACAACACTGGGGAATGTTTCTGTTCGAAACTCTTATCCCTATCACACCACTGACAACAAGTCAAGAACAACGCATTTCCCATTACCATAAATACTAGGGCTGTGCAAAATTTCGAAAGCTGTTTTGTTTTGGAGGTGTTTTGGCTCGTTTCAGTGCCCGAAACACTGAATCTGAAACAAAATGGAAGGCTCTGAAACAAAATGTTTCAGAGGTGCCCTCCAGGAATAGTCCGGCACAGTCCCACAGTCCTCCTTTTAAAGTGCTGGGAGGCTGGGGCTGAGCAGGGCAGCCATGGGGGCTTCTCACATGCTTCCCCCACTCGGGCAGAGGCGGCATAGCTGGAGGGGCTGGGGGAGAACCTGCAGCCGCCTGGCTGTACCTGCCTCTCCCCGGCCCACCTGAATCTCCGAACAGGCACCAAAACAGCATCGAAACTCCAAAACAGATTTGGTCGAATTGAAACGGAACAGTGATCCAAAACGCTGTTCTCCGAAGCGGCTGAATCTGGAACCAAAATGAAACACAGCCATTTCGCATATCCCTACTAAATACTACACCTCCAAGCGTCAGCAGCTATTGATAAGAACAGACTATGCCTGCTAAAAGCAGATCACAGAATCATAGAAAACGATGGCTGGAAGGGACCTCAGGAGGTCACATCTAGTCCAGCCCCTGCTCACAGCAGGACCATCCCCAACTACATCACTTCATTCAAAGCTCTGTTGAACTGGGTCTTAAAAACCTCCAAGGATGGAGCTTCCACGACCTCTCTGGGTAACCTGTTCCCGTATTTTACTACCCTCCTAGTGAGAAAATTCTTCCTAATATCTAACCTAAACTTCCCTTGCTGCAACTTGAGACCATTGCTCTTTGTCATCTGCCACCACTGAGAACAGTCCAGCTCCATCCTCTTTGGAATCACCCGTCAGGTAGTTGAAGGCTGTTATTAAATATTCCTTCAGTCTCGTCTCCTCTAGACTAAGTAAGCCCAGTTCCCTCAGCCTCTCCTCAGAAGTCATGTCCCACAGCCCCTGCACCATTTTTGTTGCCCTCTGCTGGACTCTCTCCAATTTGTCCACATCCTTTCTGTAGTGGGGGGCCCAAAACTGAACACAATACTCCAGATATGGCCTCACCAGTGCAGAATAGAGAGGAAGAATCACTTCCCTTGATCTGCTGGCAACACGCCTACCAGTGCAGCCCAGTATGAAATTAGTCTTCTACGCAGCACACCGCTGGCTCATATTCAGCTTATTGTCTGCTGTAACCCCCAGATCCCTTTTTCAGAGCTGCTGTCCAGCCAGTCAGCTCCCAGCCTGTACCGGTATATGGGACTGTCCCATCCTAAGTGTAGGACTTTGCATTTGTCCTTGTTGAACCTCATGAGATTCTTTTTGGCCCGATACTTCAATTTTTCTAGGTCACACTGAATCCTAGCCCTACCCTCCAGCATATCTACTACTCTCCCCAGCTTAGTGTCATCTGCAAACTTGCTGAGGGTGCACTCTATGCCACCTTAAGGTCATGATGAAGACATTGAACAAAACCGGCCCCAGGACCAACCCCTGGGGCACTCCACTTGATGTCAGCTGCCCACTAGACATTGAGCCATTAATTACAACTCTCTGAGCCTGCTGCTCCAGCCAGTTTTTTATCCACATTACAGTCCATTCATTTAGTCCATACTTCCTTAGCTTGCCTGAGAGAATGTTGTTGGATACCATATCATAAGCCTTACTAAAATCAAGGTACATCACATCCACTGGTCTCCCCACATCCACAGAACCAGTCACCTCATCATAGTAGGCAATCAAGTTGGTCAGGCATGACTTGCTTCTGGTGAATCCACGCTGACTGCTCCTAATCACCTTCTTCTTCTCCAAGTGCTTAGAAATAGATTCCTTGAGGATCTGCTCCATGATTTTTCCAGTGACTGAGGTGAGGCTGCCAGGTCTGTAGTTCCCTGGATCCTCCTTTTTCCCTTTTTTAAATATGGGTACTATGTTTGCCCTTTTCCAATCATCCGGGACCTCTCCTGATCACCATGAGTTTTCAAAGATTATGGCCAGTGGCTCTGCAATCACATCAGCCAACTCCCTCGGCACCCTTCGGTGCATCCCATCCAGCCCCACGGACTTGTACACATCCAACTTTTCTAAATAGTCCCTAACCTGTTCTTTCACCACCAGGGGCTGCTCACCTTCTCCCCAGCCTGTGCTACCAGGTGCAGTAGTCTGGGAGCTGACCTTGTCTGTGAAGCCCCAGGCAAAAAAAGGCATTGAGCACTTCAGCCTTTGACAGTACGATTATAAATCAGATCCCAAATTCAAACCCAGTTGGATTAAGGATAAATCTCTCAGCTTTCTTTTTTTGTGGTACCTCAATCTTTCTGGTTCAACCCTCCAGTCCAGTTAAAAACCCGAAGTTTTGCTCTGTCCATTTCCACTTTACCTGTAGAATCCTGTCCTGTGCAGCTGGGGTTTTGGGTGTTCGAAGGGCGATGCTGTTATTGGTGACATTATATTCAGATAAAAGGGTACTGGAAGCAGAGTTTGTAATTCCAGACTCCTCGGCTGTCTGACGGGCGATCTCGCTTGCCTGGCCAACTTTTACTACTTCTTCCAGCTCTGTATCTGAAATCTGTAACAGGAAACTCCTATCAAACATTAGCATACATTTGGGAGAATAACATTCTTAACTGCAGGCGTCTAAAACAGCATGGCTTTCACTCCAGTAACAATGGAGAACAGTCTTCTCCAAGCCAATGTCTTTAATCTGCTGCATGCTGGTGGAAACACTATTATTTAAAAAATGTATTTGCTAAACAACCAAACATTCATAAAAAACCCATATTCTCAAAGAGGCCAAAGACAGAGCTTTGGTAGGTATAGCAAGTGTGATGACAGCATAAGCTTCCCCACACTGTGCTGCCAATATGTCACTGAGGTTGAGACAACAGCTCTGTCCTTACCCATTTGTACACTGGTCTTTCTGCCACCAGAAAATGGTGGTAATTCTAGTGAGGCTGGAACTACACTATGGCCAGTCTCATTTCACACACGCCACCAAGCAGCAGAAGACAACAACTCATGACTGACAGATAGCTTACCTGAGGAGCTGGAAGAACCAGTTTGCTTCTTTTTTTAGTGAACTCTGACACTCCACTGGTCTGAAGGATAGCTGATGGCAAGTCAGATTCTTTTTTCCGTTTCAGATGTTGTTTGTCTTTTTTGCGTTCTCGTCCTTCCTTCTCACTAATCACAGGGGACAACAGTATCAATTACAATGTTCAGAACTGTTCAGAAAAAAAAGATCCTGAACTCCAGCATATAAAAGGGGAGAGAAAGCACCAGTCTAGACCAACGGTTCTTAACGAGGGTGCTGGGGCACTCCAAGGGTGCCATAGTGTTAGCACCATTAGGTATGCAAAGCCAGATATTAAATAGGAATTCATGGTGTTGAAACCATTTTGCTTTGTTGTGGCCTTTCTGACTTCTTTGCTTTATTTGTTTCACTACAGAAAAATAATAAAAAGTAAGACTTGGAATTTTCCACGGGGTGCCTTAAGTCTAAAAAGGGCGAGAACTACTGGTCTGGAGGGTCAGAAGGCCAACAAATGAGAGAGAGACTGCAAGCCAGAGAATACCACATTTGAAAATAGTAGGATTTAGGCAAGTGTTTGCTATTTCAGCTGCAGTTACCGGAGAACCATTGGTGCAAGAGACCATAATTGTCTGCAGGGAGAGGTAAGAGCACTGAATTAAATTCTCACCCCCTCCTTTCCCCAAGAATTTTAATAGAGGCAACTCTTACATATGTTGAAAGAAAGTAAGAATTTCCTCATTCTCTCACAGCTAGTAGAAGGCAGCAAAGGGGGGCAGGAACTTGGGAAATCAGACTTCTAGGAACAGCAAGAGAAACAACAGCTAAAGTTTTCTGTGGGAGGTTGGGGTAGTGTTAGCAGGGCACAGATCCAAGTTCGAATTCATATGCTACATATATCACTTTTTATAAACAGCAGTTGAATTAGGGGCTATAATTCCGTCAAGAATTGCTGGTGGAGCCACTTGTGTTTCCTTCTCATGGTTCACAGCCATGAAAACCTCTTGCAAGAGTTACAGCTCTGGTAATTCACAGCCTTTCTGTAATTTACACAGTACCTAGCAGGTTGCCTACACTGTCAATAGTTAAAACAGAAATTAATTAGTTCAAAGTCTGTAAATCACATGGATGTTCTGTTCTCAATAAACAGCACTTGGCAGATATAACTGGGGACCAAATCATACAAGCAAAAATATCAGCTTGCCAGTTAACTCTGCATTTGACAATGTGTATGTAATTTCTCAACTGAAGGTTGTCAGAAAAAGAAAACTGTAAAAAACTTAAGCAGATTCTAACTAACTATGTTATAATCACATCAAGTGACCGAAATATATTAAAACAGCTTGCTCAAAGTGTTGCCAACACCGAAGTCAGAGCAATTAAAAGAAAGCTGTACCTTGTAGGAAGAAAGACGATGAAATGTAACGGACCAAGACTTTGTTTATTGATGTAAAAAAAAAAGAGATAAAACTGCCTGATGCAGGTGATTAACACATGATCCTTTCACTGGTTATCGTGCAATTCTTTAACATTTGAAAAATTTGGTTCGGAAGAGTAAAAAAAGTTTGAGGGGCCTCATCTGAATGCCCAGTTAACATTCTCCAACAATGTAAAACGGACACAAAAATTAGCATGCTCATTAGTATTAAGAGCCTGGGAAGTGACAAGGACTAACACTAAGTACAGTTAACTGGCACAAACCCCAGCATGGAATGCTATGTTTTGCCTCATGGACCCAAACGCTAAAAAGTATGACTTTCAACATTCAAAGCAAACTTACGATCTTAGTTCCCCATCAAGGTCTTGCTGACGTAGCTTCCTGAAGTCTGCATCCAGCGACTGGTAATTTTCCTCTGACGTATCATAAAAACCGGGGGCAGGCTTCTTTTCAAATGGGATTTCTGCATTATAATCCACACCTCTTTTCTTTTTTCTTTTCTTCTGGATCTCAATCCCTGCAGCTCGCAATTCCCGTCTCTTCTGGAGAGCTGCAAGGCGTCTAAGGAAATACAGAGGACATTACAGGATTTCAATGGAAATGCCATCATTTTAACAACAGCTATGACTTAAGTACAAATGTTGTTATTTATTAAACTTGACAGATCAGGGCTTGGTAACCTACAGCGTATGGGCTGGATCTGGCCTGCAAAGCTGCGACTCTGGTGGCATTTGATGGAGGGGAGCTCTGCCTTTGCCACACCACAGCTGGACAGTGGGGAGAAGCTGCAGAGGTGCTAGTGCCAGCCCACCTCAGACCTGAGCTGAATAATTTTGGCCCCACATTGCCAATCTCTATGACAGAGCATAACTAAATTACATTCTTACTACATCAACAGCATCAGCAGATGCATGACAAACAGAACCAAGGAGGTGATACTTCCCCTCTATTTGGCACTGGTCAGACCACAGCTGGAATACTGCGTCCAGTCTTGGGCGCCACGCTTCAAGAGGGATGTGGATAACCTGGAAAGGGTCCCAGAGAAGGGCCACTCATATGGTTAAGAGCTTGCAGGCAAAGCCCTACAAGGAGAGATTAGGCACCTGAAACTCTTCAGCCTCCGCAAGAGAAGGTTGAGAGGCGACCTTGTGGCTGCCTATAAATTCATCATGGGGGGGGCGCAGAAGAGAACTGGCGAGGCTCTACTCACCAAGGCGCCCCTGGGGGTTACAAGAAATAATGGCCATAAACTAGCAGAGAGCAGATTTAGACTGGACATTAGGAAGAACTTCTTCACAGTTAGAGTAGCCAAAATCTGGAATGGGCTCCCAAGGGAGGTGGTGCTCTCCCCTACCCTGGGGGTCTTCAAGAGGAGGTTAGATAGGCATCTGGCTGGGGTCATCTGAACTCAGCACACTTCCCTGCCTATGCAGGGAGTCGGACTTGACGATCTATTGAGGTCCCTTCCAACCCTAACATCTATGAATCTATGAACACCTAGATGATCCATTCAGGCCTACAGACCCACTGCCCCAGGTACTGAGCAAATACATACAAAGTCCCTCCCAGGGAGAGATTATGGTTCAAGGCCCTGATCCTGCAAAGACTTAAGCCTATGCTTAAACTGTGTGCTTTGTCACACTGAAGTCAACACATACAATCCTGCAATATAAAACATGTATGTATTTAGTTTCTGCAGGATGATGGTTTAAGACAAGTGCAGGTGGAAGGTGAGAGAGGAATATGCCAAATCTATACTGGCCCCCACCCTTTCACACACACACACAGATTGTTTGGGGGAGTTGTGGGTTTTTTGTTTGTTTTTTTAATAATTCTAAAAAATATGACAGGGCACCTGATCTAAGTTTTCCTTCAAAGATGGCCAGTTTGAGTCTTTATTTTATGTTATCTCAGTAGAAGTGGGCTGAAGTGATGCTGAAGTTAGAAAGAACAGTGGATTCACAAATCCATTATGGGAGAGAGATCTGTGTTTTCAGGTCATGAGAAGAAACTGAAATCCCAGCAAGTCACAGAAACAGACAAGGGAGCATGGTGGATAGTGTTGTGCTTACCTAGCTTCTTCCAGTTGCTTCTCTCTTGCTTTCCGCTTGGCTTTCTTTCCTTGAGTATTAGCCAGACGAGCTCTAGCTTCTGACAGCATTTCAAGCTCATCTGCAAGAATACAGAGAAAAAGGTTACCAACCTTCCACTTCATGTTGAATAAGAAGGGCCAATAAAGAGAACAGAAAGAAACTCTTTAGAAGCTGAAATATCAGTGTGTTGGTCTGAGCGCCATGGGCCTTCTACAGTCTTTTTCTCAACATAGTTTGCAAACCAACTGTCAACTGGGGCCAAGATTTTCAAGGGAAAAATCATAATGTTGGATGTATTTAATGAACTGGGGGATGGGACAGGATGGGATTGATTATACGAAATGCAGCACATGCATTCTAGAAGGAGAGATTGAGCAGCCCAGGATAATAAAGAACACTCTTATTTATATTTAAACATATACAGTAAGAGATAACTTCCCAAATAGATTCATAGAATCTTATTCCCACGCTTACTAGTCATCTCTAATATCATAGGTGAGGCACTGGGGGCAATATGGGAGGGGACACTTGCCCTCCCAGATTTCTGTGCTGACAGCGGGCCATGGAGCAGCAGCCTGGCTGGAGCCATGGCTCAGCAGCAGTGGTGGCAGCAGTGGCAGTGCGATTTCTGTGCCAACGGCAGGGTGTGGGGCTGCAGCCCAGCTGGACCCACTGCCCAGCAGCGGCAAAAAATGGTAGTGCAGAGTTGTGCCCTCCCAATCCAGTGGCAGCACAGAGTTGTGACCCCACACTGCCAGCACTGAAATGTCACCTATGTCTAATAACAGGCACCAATATGAATCCCTCTGAAGTCAAGTAACAATTAATTTATAACACGTACAAAAAAAACTAGAACTCTTGGTTCCAAAATGATACCTTTTATTAGACCAACTGGGAAATAGCAAGAAAACTGTCCTTTTCTGCAATTTCCTTGCAATTTCCCAGTTGGTCTAATAAAAGATGTCATTTTGGAACCAAGAGTTCTACTTTTTTTATATGCCTTCTTGTCTCAAACCAACCCGGCTGCCAAGTACATTCCTGAATTTATTTATAAGGAATTGGACATGAAAGCATGACAGAGATAAGAATGATTCTGGGAGGGAAGGCAGAAGTCCAAACAAAGGAAAAACAGCCAAGGAAACAGAAAACGATGGAAGAGAGGGAAGGGGGTAGGCCATCTACCCACTAGAGGAAGAGACAGCATGAGAATGAATGACAGAAAACAGACAGCTAAAAGACCAAGAGGTCAGATACAAAGCATAAGATAGAAACTAGGAGGAGAACGGATAGATGTCCATGAAGAAGCGAAGTGCAGAAAAGTCAAACAGAAGTTAAGGAAACTGAATTGTTCAAAAACACCAATACATGTTAACAACTTACCTTCATCCATATCAATGGGGTCTGGCCGGGCTGGTTTGGTCTCTGGATTTGGATCAATTTCTCCAGGTTTAAGTTTTCGAGGATCATCTGCAGTTTCTTCCTCATTATCTCTCTGAGCAGCTTTGTCCCTGAAAAATAGATTAGCAAAATCAAATGAGACAATTCACTTTATACGTTGGAAGAACACACAAAACTCTCTCCAAAGCCCCTAACAGCAGCCCCAGAAGAGTTAAACCAGTAGCTCATGACCCGTTGTATAGCTGTTAACTGCAGTGAAGTACTGCAAGTGCTGACAACACTGGTATTTCAGCTACTGGAACACAGGTGTTTGACATTAATAAAGATAACCAAAAGAAGAATGAAAAAAGTAATTTGAACAATTCAGCACCAGCAAAAGAAAACAAGAGTGAACTCATTTGTTAATGGCTATGCATGGAAAAGAACTGATCGTGAAAAACTGCTGTGCAATGCACAATCGAGTATCTCACTTACTTTAACCACCGATGCCTATGGCAGCACCAGTAGCAGCTTACAGAATAAGAAAACTAGAGCTATCTGGCTCCATCTTCCCTGTCAGCTCATTGGAAACCACTCCAGTGCACCACAATGAAGCACCATCCACCCACTTCTACACACATGCAAGCAGGCCCAAAAGCCAGATAGGAACAGGTTTAAGCAACAGCTGAAAAATGGCTGCAACATCAGGAAACCCATTTGTAGCAAGATGCAAAGGAAATGGGCCTGTCAGTGCTTCTCCTGCTCTCTCCAAGTACCAAGAGCCATCCCCATCAAGCTAGGTGGCTCATCCACCTAGCACAAAACCACCCTTATAGGTAAAGCTCACTGGAAACCCCTCCAGCTGTAATAGCAGGGAAGAGGGAAAAAAAAAAAAAAGGCCTTCACGCAGCCAGACGCCTACTGTCATCAGAATAGTAAGCTACAAAGAGTTTCATGCTATGCCTTTTTAGCACAAGAGTTACTTACAGCAGAAATTCATAGTGTTCCAAGCACTGTGCAGCTGTTCTTCCAATGATTGGAGCGATGGTCCTCCACTGGGTTGGCATTAGCTTGGCTAAATGCAACAGTTTCTCCTCCTCTTCCCGGGACCACTCAGTCTTTTTGATGCTTGGGTCCAGCCACTCGTACCTGTTACACAGTGGATAAATTAAGAAGGACACTTCCAAGATACTTACTTATGAACTGCCACTGCTAGGATGGAGTTTCATAATCACATCACAGTTATTTCCAATCTTTGCTTTGAATAAAAGTGTCCATATAAACACACAACACTTTCACACACAGAAAAAGCTCTAGAAATGTTGTCCTCTTTTCTCACACAGTTACTCCCATCTTCTCTGGTCCGTGCATTCTTACTTTGTCAGAAACCAAGACTCACTAACCTAGTCCATAACTAGTAACTGGACCTTTATATATGACATCCAAATGATTACAAGAGGTCCACTGGAGTCTTGATTCTGTAATGTCTGAACCGTTCAGATTTCACGAGCACTATAACTAAGCAGAACTAAGTACACACGTTTAAGTACAAATACAGTAATGCAAAATAAAAGAAGCAAAGGCTATGGTCCCACAGCCAAAATCTATTGCAAAAAATGCACTTAAAATTACCTTTTTAATGAATATTTGACAAATATTATCACACTCACAAAAAATTTGATGTAGTCCAATAATTTGCATTTTTAAATAAGTTACTTGCATACTGTGCAGTTATTGCTATCATCTCCTATTTGAATAGTTTTCTACTTTTGTTCATAGTCCTTTTAAAGAGTAAGTCCTTGCAATACTTTCAGGAAATGTAACCAATTAAAAATTTTGAAACTATTTCTTCTTCCGCTAGACCTGAATCAATAGGAAACTCAACACTGACGCTTAACTTAGCAAATGAACGATGTTTGCCTTTGAATGCTAGTAATGGCTTTTGTCTTCTCCACTTACCATCTGGCTTTGCACTGTTTTGCTGACTTTCTATGCAACAAAGAAGCAATCCGAGACCACTGGTTTTTGCCATATTTCATTACAGCTGCTTTAAGAATTTCATCCTTAAAAAGAGAAATAGCTATTACTATGGGTCCTTAGTAAACTTTATCACAGCCAAATGCTCACTTGCAACTCAATAGGGAAATGCAGATGAGACTTCAGCAAGGGTTAACACCTGAAGGTAGATGTGATTAATGAAGCGAAAATAGTGACAGTCATTTATTCTGAGTATATGACAGCATTTGGGGAACAGTCAGTCTCACCGTCTCTCCTGTATAGTTAACTTCCACTGTCTGTGTGGGTCTTTCAAGGAGCAAGAACATCCTATTTTTTAAAAATTCTCACCCATGTAAATATCATAAAAATCAGAGCAGGTATACAGCAAAAAAAATCACTGCTTTTTTTTTTAAGTAGTCTTTATTTCAGGATGACGATGTCTTTATTTTTCAGGACTGTGGTACCTGACAGTTCAAGTCATGGGTTTGAACTCCATCGTGCTAAATGCTGTACAACTGCAGAGCAAAACTAGAAGCTTCAGGGATGCAACAGAAATTACATAAATTTATCCCAGCTTGCCAGCACCAGGTTTGTACTAGCAGAGCTAGTGGTTTACATGCTTACATTTGCCCCTTAGGCCTAGAGTAAACTTTTGTTCTCCTATAAGTGATTTGGTAAGCTATGGGAGAGGCAAAGATTTTTTGGGAGTGATTCCTTTTACTGGACACCTGAATAGTTGGGATAAAGTTAGACAAGCTTTCAAATGCTCAAAAGCTGAAAAGCTTGTTACCCCTTCTGAGACTTTCCTGGGGGCAGAACACAATGCTTTCCTAAATAACTGAGTGGAAACCAGAAGTCTTGTTTTGTGTAGCCATAAGCACACAAAGGGGCCATAAAAAAGTGCAATCTATGAAGTGCTCCATAGCTGCTTGCTACAGCTTTGCATGGTGGGGCAAAATGGAAGGGCATCCATTGTTGACAACAGACAGCTGGGGTCAACATATATTCAGCACCAGTTTAGCAGCTAATGGTGCAGATGACAGGTAAATTTTCCTAACACTGAAAAGCCCTTCCAAAGTACATTCTGGCTTTAATGGGAAGCTGATGAGTTTTGGTGCAGGGTATTTCAGGAGAATATTAAGTATTTAACATGAAACATGCTCTACATATTTACTTTCATAAGCCTCAGATTCCCTTTTCTTGGTAGTTTTTGTTTCTTTGCTGGTGGTTAGTAGTACAGGGCCCCTCTAAATATTGACATAAAGGTGTGATGGGCTCTGATGCATGATCCATACTATCATGCCTCCTGCCACACCAGACATACATGGCAGGAAGCATTACTGTGGGATTCAGCCTTGGCACAACTCAGAGGTGCAACATGCAGGGCTTTGGGAAAGGCCAGACCAGGAGAAATTGGCAGCGAGTTGCCTGTGTTGTGAGGACAAGCACAGCCCCAGCAGCTCCCACCTGCAGCCCCTGGGAGGGGGGGAAAGTGAGGCAGAGCTATCCGCAGGAGGAACAGGGCAGGGCCCCATGGCTGCATCTCTCGCCCAGTGACAGAGCTCAGTCTCCTGCAGCTCCCTTAACTCTGGCTTTAAGCAGGGATCCTGATTCTCTCCGCTACAAAAATATCCCAACTTTTGGCTTAAGAATCTGTATCTCCATACATCTGTATATATAAAATAGCATTTCATTATAATCACGGAAAAATGTGGATTTTAGATTACTCTTTTTAAGTGTTAAAGTTGGGATGTCTTTTTTTTAAATCAGAAAAACAGGATCCCTGAAGACAAGAGATTATTTGTGCTTAGCCCCTGCTGATGTCCAAGGTTTCTTAGGCAGAAGCTGAACAAGGGGATTTCTCTTGGCACAGGGTTGCTCTGGGGCTTCTTACTCCATATACCATCACCCCAAAGGATGGAGACTGAGAAGTTAAAAGCAAAAACTCAAAGCTGGACTAAGAATCCCCTAATCTTCCTCTTGAGCCCAGGGACATGTGCTGCATCTGGGCACAGGGAGGGAAAACAGCCCAGTAGAAACACACTCAGCACATGCGCATGTCTCCCAGCCCCCTCCTCCTTTAAGCGCACGCGCAGGACTCCCGGGCCCTTTTCAGCGCATGCGCTCTAGTGTAGAAGCGCCGCCCGTTGACTAGCCCCGTGGGAATCGGCGGGGAGGCGAAGGGCCTACCTCGGTGTTCCTCCACACCCCGCCTTTGATCATAATCCGCGGCATCTTGGCGGCGAAGAGGAGCAGGCTCCGCGGCGGAAAGAATAGGCTCTAGCGCAGAGAAGACGCCTCCGCCGCCTGTGCGCAGGCCGGGACACGATCCCGCGCAGGCGCAGCGAGAGCTGGCGAGTGTCAGAGCTCTGCACATGCGCAGCTGAGAATGTCGACCGCCGTTCGCGCATGCGCGGGCGCAGGAGGGGGTGATGCGGGAGACGAGTCTAGCGCCCCCGCAGGTGCTTGTGTTGTTACGCGAGGATCCCCTGAAATCCCCGCACAAGTGCAAGGTGCGGGGCCCGCGACATCCAGCTGCCCTTGCACTGGCACCAGTGCAGTGTGTGGGTTTGGAGGCCTGGCAGCTGTGGGGCTACCGCAGACCAGGGTCAGCATTTCTGGCTCCTTGCCGGGGTCGTCCCAGCGGTCAAGGGGCTTGCCCGAGAGGAAGATCCCGCCTCTGAAACCCACCTCCACTGAATGCCCGGTCTGCCGGCTACAGAAACCCATCCATTTAAAAACCGTGTTTGCAAGACAAGGGTCTTGGGGAAATCTGGTATCAGAAGTACCCCCACAAAAAACCTCACCTGCTTACATCCTAAGACCACCATGGCTACAACCTACACCGTTGCAAGACAATGGGTCTGTCCTGATCCACAAGAAACGTGCGGGTGCTGGTCGGGAATGCGTGCCTGCGTTGACATCCTTGTTTGCAACATACCTTCTCTATGCAAGATCATTTTGTGGGAGTCCTGGAGAAGTGGGGCTGGAGGGGACCTCCAGACTTCACCTAGTCCAATCCCCTGCCTGAGGCAGGATCATCCCTATCCAGAGCTTCCTGTGCAAAGCCGTCATCTAAATAAACTTAGTAAAATTACTGTCAACCCTGGTGTGACACAAGACATAACACCCCAACCTGCCACAGCTGCAAGAATGCAATTTGGGACATTGGGCCAATGTTCTTCTATAAAAGGTTGTTAACATTTGCTCAAGACATCCCAAGGAGAGCTATGCCCCTGCTAGAGGAAGGCAATCCCCCTGCCCCTTCAGTCCAAACCAATCTGACCATGGGGTAAAATTCCTTCCTGACCCCAGATATGACCACTGATCTGACCCTGAGCAGAGGGTCAAGATAAGGAACTTCTGGCTTTGGTCGCAGCAGAAACATTAGCAAATCACAGCCAAAATCCTCAGTCTTGGCTGTAGCCAAAACCTAATGCCTCAGAGAGGCTTAAAAACACCCTGACACGTAGCAAAAAGGAGGGGAGCAGATTAGGGAATTCTTAGTATTACTTTCTTCTAATTTCTACCTCCTTTGGGATAATCATATCAAGTAAGCCACCCTAAACAACCCCTGCCATTAGAAATCCCCTGGTTCAGCCACTGCACATCTTGGACATGCAAATAAGGTCTACTATTGTATCCAGAGTGAAGGGCCCAGTGTTTGGTCCCTCATGCTGTATTTCTATTAGGAAATGAAATAGCCACTGCTTTGCTGAGCAGCCTTTTGTACATTCAGTTTTAGAGGGACAGTTAAAAAACACCCTGATAAAACGAAGTAGCTTGAAAGCAGTTTGTGATCACTGCAGCACAGAAGCACTCTGAAAATTTTCAGTGTATTCCAAGATACTGCTTTACAGTGGTTATTAAAATCTTTACAATTATTGCAGTATTCATTGCATTTTGAAGAAGCCATATTAACAGCCTCTGTTTATAAAGGCAAAGCTGTAAATACTTCAATGGCTAACACTGCATTTTACCAACTTTTGAGCTAAGGTTATTTTATCACATTTAAGACTTAATACTGGAAATGTACATCAAAACCATGAAGATTATCTGAACACAGTTTTATACAAACTAATGAACAGAGATACAACATATTTCCATTATTTATCTTTTCCATATGGGTAGCAGAGAATTTTTCAAAAGATAATGGGCAGCAATGTAGACCATGAACTTAAGTGTATTTTTCAGAAATAGCAGTCCACATTTATAACAGATGCAGGAATCAACTTAGTCACTTCTTCTAAAATAATTTATTTGATCTACAATCCTACATAAGCAAAACTCTTCATGGGTTATGAACTTTATTAAAAAAACAAGGTACATGGGAAACAAGCAGTTCTAAGAAAAATCTTCTTTACATAACTATTACCTAAAATAATAAGAAAACATTAAAAGACCCATAGTTTTTCTATGAAATGTTTATGACTCTGGAGAAGATTTTCTGGACTGGGCTGCACAATAACTAGGATACAAATGGTGGGCTCAGCTGGAGCCAACCACTCTTTGTATCTTGTGCTTCCAACTTTTTTTGTTGCAAACAAGTTTGGTCTTTATCCAGAAACAAGTTTTGAGGATGCTCAGCATCTCACAAAATTAGGCCACTAAAATGGTGGCATGCAAAATATAGACAATTATTTCTGTCAGACTGCCAGAAAAGTAAATAAGCATCAAAAGGTGCATTCACATCAATGATTCTCAACCAGAGTGCTACGAGACACCCGCAGGAGTGCTGCGATACTACACTTACTTTTGCATTAGGGTTCTCCGATAACCCTAAAGCAGGCAGCAGCTGGCTTAGGCTGTAGGTCTTCCCAGTCTGTCCCCTTTCCCACTCAACCTGGAATCAGAGGCATGAGAGGTGCAACTGTTCCTGGGAGTGCTGAACTGGGAAGGGCTACAGTAGGAGGTAGCTCCTGCCTGCTTTACGTTAATCAGAAAGCCCTATACAGGAGGATCACACACAAGTGCCATAGCCATTCTCAGTCTCGCTATGCAGCAGGCAAGTATAGCAATTTTACCTGGAGGTAGGAACACCCGGTTGAGAAGCACTGAGGTAAGCTGAGCCAGCAATAAAGTGGTTCACAACTGAGGATGTCGCCACATTCAAAAAAGCGGTGAAGGGTGACTCTGGAAAGTCTTGCATTTCTCCTCTCCAGGGCTGAAAAGCCAAGGTATCCACAAGGATCAGTGGCTAGTAATCTATTGACTGGAATGTGTTTACACGTACCCATTTAACCCACATCATACATCTCTAATCTGGTGATTGCCACGACCTGGTTCCATAAGTTATTTTCTTAAGTCCGTCCTCTGGACACTGGTATAGAAAAACTCCAGAACAGGGATTGCAAGATACAGCAAATGGGAGGAGGAATCCATTTTCAACTACTTTTTCAAACAACTCTGCAATTTTTAGTTTGCAAGTTGCTGATGTGCTAGAAAGAATTAGATTAAAAATTCTTTCACTTAAATATGTTTTGTCTGCATACCTTAATTGTGGTACAGAGAGGATCAGCCTAATATAAAGGTGGGGCCTGTACTGAAAATACGTACAGGAACTCAAATAGTACCTCATATCCTTGCTCACAAGGCAATGGTAGGTGGTGCAAAAGTGTAGTTATCAATTAGGTGGGTACTTACAGAACAACTCTTTCCTGTACCAACCCTGGCCTAGATTTTCACTCTTTTCTTAAATTACATTGGGCTTTTAACAGCTTTGAGTCTTTTTAACACAGCACATGATGGAACTTAAATTGAGAAATGTACATGTGGTTTATGTCAGCTTTATGCATCATCCCTTAATTTCCATTCAGTGTACTATAGCCCAGATCCCATGGGTGCTTCCACAATTTTTACCATGGCAACTATAAAATCGAGGACAGTTCACATAGCGGACGCAGGGCAAAGAACATGTTTGAAATACTGTGAACTTCCTGGAGCTTATAACCTCAAATTTTAATGAATCCTATTTTACTGTCCAGTCTTCAAATACTGCTCATTGATGGTTCTATACAAAACTGAGGATGGAAAGCATTACATTGAACTTCAGGTATCTGCAGGTTTATCCTTGTGCACTTTTATGTGCTTCTTCAAAGCATATTTATCCCTAGTGGAAAACTCACAAGTATTGCAGTGTAACCTCAAATGAGTCAGCAAGTGGCGCTTGAGGTGGCTTGATGTGCGGAAAGCAAGAGCACACTGGTCGCACGCGTATGGCCTTTCACCTGTATGAATTCGCAAGTGTTGCTTCAGGTTTCCACTGTGAGCAGTGGCATAGCCACACTCTTGACACCTGTAGGTTTTGACAGATAGTGGTGACTGCTCTCGGAGCTTGGTACCATCCATATGCAAAACCAGATGCTGCTTGAGGGTTTGCCATTTGTCTGTTGAATAGTCACAGGTTTTACATTTGAAGAGCTCCATGCTGAAATGCAGGAGCTTGTGTCGATTTAGGTGACTTGAGGTACGAAACTTCTTCTCACAAATATCACAGGTGTGGGGTTTCTCACCTGTGTGGATCATAATGTGGAGCTTAAGGTTACTTAAAACGCATGTCGTGTAATTGCACTCTGCACACTTGTAGTATTGGGCTTCACTTCGTGATGGCAGAGCATTTTTGCTTTCTTTGCCCCTGTAAAGATCCATCTGTTTCTCAAAGCTTTCTGGACTGAACACGGAATGGACACGCTCCAAGTCTTCCAAAGAACTAAGATCATCTCTTCTCAGAGTTGTGCCCTTCTGAGTTTTACAATGCTTTTTAATATGGTTTGAACTGTTCCCTAAATACAGGTAAGAATCATCATATTTATGACATTCCTGTAAGTGCATGTAGCTATGTCTCCGCAAATGGCTAGAGGTCCGAAACATCTTGCTGCATTCATTACACTCAAATGGTTTTTCACCAGTGTGTGTCCTCAAATGCATTTTAAGGTTGCTATACATGTAAGTGGCATAATCACAGTGTTGACACCTGAACAGTTTGAAAGAAGTCCTACTGGGTGACCATGTGGCATTAGGCATAACACTTTCCAGAGGCTCATAATTTGTAACAATGTCATTACATCCTGGAACTTGTGAATGAGCAACCTCTTGAGACAACTGCGGCAACACAAAGTCATGCTGGTAAGTATTAGGAAGATTTTCTGATCCATTGCTTACAATAGACAGCTTGTTACTTTGCTGCTGGCTACTTTTGCAAAATTGTGGGTCAAACCTTGTATTCATATCCCTCTGGAGATCACTCCCCTGTTTAAACTCTGATCCTGAAGCTAAGTCCAGGTGTGTTTCATTAACCAAGTGATCATCATCACTATTGTTAGAAGCAGGAGGAATCTGATCCTTTGGGAAATCTCCATCATCTCCATATGCTTCACTTCTATGACAGTTGTCACCCTCATTCATGTAAGCATAACCTTCAACTTGTTCGTGAAATGTCTTATGAAAGTGCAGGTGTCCTTTAGTGTAAAATACAATGTTACACTGATCACATGTGTAGCTCCTTGAAGGTCTTTCATTTCTCCTCTCCAGGACTGAAAAGCTGAGGTGTTGACGGACTCTGCACAATTCTTTGCCAGGATGTATACTTTTGTGGCGCTTTAAGCCGCTTGTACTTGTGAATGCTGACTGGCAAAATTCACAGGAATATGGTTTGGCCCCTGTATGCATGTAGCTGTGTCTTATCATGCTTGCAAAATACAGCGAGAAAAAATTACAGAACCTGCACTTATACAGCTCATAGCCAGCATGCCAGTACATGTGATTCAGCATGTAAGACAAGCTAATGCAGGAATAGTCACACTCAGGACACTGATAAGGTGGTGTGTCTCTATGTCCCTTCATATGATAAATAAAAACTTTAGGATTTGGTGAAGCAAAGAGACACACTTTGCAAGAAAAAAAAGTGGGAGTACCTATTGTTTTAAAATCCCTTCCGATTTTGATGAAAAATTTCTCATATTTACTTTCCTTTTTCTTATCTAAAGATTGTGCTTGTTCTATGTTTTTTCCATCTTTTGCAATGTTCACTTTGTTATATTTTCTTATATATTTTAACCCTGCCTTATGAAATGCAAGGTGGAATTTCAGATTGACAAAAAAGAAAAAGGTTCTTTGGCAAAAGCAGCATTTGTGTATTTTTTTATCTTGATGTACTGAGTACACGTGTTTCTTTAGAAGACTGGTACATTTATATGCAGAGCTACAAAACCTGCATTTGAAATTCAGCCTCTTCTTATGCTTATATGCAGACAATCTCAGAGAAAGTGCTTTGCTGTTGTACTCATTGTCTAGTAGCAACATCTCTTCTTGCTGTTTTACATCCAGTTGTTTTAAATGTTTTGTAATCACATGAGACATATCAAGAGTTTCTGAGTTATCCATTTCTCTAGAAGATGAAGGTAATGATAGATGAACACGGTCTTCAGAAATAATGGATTCAATACCGTTCATTGCCGATTCACCTGCATTTTCTGGCAAATCCTCCAATATAGAAGAGTCTTCATTATCAACTGGGGCAGAAGTACTTTGAACACTCTCTCTTTCTTCTACAACATTTAGATCTTCTTGAACGTTGTTAAGTTTTCCAGAATTTAGAGTTTCATCTTCAGAACCATGTTCCTTTCTTGTTTTATCTTCAGCTTCATTATTTTTGTTCTCTGAAGGGGAAAGATCTAAAAAGAAAACACGCGTGACATTTTACCTGAGTCTCTCATGACCTATCAGGATATCAGTTACACCCAAAGTTATCAACAGCATCAGTGGAAGATGAGGCAAACAGAGGGAGACCGAAGGCAAAAGCAGAGACTATGTGAATACTAGCACAATTGTTGTTCAGAATAGAATAGGAAAGCAGTCAGAAACTTCCTTTTGGGTGGGGATTGTTTTAATGGAGCTAGCTTGAAAGGCAGGCTGCTTCCAATCTGGCCTGTGTCACCGTTCGACTTATCTTCACTACCCAGCTGTTATATGGGTGAAGCCCCCTACTGCTTAAACACTGCAGAAGTCCCCCAGCTCTGGAGGCCCAATAAAATAGCTCTGTGGGGACAAATCCACCTTGTGAGCCAGTGTGCTAACCCCTGCAAAGGGAATGCTACTAGCTGATGCCATAAAGGGGTAAAATAGTTTCACCATATTTCTATAGCCAGCTGTAATAGCAATGAAACACCACAACACTGAGGAGTGATTTAGTTACCTTTCTTCACAACCTGTATTTCACCCTTCCTGGTGGGCAATGTTCGGTGCTAAAATTATGCCCTGAGAAGTATACACAGGGTGTGTGTACATAAAATGCTTTAAAGTGCAGCAGACTAATCTACTGCACAGTAAAGCATCACCATCTACATGTGCACGCCATTTACTGCACAGTAGCTTAGTCTACTGTGGTGGTCAATTTAGTGTGCAGTAGCACATGTGTAGACTGCTGACTGGGAGCAAATTGCTCCCAATCAGCCCAGACAGCAGCAGGTGAGGAAGCTGTCCCTTCCACCAGGCAGCTGTTTCCCAGCCCCATGCTCCAATCCATAGACTGGGGCTGGGAAAATGTCCTCTTGCCCAGGTGTTGTTTCCCAGCCCCATGCTCTTATTAGCAGATTAGGACATGGGGTGTGAAAAATGTACCCTCCCTCAGCTGCTGCTTCCCAGCCCCATGCCCCGAGCTGAGGATGTAGGGGCTTTACAAAACAGGATGTAGATGTGCCCGTAGTATACGAAAGGTGCTTGGTATGGTTCCTCAAATAATATGGATAACATGTTTGGCCTGCACTATACCTGCTAATTTAGTCCTGGTTGTCTGGGCAGTATGGTGGTTTTCCCTCAATCCTTCCTATACTATAATCTTACTTTCTTCTGTTTCTCCATTTTTCTCAACTCTTTCTGTGTAACTTAAAAGAGAATTAAGCTTAGGGTTGTCACTATATATTTGAGTATGTTCATATGGGGCTTAGAATTTCACCCACCACCTAGTAATCAGACGACTAATCCTACTGGCTGCCAAGTGTGACAGTGAGGAATAACACGATACCTTTCCTAGAAGCTGCAGAAGAAGGTAACAAAAGTATTACCAAGGAACCACCCTAAATTCTTCCTAGTCTCCCTTTTATATCAGTGTCTAGCCTGGGGGTGAGCAATTATATTGGGCAGAGGGCCGCATGACAGGCAGCCACGGGCAGATATATATTAATTTTCTACATTTTTTGGGGCCCCGCAAGCCACACAGAATGGCCTAGTGGGCTGCATCCAGCCCACGGGCCACATTTTGCCCAGCCCTGGTCTAGCCAGCGGGTGTCTGATGTGATCGTTCTGATCTTTGCTAGAATTGCTTGGCGCCAGGAGCTGGGAATAAGGGGGAGAAACTACTTATAACTGTGGCACCCTCTCAGCTGCAGTGAGGGAGGCAATATTTTGCTACTCACTACACTTTCACTCGGATTTCTGGCTGAGCAAAAGGGGGAGAAATGTTTCAGCTTCCTTTCCCAGACCCTAGCCTTCAGATTTGAATCTCTCAATTATGAACAAATACTAAACCAATATCATTTCAGCCTGCTGATGCAGCCTTCTGGAAAACAAAAATGACTAGATTGTGGTCAGTGTTCACTCTGCTGAAATGTGTGTGATCTTTCAGCAATGACACATTGATGCCATGCAGGGATTCAAGAAAGTAGCAGTGCATTGGTTTGATATCGGTTCATATGTAATAGGCAATCTATACAAACACAAGGGTTAGAAACTGAATTGCAAAAAACCCCCAAAAGCTTAGATTCTGCAAAAAGTACTGATATTCTTCCTGGAAAGTTTACAACTTGTTTCAAAGAGGAAGCTTGCAACTCTTCATAGAAATCTTAGAAAGTTAGGGTTGGAGGGGACCTGATGAGGTTAAGTCCAACCCCCTGCTCAAAGCAAGACCATCTCTAGCTACATCGTCCCAGCCAAAGGTTTGTGTAGCTGGTCTTAAAAACCTCCAAGGATAGAGATTCAACCACCTCTCTAGGTAACCTGTTCCAGTGTTTTACTATTCTCCTAGTGAGAAAATTCTTCCTAATATCCAACCTAAACTGCCCTTGCTGCAACTTGAGACCATTGCTCTTCGCTCTGTCATCTGCCACTACTGAGAACAGTCCAGCTCCATCCTCTTGTGAATCCCCCTTAGGGTAGTTGAAGGCTGCTATAAAATCCCCTGAGTCTCCTCTTTCCTAGACTAAATAAGCCCAGTTCCCTCAGCCTCTCCTTGTAAGTCATGTCACTCAGCCCACTCACCATTCCTGTTGCCCTCTACCAGACCCTCTCCAACCTCTCCACGTCCTTACTGTAGTGGGGGGCCCAAAACTGAACACAGTACTCCAGATATAGCCTCACCAGTACTGACTAGAGGAAAATAATCATTTCCCTTGACCTACTGGCAACACTCCTACTGATGCAACCTAGTACGCCATTAGCCTTCTTGGCGACTTGGGCACACTGCTGGCTCATATTCAGCTGATTGTCGACAGTAACCCCCAGGTCCTTTTCCTCAGAGCTGCTGCCCAGCCAGTCAGCCCCCAGCCTGTTCTGGTGCATGGGATTGTTCTGTCCCAAGTGCAGGACTTTGCACTTGTCCTTGCTGAACCTCTTGAGATTCCCTTTGGCCCAATCCTCCGATTTGTTTAGGTCTCTCTGAATCCTAGCCCTACCCTCCAGCATATCTATTACTCCCCCCAGCTTGGTGTTATCTGCAAAGTTGCTGAGGGTGCACTCTACGCCATCTTATAGATTATCTCCTACTTCACCTCTGGTAAGTAAAATGAGTTACCTTCAGTGTGAACACATGTCTCCATATCCATGCAATGGGTTTTTGGTGGGTTTTCTTGACTGCTGTTGTTTTCATTAGTCCTTAGTTCCTTTTCATTTGTAAATGCTGTTCCCAAAATCACCTCTCCATTTGTCAGACTGTCCCCACCCTCATTCTCAGCACGTGACAGAAAAAAAAGAACCTTTCGAGAATTGTCATCATTCTCGTGTCCTTTGCCTTCAGCACACTTGCTTATATCCACAGGGACTATTCTGGAAGTTGATGAAGAAGGTGATGTAGAAGCCTCATCATTTGGACTGGATTTACTAGAGCTCAGAGCATCCGGATCAGTTACCAAAACTTGGGTGGAACGTTTCTCACACACACTCAAAGAAACCTGCTCTTCCTCTGGATATTTCACAGTGTTTTCCATATTCAGAGTGGTCTCCTCTTCCTCTTGACTCTCTAAAATTTCCTCTGGATATTTTACAACATTGTCCTCATTCAGAGTAGTCTTCTCTTCCTCCTGACTCTCTAAAATTTCCTCTGGATATTTTACAACATTGTCCTCATTCAGAGTGGTCTCCTCTTCCTCTTGACCCTCTAAAATTTCATCTGGATAATTTACAATGTTGTCCTCATTCAGAGTAATCTCCTCTTCCTCCTCATTTCTTAAAATTTCCTTTGGATATTTTACAACACAGTAGGCCTCATTCAAAGTGCTGAAATGTGTGACACTGTCCTCATTCAAATTGGTCTCCTCTTCCTGACTCCTTATAATGTTGTCATCATCTGAAGGCCTCTGCTCTTCCTCTGTGTTTTTGATGGTGCTGCCATTATTCAAAGCAGTTTCCTCTTCCTTCTCCTGACTGTTCAAATCATTACCTGTTGAGACTTCCTGTTCTTCGTCTTCTAGAAAATCATCATCACTCAGCACTAAGATAGTTATTGGGAGGTCAGTTTCAAAGACATCAGACTCTGAGGGCAGAAAAAGACAGTATTAGCAACCATTCCAAAACTCCCAGACAACCCCAGTTCCCTTCGCTTTGAGTCAGACTAACAGAAATTGAACTGTCATTTGGCAGTCGTTAGGTTTAGTGTCCCCATCTCTCAAACAACCTTGTTTCCTCATCCATGTATCATAGCCAGTTAACCACACACCACTTCTTTGCCACTTGCTGGTTTGTCAGCTACACCTCCCAAGTCCACCCTACAATGTCACTGCCAATGGGCAGCATGAAAACTGTTAATATTATTATAATACTGCTTAGGGGCTAATTAAGTCCCCTGCGGTTCAGTGGCAGAATCCTTCTCTGCCACGCAGGGCACCTGGGTTTGATTCACAGGCACATATACAACTATAGCCATTGAGGGAGTGAACGTCTGGACTTAATCAGGCCATTGAATTTTGTCTAAAGTGGGGTTTGACAGTCTGGGCAGCCTCCACTCCTGCCTATGTTTATGCATTGAAGGTCTGGGTGACTTCTCATGCACACACTGTGACCCAGAATGACTGATGGTTGCTTGCTACTAGCGCCCACTACTGATATTACAAGCCTGCTGTGTTTATTAAGTGCACCTGCCCCAAGGCAGCTTATAATTTAAATTTGTAAAACAGCAGAAGAGTGGGAGGAGATGTGCAGAGAGAGAAAGTCACCTGCTTCTGGCTATGCAAGGAGTCAGCAGCAGGGCCAGAACAGAACTTGCAAATCAAAATTACACACGTTGAGTTTCTTCACACTTGTTCTGCCCTCCTCTTACCAAATAAAAAGCAGAGATCGGGGTCAACTTATTATCTAAGGTGACTAATTAAAGCAAAGATTTCTTAGGTGTCCGCAGAGCATCAGGCATTCATAAAATACTGCATAGATAAGCCAGTATTTTTTCCCCCTATTTTAGGGCCACTTGCTTGCGAATGGGACTGGGCACAGGTGTGTGTTTGTATAACTGTCTACACACACACCCCACCGTGTGCACGCGGGTCTACACGTGCGTGCTCCAGCCCCGCCCCAGCCACACCTGTGACGCCACAGCCCAGCACACGCAGGGTTAAGCTCCAGCTTGCGCACACGTCACGCCTCATTCGCATACCCCGCGCGGGGCTGCACCGCAGCTGCGCAGGAGGGATGAGGGGAGGGGGGCGCAGCTCAGACCCGCGCACGCGTGGGGGAGGGGCCGCGCCCCGTCACGGAGGCGGCAGCCAGGTCCGCCCTCCCCGGGGGGCAGCAGCCGCTTCCGAGGCGCCGGGCACCTACCGCAGCCGCTAGGTAGCTCCGAGTGCTCCTGCTCCGCCATGGCCGCCCACTGCGTCGTCCGTGCCCGAGCCTTGGCAGCAGGTAGTGCGCATGCGCCCTCCTTTTAATAGTGCATGCGCATTGCCCTCCCCTATGAGAGGGGCAGCGTCCCTGGGATAAAGCTGCGGCAGCGCTGCTGGGGCAATGCGCATGCGCGGATTGCCTACTTCTCCCCGCCCTCCCATCCCTCCTTGGGGAAAAATATAACTTTTTTAAAACCTATATTTATATTTTAAAATGTAATATAATATATTTAAAAATATATAATTTTATAATATTACCTTCTATAATTTGAAAATATAAATATATGTATATGTACATATATATATATACACACTATATATGTGTGTATGTGTATATGTGTGTATATATGTATATAATACAAAAGTATTTTAAAATATATTTTAGAAATATGAATTAATTTGTTGATATTACATTCTATATTAAAATATAAATATATTTTTATATATGTGCATATACATATATAAATAAAATACAAATATATTTTAATATATTTTTAAATATAATTTTCATAGATTCATAGATTCATAGATGCTAGGGTCGGAAGGGACCTCAATAGATCATCGAGTCCGACCCCCTGCATAAGCAGGAAAGAGTGCTGGGCCTACATTACCCCAGCTAGATACACATCCAACCTTCTCTTGAATACCCCCAGGGTAGGGGAGAGCACCACCTCCCTGGGGAGCCCGTTCCAGACCTTGGCCACTCGAACTGTGAAGAAGTTCCTCCTAATATCCAATCTAAATCTGCTCTCCTCTAGCTTGTGGCCATTATTTCTTGTAACCCCCGGGGGCGCCTTGGTGAATAAATACTCACCAATTCCCTTCTGTGCCCCCCTGACGAACTTATAGGCAGCCACCAGGTCGCCTCTCAACCTTCTCTTGCGGAGGCTGAAAAGGTCCAGTTTCTCTACTCTCTCCTCGTAATTTTATAATATTACATTCTATAATTTTAAACTAGAAGTATAGAGAAAAGAAAGACCTAAGTTTTTCACATTCCTGAAATGTAGACTTCCAGAACAACGCCAGAAATCATGACAGCTGGCAACACTGTGGGTCCCGGTTGAGAAGGGATTTGGGGATAAAGTTGGGCAGCTTCTGACCCCCTCCTGTTGAGGGGGGGGCTAGGTGAAGCCCCGTTTGGATTTGCTGCCTGGCTGCCAGTTTTGGGGTTCACTGCCTGCAAAGTTCATGCGGTCCCTCTTTCCTCGCACCTTAAGCATCGTCAGAACCACATTTACTGGGCCAGGCCCTAGGCCCGTCGTGCCCCATCTCCCGCGTGGCGCAGCAGCAGGGCGCACACTGAAAGGGAGAGCGAGTGGGGGGCTGACGGGGTTTTGTTGCCTGCCTCTCGCACCTGCAGCTGCCAGCATTTAAGGGCTACAAAGCTCCGATTCACTTTGCCCCATGCTCCCATGCTCATGAGCAACAGTTGCTCCTTTCCTCCAAAAATTTATCCAAGCCCTTTTTGGGATCTGGCTAAGCCAGAGATGGGCAATTATTTCAGCTGCTTAATGAGTTTTAGTGAGCTTGTTCAGGGCCACGCACATAAATCTTTCAGAAGATATCATTTTAACAAATACATAAGCAGATATCTGCTATATTTTAATATTTCAAAAAAATATTTTTTGTCCTGATACATACAAAATGAGGGTTGGAAGGGACCTCAGGAGGTCACATCTAGTCTGACCCCCTGCTCAAAGCAGGACCAGGCAAATCTTGGTCGAGCCGGGCCTTAAAAACCTCCAAGGATGGAGATTCATAGTTGGTAGGGTCGGAAGGGACCCAAGCAGATCATCACGACCGACCCCCTGCCATGGCAGGGAAGAGTACTGGGGTCAAACAACCCTAGCAAGGTGTTTGTCTAGCCTTGTCTTAAAGCCCCCCAGGGTAGGAGCCAGCACCACTTCTCTTGGAAGTTGGTTCCAGACCCTAGCCGCCCTGACCGTGAAGTAACGCCTCCTGATATCTAATCTGAATCTACCCTCTGCCAGCTTGTGACTGTTATTTCTAGTCACTCCTGGTAGTGCTCAGGGAAACAGGGACTCCTCCAGTGCCTGCTGGTCCCCTCTGAGTAGTTTGTAAACAGCCACTAGGTCCCGTCACCTCTCCTCGGAGGGCCTGCCCTGCTGCCCCCGATCATGCGAGTGGCCCTCCTCTGGACCCTCTCCATGCTGTCCACATCCCCCTTGAAGTGTAGTGCCCAGAACTGGACGCAGTACTCCAGCTGCAGCCTGACCAGTGCCGCATAGAGGGGGAGGATCACCTCCTTGGACCTGCTGGAGATGCACCTGTAGATGCACGACAAGGTGCATTTGGCCTTCCTGACTGCATCCCCACACTGCCAGCCCATGTTCATCTTGGCATCAATGATGACTCCAAGATCCTTTTCTGCCTCTGCACTGACGAGAAGGGAGTTCCCCAGCCTGTAGGTATGCTGCTGGTTCTTCTTCCCCAGGTGCAGCACCTTGCACTTGTCAGTGTTGAATCTCATCCTGTTCTCATCCGCCTGATGCATAAACTGCGGTTCGTTTCTCTGGAGGCTCACAAAAATCACAGACACACACTCAGCCGCCGGCATAAAAGGTTGTATTTGTTTGCAAACAAAGGTCAGAGCAGAGTCAGGTACTCAAATTACTCTGACCCTGCATTGGTATTTGCAAGTGGAATTTATCTTCTCTCTCCTGAGCACGTGTGCAGACACCGGAACTCTTACAGCTACTTCCGTTTCATACAAGCATGTATGTAGTTACATCACTACATACATCGCATGTATAGTATAATTAGCTACTTAAGTATGCAGGGCGGAGAGGTAAATATGCATCAGCTAATTAAGCATGCCCAGAAACTACAACAGGTTGCCAAGAGTTCAAATCCCCCCCCTTTCAAGGACACAGATAATTGAATTCCAGCTTCTGTAATCAGCATGAGAAAGACTAGGGAGAAGCTGGGGGGAGGTAAGAAACCTTGAGTAGCATTTCTTCCTATCAAGAGAGAAATGCAGGCTGTGCATTTCTAACACACCCACCCCTGTAACCTGTTTAGGTCTGATTGTAGCCTATTACTTCCTTCTAGCATGCCCACATCCTCCCACATCTTAGTGTCATCAGCAAATTTGAACAGGGTGCTTTTTACCCCCTCGTCCAAGTCGCTGATGAAGATGTTGAACAGTGCGGGCCCGAGGACTGAGCCCTGGGGGACCCCACTGCCCACGTCCCTCCAGGTCGAAAATGATCCATCCACCACCACTCTCTGGGTACGGCCCTCCAGCCAGTTGGCGACCCATCTGACTGTGTGGATGTCGACACCACAGCCCCACCAGTTTCTTAATGAGAACAGGTGAGAGACAGTGTCGAAGGCCTACTGAAAGTTCAGGAAGACTATGTCCACTGCTACCCCTGCATCTAAGGATTTGGTGATCTGGTTGTAGAAGGCACCAGGTTGGTCTGACACGACCTGCCTCTAATGAACCCATGTTGGTTGCCCCTAAGCATAATGTTCCCCTCTGGCCCCTCGTGGACATCTGCCAGGATAATTCTCTCAAAAAGCTCACCCAGGATCGATGTAAGACTAACTGGCCTATAGTTTCCCAGATCCTCCTTTTTTTGAAGATGGGAACCACATTGGTCCTCTTCCAGTCCTCTGGCACCACACCAGAGCCCCACGAGTGCTTGTACAGCCGTGCCAGGGGTCCCGCAATGACCTCAGCTAATTCCCTCAGCACTCGGGGGTGGAGATCGTCCAGACCAGCTGATTTGAATACATCCAGTCCCTCCAGATGTTCCCTGACTAGAGCCTCACTGACCCTGGGCCTGTGTGCGCCTCCCCTGGGGCCTCCGGGGGTCCCAGTAGGGGGTGGGGGCGACCCAGTTCCTGCTCAGGAAAATGGAGGCAAAGAAATCGTTAAATAGGTTTTCTTTGCTGTCTGGTGCGATGACCAGATTTCCTAGCGTGTCCTGCAGAGGTCCCACGTTACCCGGTACCTTCTTCTTACCCCCTACGTATTTAAAAAAGGGCTTTTTGTTGTCCTTGATCTGGGAAGCTAGTCTCAGTTCCATCTCCGCCTTGACCTTCCTGACCCCGCCCTGCATCCCCGAGCAACTGCAGTATAGTCCTCCCTGGTGATGACCCTTCCCTGCCATTGGGTGTGCACCTCTTTTTTAGCTAGGAGACGTTCTCGGATGCTTTTGGTGAGCCGTGGGGGCTTTTGCGCCCACCTGCTCACTTTGATCCATGTTGGGATTACCTCCCTTTGGGCTTGGAGGATCGTCTCCTTAAGGAATGACCACTCTTCTTGGACACCCGACTCCCCTCCCCTCTGGGACCTCAGTGCCTCCCCGACTAGTCTCCTTACCACACTGAAATCCGCCCTCCTGAAATCTAGGGCTGCTGCCTTCCTGTAGGCCTTTGCCACCTTGCACTGGATGGTGGATTCCAGCAGGCTATGATCGCTGTTGCCCAGGTGGTTGAGCCACCGCAGCCCCCGCACCAGGTCATCTCCTGTGGCCAGCACCAGGTCCAACAAGGCGTCTCCCCTGGTGGGGCTGTGCACCTCCTGGGTTAGATAGAGGTCCTGTATCTCAGCTAGGAACCTACATGAGTGGTTAGACCTGGCTGACTGCTCTTCCCAGCAGATGTCTGGAAAGTTCAGGTCACCCATGATGACCACGTCCTTTGACCTAACTACCTCCATGAGCTGACTTAAGAATTCGTGGTCGGGCTCTTCCCCTTGGCTGGGTGGTCTGTAGTAGACCCCCACCATTAAGTCTCTTTCTCCTCGTCTTCCTTGTATTCTAACCCAGAGCACTTCCGTGTGCCCCTCCTCTGACCCAGTGCGTTGAGGATGTGTATTTCTCCACGACAGAGTGCCACACCCTGACCTTTCCTCCCTGTCCTATCCCTCCTGTACAGCCTATAGCCCTTGATGTTCACCCCCCAGTTGTGCATTGGGTCCTACCACATTTCGGTGAGCCCAACTATGTCTGGGTTGGTGTTAGCTAGCAGGTGGGTAAGGTCCTCCTGCTTGTTCCCTGTATTACGAGCATTAGTGTAGAGGCATTTGAGGCCTCCTGAAGATGCATGCACTGGCCCCCTAATCTCAGTACTACCTGGGCCCCTGTTGCTTACCTGGGTATTTGTTCCACTCGTTGTCAGTTTAGGCTGGGCTGTTCTTGTGGGTGACGCTCGGTGTAGCGGTCCAAGGCTACTTCTGCCCTTGTCTTCCCCTTCCCCCGATGAACCTAGTTTAAAGCCCGCCGGAGGAGATCAGCCAACTTAGAACAGAACACGCTTACCTTGGGGGAAAGGTGAAGCCCATCCCACCCAAACATGTCTCTTGTCCTGATGTGTGGGTCGTTGTCTAGGAAGCCAAAGCCCGCCTCAAGACACCATTCCTGAAGCCGCAAGTTGACCTCTTTGAAGCACGTCTCGTGTCGTCTTCCACATCTGCTCACTGGTAGGACAGAAGAGAATACCACCTGTGCCCTTATCTCCTTCAGCATGCCCCCCAGAGCATGGTAGTCCGTCATCAGGTGATCAGGGCTTCTCCTGGCTACATCATTAGTGCCCACGTAGATTAGGACTATGGGGTAGTAATTGGATTGCAGCGCCTCTCTGGGTAACCTGTTCCAATGTTTTACTACCCTCAACGGAAAGTTTTACCTAATATCTAACCTAAACTTCCCTTGCTGCAACTTGAGACCATTGCTCCTTGTTCTGTCATCTGCCACCACTGAGAACAGTCCAGCTGCAATGCATAGTGTTTGACTATGTTTGAGTAGTGCATAAATTCATGTCTGAGTGTATGCTTGAGCAGTGGATAGAGGGGTAATTGCATAACAACTCAAAATAGTCTTACTCTTGTATGTGTGGGAATTGTGTGGTTGTATGGGTGAGTGGGGGTGTGTGGGAGGGGGTAGGTGTGTGTGGGGGCAGCTCATGCACTAAGTCCCAGGAGATAGCCAGAGGTGCAGGGAGGAAGGGGAGGGGGTGCATGCAGCAGAGCTCGCTCCAGCTGTGCAGTGCAGGTGCGGTCGCTCTGCCTCCCACCCCATCCAGCCCATGACTGGCTCCATGGCACTCTGCATGGCACTGAGCCCTATTGCAAGGAAAATTAAATTTGGTCATGTTAAGTTGACCGAACTTAGTATCATAGTACTTAGGGTCAGAAGGGACCTAAACAGATCATCAGGTCTGCCCTCCTGCCCTGGGTAGGAACGGGTGCTGGGGTCAATCACCCCAGCCAAATATCTGTCCAGCCTCCTCCTGAAGACCCCCAAGTTAGGAGAGAGTACCAACTCCCTTGGGAGTCCACTGCAGAGGCTGACAGTCCTAACTGTAAAGTAATGTCTCCTGATGTCCAGCCTGAACCTTCTCTCTAACAATTTGTGGCCGTTATTCCTAGTAAGCCCAGGGGAACAGAACCTCCCCCAATTCCCGCTGGTCCCCCGATGAGTTTGTAAATGGCCACCAGATCCCCTCTCAGCCTTCTCTTGTGGAGGCTGAATAGGCTCAGGCCCTTTAGCCTCTCTTCGTAGGGCCTGTCCCGCTGCCCTTTGACCATGCGAGTGGCCCTCCTCTGGACCCTCTCAATGCTAGCCACATCCCTCTTGAAGTGCAGTGCCTAGAACTGGACGTGAAGTCCAAGTATTTCCCTCCTAGCTAATATGTATGTATATGTGAATATAATATAATGTAACAATGTATAAAATACAGAAAAAATACATAGGGGGACAATTGGTAAAGTTCTTTTTGCTGAAATGTTTTCTTGCATATCACAGAAAAAAAAGATTTTATTCAGGTTAGTGCAAAATATTTTTTCATCCATTATTTTAACAGTCATTTTCACAAAGTAGCATATTAAAAGTAATTGAAGTGTTCACTGAGTAGCACAAACTTATTAAGCAGGACTATTAATGAAGTGCATGACTTCATTAGTACCGATGAAGGGTAGTGCCTCACAGAGAAATCAAACATGAATGTGTATTGCTATGAGATATACATTACAAATATTTGCTGAGTTGAAGGTGCATGCCACAATGCAATAATTAAACAGAAGTCACAAATGCATGGCACACTGACTAGGTCTGCCTCTAGCTGCTTGCCCAGAGACTGCTTTGTTCTAAAGACAAAGAGGTTTTTTTTTCCTGCTCCCATTCTAGACGTCCAGGATCAGGCCTCAAAATTGGTTTATATGCCTTCCATAAAGAGAATGAAAAGGATACATATAATCAAGGATAAAACCCTACGGAGTCTTGAGGCAAGATTTCTGGCTGGGATCAATATTATTAACCTTAATTAAGAAGACAGAGAAAAGAATACAGCAGGTCAACTGGCCTGTCTGTTGCTGAGCTGTGCTGGGATTAAGCGGCACACGCTCTATCAGACGGCTTATTTTAAGGATTTCATCAATTGCAATTCTTGAAAGCAGCAGGAGATGCTATTGACAAGATCTGTAATTTCTGCAGGGAAGCCATCCAGCTGTAGATTTCAATTTATTCAAAGAATGGAGTTACTGAGCCTGTTGAAGTGTGCCAAAGCTTTGTACAGAAGAATAGTGTGCGAAGGCAGGTGCCCCTAGGAGCCTGGAATCTTATTTGAAGCTGACACAGAGAGTATCAAACAAAAGGGTGACATGGGGTGAGATTGGACAAAGATTTACAGCATAGGGACAAATGTTTTTTTCCCTTTGTGACTTATAATGATCTCTGCTTCTCCATTTCAGTTGCATAAATGGAATGCCTTTCCCTGCATGGGAGGCAGCAGTAGTGAGATATTTAGAAGGGATCTATCTGCCTGAGGAGAGAGAAGCTACTTGACAGGCTGGGATAGTTTCATAGCTTCATAGTTTCTAGGGTCGGAAGGGACCTGAGCAGATCATCTAGTCCGACCCCTGCCATGGCAGGAAAGAATACTGGGGTTAAATGACCTCAGCAAGGTGTTCATCTAACCTCCTCTTAAACACCCCCAGGGTAAGGGCCAGCACCACTTCTCTTGGAAGTTGGTTCCAGACCCTAGCCGCCCTGACTGTGAAGTCACGCCTCCTGATATCTAGCCTAAATCTACCCTCTGCCAGCTTGTGACCGTTATTCCTGGTCACTCCTGGCAGTGCTCGGGGGAACAGTGACTCCCCCAATGCCTGCTGGTCCCCCCTGACTAGTTTATAACACGCCACAAGATCCCCCCTCAGCCTTCTCTTGTGGAGGCTGAACCGGCTCAGGTCCCGTAGCCTCTCCTCATAGGGCCTGCCCTGCTGCCCCCGATCATACGAGTGGCCTCCTCTGGACCCTCTCCATGCTGTCCACATCCCTCTTGAAGTGCGGCGCCCAGAACTGGACGCAGTACTCCAGCTGCGGCCTGACCAGTGCCGCATAGAGGGGGAGGATCACCTCCTTGGACCTGCTCAAGATGCATCTGTGGATGCATGCCAAGGTGAGGCCTTCCTGACTGCTTCCCCACACTGCCGGCCCATGTTCATCCTGGAGTCAGTGATGACCCCCAGATCCCTTTCCGCCTCCGTGCTGACAAGAGGGGAGTTCCCTAACCTGTAGGTATGGTGCCAATTGTTCCTCCCGAGGTGCATCACCTTGCACTTGTCTGTGTTGAAGCCCATCCTATTCTCGTCCGCCCACCCCTGTAACCTGTCTAGGTCTGATTGTAGCCTGTTGCTTCCTTCCAGTGTGCCCACATCCCCCCACGTCTTAGTGTCATCAGCAAATTTGAACAGGGTGCTTTTTACCCCCTCGTTCAAATCACTGATGAAGATGTTGAACAGCGTGGGCCCGAGGACCGAGCCCTGGGGAACCCCACTGCCCACGTCCTTCCAGGTTGAGAAGGACCCATCCACTACCACCCTCTGGGCGCGGCCCTCCAGCCAGTTGGCAACCCAATTGACTGTGTGGGTGTCTACACCACAGCCCCCCAGTTTCTTAATGAGAACGGGGTGAGAGACAGTGTCAAAAGCCTTCCGGAAGTCCAGGAAGATTATATCCACTGCTACCCCTGCGTCTAATGATCTGATGAGCTGATCATAAAAGGCCACCAGGTTGGTCTGACAGGACCTGCCACTGATGAACCCGTGTTGGTTGCCCCTAAGCATGCAGTCCCCTGCTGGCCCCTCCTGGATGTGTGCCAGCATAATTTTCTCGAACAGCTTGCCTAGGATCGAGGTGAGACTAACCGGCCTATAGTTTCCCGGGTCCTCCTTCCTGCCTTTTTTGAAGATGGGGACCATGTTGGCCCTCTTCCTGTCCTCCGGTACCTCACCAGAGCACCACGAGTTCTCGTAAAGCCGTGCCGGGGGACTTGCAATCACCTCGGCCAGTTCCTTTAGAACTCTAGGGTGGAGAACATCCGGACCGGCTGACTTGAATATGTCCAACCCCTCCAGAAACTCCCTAACTAAATCCTCGCTAACCCGTGGCCCAGGTGTGCCTCCCCCGGGGCCCGAGGGGGGCCCAGCAGGGAAGTGGCTGTTCTGGTCCCTACTGAGGAAAACGGAGGCAAAGAAATTGTTAAACATGTTAGCTTTGCCGTCTGGTGTGATGACCAAGTTTCCCATGGCGTCCTGCAAGGGCCCCACATTACCCAGGACCTTCTTTTTACCTCCTACGTATTTAAAAAAAGACTTCTTATTGTCCTTAATCTGGGAAGCTAGCCCCAGTTCCATCTTTGCCTCGGCCTTCCTAACTGCCCCCCTACATCCCCGAGCAACTACAGAATAGTCCTCCCTGGTGATGACCCCTTCTTTCCATTGGGTGTAAGCCTCCTTTTTAGCAAGGAGACATTCCCGGATTCTTTTGGTGAGCCACGGAGACTTGTGTGCTCTCCTGCTCCCGTTGATCCTTGTTGGGATTACCTTCCTTTGAGCTTGGAGGATCGTCTCCTTAAGGAGCGACCACTGCCCTTGGACACCTGGCTCCCCTCCCCCCCGGGACCTCAGCGCTTCTCCAACTATCTTCCTTAGCTCATTGAAGTTTGCCCTCCTAAAATCTAGGGCCGCTGCCTTACTGCATGCCTTTGCCACCTTGCGCTGGATGGTGAATTCCAGCAGGTGATGATCGCTGTCGCCCAGGTGGTCGAGCACCCGCAGCCCCCTCACCAGGTCATCACCCGTGGCCAGCACTAGGTCCAACAAGGCGTCTCCCCTGGTGGGGCTGTGCACCTCCTGGGTTAGATGGAGGTCCTGCACTCTGGCCAAGAACCTACGTGAGCGTTCAGACCAGGATGGCAGAAGCCACAATGAAAAAAGGCAAAGAAGGGAGAAAATGTGAGCCACTGAGGATTTTTATTACATTTAGGAAGAGCACAGACCAACTGCAGATGCTTCCTCAGCCTGACGAAGGGTATTTATACCCGAAAGCTTGCAAAGAATTTTTCCAACTATTTGAGTTGCTCTAATAAAAGATATTAGATTTACCCGAATAACCTTGTCTGCCTATGTCCTTAGACCAACACGGCTACAACCTAGACCCTGAGGATGGCATCATATGTGATTGGAGAGGAGGCAGAAAAGCTCTCTTGCATAGAGAGAGATGCAGACTGGCACAGAGCTGTGCAGCCCCTTCTCCAACAGTCTAGTCCCCCCGATGCAGCAATATTGCACTTCCTGTGTTGCATTTAGGTCTTCCTGTGGTCCTGGAGGGGCAAGGAGGCAGTGCAGCACTTATCATTTATGACAATGTCCAACGGGGGCTACATGTCACCGTCTCTATTTCTGTGTCTTTCCAAACCAAGTCAAATTAAATAGAGCTTTGTTCTTTAGATTTTACTGGGTAAGCAGTAACTACCAGTCATTTTGCTATTCTAGACCTTTGTGCTGAGTGCTGGTGGTTTTGCCTGAAGTGTCCGTCAAATACAAAAGTCTTCAAATTTGAAAGAAGGTACTCTCCACTTGGAAACCAGACCGCTGAAACAATCAACCACTACTAGCCAAAAATGTTAGAATGGAATTTATTTTTTTCAAAATTCTTGAAGGACTTTTACTGAACTCCATTTAGACATATATTTTCATGCGCCTATGTATAGAAATCATCCTTGCATAAATACCCAAGAATTTACAACTTTCTTAGAAAGCATGCGACACTGGATATTACAACCAAATTTATGTAGCTGGCTTCTCTTAGCTGATGATCACATTCTATAAATAGTCGTTATAAGGCTGACAGCACCGTGGGAAATTTCACTGTTACATAGATTGCTGTCTCTTATTCAGGCACTTCTCAATATCATCAAGCACCTGGACCGCTGCCTTTGGAATTCGAGTCCCAGGACCAAACACGCTGGACACGCCAGATTCATAGAGGAAATCATAATCCTGTTTAGAGAAAAATGTAAATAAATAGTGAACAGTGAAACGTAAAGCACACCCTTACAGTATCTAGGGTGTATCTGCAGAACAGTAAGACTGGAGGAGGAGTTGCATCTACCCCCAGAAACAAGCAGCATTCCCTAGGCATGGCAAAGAGAAGCCAAACAGAATACAGTCTAAAAAATATGTACATAAAAAGGTTACGTCAGTTTAATGCTAGAATCTCCCAACATTTCAAATGAACTAGGGATGTGGCTATTTATTCCTTCATTTCCCTCCCTAACGTGCATTTCTGAGTAGTGTTAAAAACAGTAGCTACATTTCATACAAACTTGGCTGTATTTAAGTGGAAGCAGTTCAGTTTTAGATTCAAGGCTTCCAAAGCACAGTCATGCCAAAGTATTATAACATAGCCATATCAGTGTCCAATAATCAAGAATGACAGATCGCTCAAGATCTAAGAGTACAAAGAGGTTGGGGAAGGGAAATAATAGGTAACAACAGGTAAAAAACCCAGGCTTGCAACACAAATTGAAATGGACCCTGGCAATTGTGCAGAAAAGCCAGCAGCACTGTAACACTGTATTACATTAAGATTGCATAAAAAATAGCTACCAAAAATAGATGTCAAAGCAGTACCTGAGGGGGGATGACGCCTCCACAAATGACCAGAATGTCTGGACGGTCAAGAGTCTTTAGCTCTTTGAGGAGTTCAGGAACAAGAGTTTTATGACCCGCTGCTAATGTGCTCACACCTACGCAGTGCACATCAGCATCTACAGCCTGCTGGGCCACTTCCCGGGGTGTCTAAAGAGAAACAAGATGAAGTGGCAAACTGAAATCAGCACTATAGTGAGTAAGGAACAAGTATTTAAAAGGAAAATGGTTGCATTCAAAATACATTTAAAGGACGCTGTCACCTAAATAATACCTGGAAGAGTGGACCTATGTCTACATCAAAGCCAATGTCTGCAAATCCTGTAGCAATAACTTTGGCTCCTCTATCATGGCCATCCTGACCCATTTTAGCAACAAGGATACGAGGTCTGCGTCCTTCACGATTCATAAACTTGTCAACTCTGATTAAAAAAAAAAGGAAAGGACATTTAACTCTTCTATTTCACCACTGTTAATTAAAAGCATACTTACAAGACAACAGGGTACTTGCTGCTATTATAGAACGATTTCAAATTACATTAAAAGATCAAAGTTGGTTGGTATGTGCAGCATGTATGCCATTTCAATATTTTACTTTGCATGATCAATGGTGGGTTCCCTGGTGGCTGCAGCAGTGGCAGCAGCAGCTCCACCTGGAAGCTGTATGAGTTAGTTAGGGCCAGGGCCAGGGCTGGGGTGGAGGAGGGTGGGAACGCAGCGCACATTGCCCTGGGGGAAAAAGCAGATGGGGCTTGGTCCTAGTTAGCTGATAGGCTGGATCCAGCCTGTCGGCTGTATTTTGCCCACCCCTGAGCTAGGGATTCAGCTTTCATTTAGCAGGAAAGTGAAGGTAAGTCAGCAGAAGATTAGCATCTATCCCTGCTCTTTGCAGCCTTAACACTGGAAAAATCTTTTGTTCTTCATTCTGCCTTTCAAAAACAAGGTGCACTTTATATGCTGGGGTGTGCAGCCTGTGAGAAAATGCAGTATATCCCTATAATATTATGAACACTGAGAATAAAGAAAGTTGCACAACCTACAAAAACCCTTTTTGTTTAGTCTGTAAGTCTGCAAACATTCTTAAGAGTCACCCATTATGGAGGGCTCACAATATGTACTGATTGTATGACACACTGGTTGGCAATGTTTTTTGCCTGGAGTGCCCAAAACACCCCAACTTTGACCAAAGCCTCGACTTGGCGTGTCAGAGGCAGACAGCAGGGGAGCCGCAAGGGGCCCAATCCTTGTTGCTGGGGGTGGCTGCATGCGCGCCTCTGGGTGGATGATGGGGGAGAGGGTGGGGTTGTGTTGCTCCAGGCCCTCCCCTGCCAAGTACCATGATTGCACGTGCACTCACCATTGCCATGGAGCTGGTGCCAGAGCTCTGGACCCTGATGCAGCTGTTGGCAGCCTGTCTGCCACTTACAGCAGCTGCCCAGAGCCTTGGCTAGCTGCAGCAGGAAGCCAGGAGGCTGCAAACAGCTTCACCAAGGTCTGGAGCCCTGGCACTTGCTATGTGGCTGTGGCAGCTGCACACATGCCTGTGGACAGTAGGGAAGGGGCTGTGGTTGTGCTGTCCCAGCCCCAGGCTCCTTTCCTGGCTGTAAGCCCAAAAGCACATGTACAACTGCCACCACCACGGAGCCTGGCCAGGGCTTTGGAGCTGGGTGCACCTTTTTGCAGCCTCCTGGCTGCCTCTTGTGAGCAGCCTGGGCTCTGCAGTCTGTAGCAGCTGCTCAGAGCTCAGGCTGGCTGTAGCATGCTGCGCAAAATGGCCTCACATGCCATGTGCTGAGAGTCGCCAACTCCTGGTCTAACGTTAAACTCTTACCTATTAATGGCATGAAGAATTTCATCACTCTCCCCAAATTCCTGGCGGTAGGCTCCGCTCACCATTCTGTCATTGGCTTTATGCTCCCCAAACACCTCCTTCATTGCATTTGTTATTTCTCCAACAGTGCATCTGCAATAGGGTGAGGATAATGCAATGAAAGTAAGATACAGAAGTCATTGGCAACAATCCAAACTGCTACTCTTATTTATGCACAGGAATACACATATAAGCAATAATACAAACATAGAAAAACAAAGAAAATTTGCACCATAACAATACATTCCACTGCATACTTTTCTCAATGTGAGGGGAAGATGATACATAAACATTCACCAGAAATAAGGCAGTGCTTTCTCTGTAAAGCACTACTGGAGAGTGCTCAGAGAACATGGGCATTTATACACACACCTTTTTCTGCTCCGATGTGCCGGAGATCTATCAAGTCAGCTCTGCATCCAAGCTGACGTGCCCAGCTCTGAATCACACACATTTGTATAAATGGCAAAATGTGCATCAACACACAGAAAATGGCGTTGGTGCACTTTTGAACTAAAACACCTCTGATGTGTTTTAGTTTAAAAGTGTGCCACTGCCATTTTCTCAGCATTGACGTGCATTTCGCCATTTATATAAATATATGTGCCACTGCACTGGGCACTTTTAAAGGTGCCCAACGCTGCAGCGCAAGCATGTGTACAAATGCCCATGGTGTTAAGTTCACTTTAACACCTCCATAAAGCATCTATATAGAATAGGATTCAAATTCTATTTTGATTGTGTGACTCTTTTGGGTTCCCTGCTCTTCCCTTTGCACCTGGAACAGTATTCAATTTGATGACTGACCATTTACATAAAGCACTCTTGCAGAAAGAGATGGCTACTGCCCTTCAAAACAATTGTTTAAGTTCGAATTCCCGGGCAATAGGAGAAAAGACTAGAAGTAAAGTACTGGCTACCTGAGTGACAAGAGACCTCATAATGCAGAGGAAGAAGCATGCGCTCTGATACAGGCCAAAAAAACACCCAACAGTGGTGAAGCAGAGAAATGTATCCAGTTATTTCACTGCTTTATCTGCAGCTATACATTTCTTGTGCTCTCTCTCATAAAGTGTGGTGGGTTTTGGACCCATTACAAAGTCGATGCTCTTCCACTATATCACAAGTCCTGGAACAGGTGGACTATAAACCTAAGGTGCCAACCAGTTGGGAGGTCTGGAAAAGGCATGCTTGTGGGTAGTGGGGGAAAATCGGCACTGTTTTTGGGATTCAGCTCCACAGTCCAGTATCCATAAAGGGGTAACACAAAGGAAGCATGTCAGAGGAGGCAAAGAAAGATATGGAGCTCTAGCCTACTCCAATGAAAGGAAGCAAAAGAGCGTACAGGCTCCACGTGAGGCTGAAACACAAAAACCTGGTCCGTGTCCAGCACTAGGGCTTCCATCCAGTCTGTGACAGCAGCCCACTGCTTTGCCTGACAGATCTGCTCAGAGATACAACTCTGTTGGATACTTTATTTTATTCTATTAGCCATTTTTCATTTTCTTCCATTCTACTTTTCCTGCTGTTTTTTCTTATCTCCCAGTTTCTCACTCCAGAATGTTTTGCTTCATAATAGGACAACTTAGGGAGAGCTAGTGTCTGTTCATCCATGTACTTGTTACTAATACGCGAGGATCCTGGTTTTCTCCGATTTAAAAAAAAATCCCCAATTTTCAGATTTAAAAAAGTAATCCAAAATCCACATTTTTCCATGATTAAAATGAAACACTACTATATATGTATCTATATGCCAATGGCGTCTCATTTTAAATCACAAAAAATGTGGATTTTGGGTTACTTTTTTAATCCAAAAATTGGGGATTTTTTTTTAAATCAGCAAAAACCAGGATCCCTGCTAATAAGAAATATTTAGGTTGAAGCCCCATCTGAAAGCTACAAGTGTGGCTGGGTCTCATTGTGGTTACTGTACTGTATGAATGTAACATATGACAGTCATTCCCAGATGGGCTTACAACTAATATTAGTGGATTCCACCATTCTGTGAAAAAAGGCTTCTCTCTCTCTCTAAATCTAAAGTATAGAATCTGGACAATACTCGGCAAAGTACAATGGAACAAACCAGCAACCTAAACTTGAAGGAAATAAATAGGCCATTGAAAACAAGAAAAGCTACTCCTTGGAAAAATGTTAAACAGTTAATTTATTAGCTCTGCCTCATTGGTGCTCCTTGCTCTGGTTAAGAAATGGATCAAAAAATGGTTCTAGGTAATGATGCTTGGAGGGCTACTGAACCAACTAGCAACCATATTATTCAAAAAGCAAAATTTCAAGTGACAAGTATATTAGTTTATTTTACACTTCACTGCAAGCACAGGTTTTGCTATGTAATCCTGAATTCTCAGTTGATTGGCTACTAAATGCAGTAGGCCTCTGTCAGACCAATTGGCTCTAAGTGATTACTGACAACACAGTGCCTAGCTTAGGAGCTTTTATTAGTATCCATAAAATAAAGATATGCAAAACTTGGGTAATTTGCAAGCAAATACCACTTTCACAAAGAAATGCATCTAAGTTGCTGCAAAGCAACTGACACAAAACTTATATTCAAGAGACATTAATTACAGAGAAGCAAAAATAACAACCGTGCCCCATCCAAGTATATTTTTCTTTCAACTGTACCTACATTGGCCAATTCACCAGTGCATGCATAACATTTGACACACTTAATCTTATTAAATCATTTGGAAAATACATTTGTTCTACTATATTACATGTAGCTACAAGGAATGCTTGAAGCCAAAATTGGTTTTGAAGCCTAAATCTCAAATCCTCTAATACAAGCTTCTTTGAGGACTTAGGATATCACTGTTTGAAGTCACATTTGGGCATGTTACATCTTCTTGCTCTTATGCTTTTACCATGGGAATCAGGGATACAACCTTCAAATCAGAACTTCCTAGACTTTGAATGCTGAAGGCTGCAAGTGAGAGAAGCAGTGGAAAAAACCCTGGTCATACCCAATTCACTCTCCCTTTCAGCATCTACTCTCTGCCACTGTGCGACACAGGATACTGGGCAAGATGACCCTAGGGTCTGACCCAGTATAAGGCAGTTATGCTCTTGTGTTAACCAGCCAAAGAAATTATGTTCAGTTTAACTTCTATTAGTACATGTCCAAGAGTTATTACTATCTCTAACTGCAGACCTATGCAAGCTGTCAGGCATCCAGTATATCCTGAAGATGACTTTCTGGTGTATTAACTGGAATCCTCTAATAAGTCTCATGTAAATCTCTTTACTTTCTGCAAATCCCCAGCTATCCTTGCTATCTTTTTCCCACACTACTCAACTCACCCTTGGAATGGACAGTTCTTCTTTGCCTCAGGAGGCCAGAACATTAGTCCTTCTATTGACCTACTCCTAGGATTAACAAACTCCATTTCCTTATCACTTTGCAACCAAAATCCATTTAGCTTTGAGAAATCTAATCTCATATTAATACTTTTTATTTTCTTGTTCTCCTATAGGTTTTAAATTTGCGTAAAACCCAAATCATCCCATAACTGGCCAAATGTAATCTGAATGCGAGTGATATGGTCAGTGATCAATATGCTCATTTAAAGCATACATTTAAAGCACATCCAAAAGCTGAAAACCCAGATATAAAGTTTTTCAGTGGCTGTCATTGCTATTTAAATCATCCCCTTCATTTCCATGGGATTCCCACACCCTGTGCTCATAATGGTCAAACAGAAACAGCAGCATGCTTGTTTACAGCAGGAGTGGACAATTATTTGGACCCATGGGCCATGTAGAGACTTTTGCTGAGCTTATACAGGATGGGTCAGCACCCATCCTTCTATGGTGCAACTGCTCACCAAAACTCCCTATGTGGGATGGAGCCGTGGGTGAGCAGGGAACAGCATTTGGGAATGGGATGGGTGGGCCTGGCCCTATGCTGTCACTGCCCAAAGATCCCAGGCTCTCCTCAGCCCCACCCACCCATCTTGCTCCGGGATGCTGCTCTATGCCTGCCTGCCTGTGGCCCCATTGCAGTCACCTGGCCAAGCACCTTGCCTATATGGGTCCCAGCCCTGGTGGTCGGTGCAGAATGGACGGGCCAGGGTGCCCAGGCAGTGGGACCAGGTCCAGTGACTGCAGCAGCTGGAAGGAGCTGCTGCCGCTGGGGCTGCTAGGAAATGGAGTCCAGCTGCAAGCCCTGGGGCAATAGGACTGGATGCATACACCAAGGTCAAGGCTGCCCCCTGTGCTAGGCGGGACCAAGGGACCTGCTACGAGCCTGACAATATCCCTTCATAGGACGGATCCAGCCCACACGCCATATTTTGTCCACCCCTGGCTTACAGCTATGTAACTGCACACTGATAAAATATAAAAATGTTATGCCCAATGGAGGGCAATGGAAGAAATCATTTTCATCTCAGTTTTTTAGCTTCTTTGACTTCATAAATTGTATTTGCATTCTGGTGACATATTCATAGGGAAGCTTTCTTTTTGATGGGATTTTAAACATTAGAAATTATCTGTTCCTAGTGACATTATGGCATGGCATCTCTCCTGCCCTCCTGCCCAGGACTGCTGCTTTCCCTGCTGCTGGGTGCTCTCCTTCTCAGTGTTCCAGCAAACTTTATTAAAGACTCGGAGACTACAGATCCTCATTGGTAACTCTGAGCAGGGTGTGATTCTATTAGAAGTAGTCTGCCATTTTTTGAAAGACTTTGGAGTTGGCCTCATGCCTTCAATTTGCCCTTTACAGCTATGAATTGCAACTGGTTCCTTCATCATCATCACTCCCCCCTCCCCCCTGGAAGTGTGGGACCAGGTGAATTCGACACCCCTGAGCTAAAGTAAAGCTCTCTAGTAATGTTTATTCGTGGTACTTCGTTCAGCCACTAGATGTCCCCATGTGCCATGTTTTGGTATGTAAGGGGGATAAAGCTGGGAGATCACCTATGCGTTAAATTTCTAAAGCACCTCTGTGTCTTCCCCCTGTTGCCTCTCACACATAGGGAGCATATTCCTGATATGACTCACAAAGCTACTCCACTATCCTCCTTCAGATTTCTCCTAAAGCTCTGCAGGAAGTCAGTGAACAACTTGACTACTGGCAAGCTTTAACTACTACCTTATATTGGCCAATCCTGTATCGCTCTTTTCATTTGCTGCTCCGTCTTTATCCATCTGTTATCTCACCTTATATGTAAATTGTAAGCTGTTTGGAGTGGAGGCAGGAAAAGGACTGGTGGGTTTCTGATCTGTCCTGTGCCTGAGGCAGGGAGGTACTAGTTTTGTGAGTGCTCCTGTGCACTGCCACAATAGTGATAGTGATCTCATAACAGAGATAGATACTAGGAGCTAACTGCAGAAATACTGTAGTAAAAAGGTTAACTTGTTAAGTCCAACATTTCACTCTAATGATCTCTGCAACTCAAGAGTGGTGCTGACATGCTTTGGAAAGAGCCATGACAAATCATATTCTGGAGAAAGATTTGTTGCACATGTGTTTGCTGAGGATGAATTAAATGGAAAAGAATCAAATCAGAATAAAGACAGGGTGGCATGGCCTCTCTCCAGGACTTGGATAAGGATGATTTGGGGTGCCTTATTTCTAGCTCATTTACACTGAGAGTGTCCCTTCCTAGCCCCGCCCTCCCTTCCTCATTTGCATACCGCCCCCGCCCTGCGCCTGTCCCCGCAGGCTGCACAGACTGGAGCAAGTCACGGTGAGAGAGGGCGGGCAGGTGCAGAGGGTGCAGATGCTGGCTCAGAGGGATGCTGTAGCTGGGCCTGAGGGAGATGCTGCTGCCTCTGCTGCTGTGGCTGTCAGGGCAGGAAGATGGCACCACTCCTGCCTCCCCGCATCCCCCCACACCTGCAGACATCATGCTGGGGGTGGTGAGTCGCGGGCCTCGGGGAAGGTGGGAGCCCTGCCAGTCAGGTTCGGGCTGCCCTGGGAGAGAGGGAGCAGGGGAGTGTCCCTGCACATCCCGCACTCCCCTGTAGGGTCCCTGCATGTCCTCCTGGCTGTTTAGCCCAGGTCTGCGGGTGTGGGAGCATCCTCAAGGCAGCCCAGATGGCAGGGAGGACATGGCACAGTCAGGCAGTGCCCCTTGACCCCTGCATCCCCAGACCATGGCTGGACTGGACAGGCCGTGCAAGTGCCCACTCTTGCCAGCCCACTCACTGGGTGATAAAAAGTTCATGATCCGGCCCCACATTCAAAAAGGTTGGACACCCCTGGTATAATGCAGTGAGAAGTGGCATTCCAAAGCCCAAAACACTGTCAGAAAAGGCAACAAAATCACTGTTAGATGAATGGGATTAACGTCCCAAAGCTACAGAAGGTGCTGTACATCCTGTTTAGAAGCACTTATTGTCTTTAAAACAGAGACGAGTTTTTACATCAGATAAAAATGCTTCATGCCAGTTGGTGGTGCAAAGGTTAAATAGCAAAGTGCAATAAAGATTTTTCTATCTCTTTTTTCCATCTCAGGTATTTTTTGCAAGCTCTCTCACCTATGACACTGCAGGGCAGTACCTCAGAAATAACCTGTGTGTTCTAAACTGTTTAAGTGACCTGTAAATAGAAAGTGTGGGAACAGAACTGTTTTAGATTAGGTTTGTTCCTAGCAATGTGCTTTAAAAAGAAATTAAACATAGCTTTAAAAATTCTAAGAAGTATTGATGCCTGATTAAAACAAAGAAAAAGAAAAAGAAAAGAAAAACAAGTTTGACTGTGGTTTGGCAAAGTTTACCTACACCTCCGAAACATTTTGGAGGACTGAAGAACTATCCTGCATATCATTTTATCAAGGATATTATATAGTATATTTAACAAAGATTATCCTGGTTCCTCTTCAAAAATCTCAGCGTATACATATTCAGTTTGATAGCCAACATTGCCCAGAACTATTGGAACTCTGAAAGAAGAAAGGAAGCTTTTTCTTTTCCATACCTTGCACGTGCTGCTGCTACTGCAAGCTCCAAGAGGTTGCCTTGACCTGTTTTAGCACCATCTGTTAAAGCTCTAAGACATTGTTCAGCAACTGCTTTATCTCTGCAAGCTTTCACCTTAAATGCAGAAAAGAAAATCTTTGGTTAAAGCATACAAATAAATAGTATTCCACAGTTCCAACGCATTCCTGCTAAGGTTCTCTTGCCTGTATCATTATCAGTATATTTTGAAGGAGCTGGCATAAGACCCTGGTTCTGAAAGTATTCACACAAGTAAACCAACCTGGTATTTTTGTGACAGCTTTCCCCAATCAGTTTAATTTACACTGCTAAACAGAAGAAGTGAGGCTTCAAATGGTTTTGTTTGAAAGCTGGGATTCACAAAGTGGCATAAAGCAATAATTTCTAACTCTAGTTGCTGCAGATAATTACTATAACAATGCAGGAAAGCAAGTGAAGAAAACAATATAAACTCTCTTTCTCTCTCACCACAGTATTAAGCATCATTAATTAGGGCTCTGTGAAATTTTGCTGGCTGTTTCATTTTGATGCTGTTTCAACTCATTTCAAGCTTGAAACAATGAAATCAAAATGAAATGAAGGGCTTTGAAACAGCCTGGAAACAAAACGAGGACAGTCGAAACATTTCAAAATGTTTTGAGTTTCGAAGCAGCCCGGCTGAGTTCTCCTCCCCAGCACTACAATCCAAATGGGGAAGGAAACTCAGCCCAGCTGAGCTGAGTTCCTCTCCTCAGCACTAGGAATGGGCTGAGGAGGGGAACTCAGCTCTGCTGGGCCAAGTTCCCTTCCCCAACCTGATGGATCGTAGTGCTGGGGAAGGGAACTGAGTGATCAGGCTCAGTTCGCTTCCCCAGCTTAATCGGGCTGGGGAAGGAAACTAGGCCCGATCGCACAGCCACTGCAGCCCTCCTGGGGTTGGGGCTCCCAAGCTGCCTACCAGATGAGAGAAGCTGGGTGGTGTTGCCTGGGATTGGCAGCATGCTGGCACCAGTCCCAGGCAGCAGCACCCAGCTTCCAACCCTCATCTGGCACTCAGATCGGGGACCTGCAACCCCGGGAGGACTGGCACAGCCCCCATAGCCCTCCTGGGGTTGCGGGCCCCTGATCTGCCTGCTGATGAGAGAGGCTGTTTCGTGCTTACCCATTACAGCTTATGGGTGAAATTCGAAACAGTGTCAACACTGTTTCGATGAAATGAAACGAAACAGAGGTTTCAAATCAAAACAAAATTTGAAATGAAATGCTGTTCCATCAAAATGCTGAAATGCAAGTCAAAACGGAATGGTGCCTTTTCGCACAGCCCTATCAACAATATACTTTTAAAATTTCTAATATCTACCAAGTTATTAAAGTATGTTACAAGAGCATCACACACAATATATGACAACAATATCATGCGTTTCTGGACCCAGCTTTCATAAAACACTGGTTCTTACGTCAGGGTTGTTGGTTGTAGCCATGTTAGTTTAAGGACAAAGGCAGAGAAGGTTCTTTGGGTAGATGTGATATCTTTTATTACACCAACTAAATAGTTGGGAAAATTGCTCTTTGTAAGCTTTTGGGCATGAACAACCTTCTTCGGGCATACAGAGAGTCTGCTGGTGAATGTGTATGCTCTCCTGTGTAGGAATAGAAGCCAAAATGCAAATTACAGGTCTGGGAAAATGCAAATATATGACAGTGAGGATAGGAGGGGTGGAAAACAGCAGGTGCAAGACAGGTGGGGGAGGAAAGGTGACAGGAGAATGTAGCTGGTAAAAATGCAGACAGGGTACCTGGGGTTCTCAGATGGCAGGCAGGTTACAATGTGCCATAAATCCAATATCTATATTGAGTCCATGATTTTTTGTACCCAGTAGATTTATGAAGTGAAGTTCATAGGCTTATCTATGAAAGGTGTTTTTTAAATACCTCTTGAGGTTCATTGGATGAGACATATTACATTTCTGGACGTGCAGGTGTGAGATCCAGGAATGGTGATGGTTGTGTTGTGGGATGTAGCTATTGTGGTAGTGGTGGAGATGTGTTTGCAGGTTTTACAATTCCCACAAATTGCACACTGTTAGTATGACATACCATTCTTCCCTGGAACCAATATGGAAAATCCTTGCACACCAAAAATCAATCAAAGAATATCCAGTTACCTGTGGGTGCACACTTCTCACAGGACAACTACTCTCTCTCCAATCGCTCAGTTCTAAACCTCAAAGGGAATTTACAAAATAACTTTCGTAGATGAGCCTATGACTTTCACTTAAAACATGTACTGGATACAAAAAATCAGACTAAATATAGACATTGGATTTATGGCACATTATACCTGCCTAACATCTGATAACCCAAGCAACCTGTATGCCAGCTACATTCTATCATCAATTCTACATTCTCCCCTTTCTCCCCCACCTATCTATCTCACACATATTGTCTCCCATTCCCTCTGATCCTCACTGCCACACATTTGCATTTTTAAAGATCTACATTTCACATTTTGGCTTCTATTCCACCCAGGAGAGTATACAAAACACCAGCAGACTCTCCCTATGCCCGAAGAAGGGTGTTTGTGCCTGGAAGCTTGCAAAGAGCAATGTTTCCAACTATTTAGCTGGTCTAATAAAAGATATCACACCTACCCAAAGAACCTTGTCTGCCTGGACCTTAAGTCTACATTAGTCCAATTTTCAAGATAAGAAAGCATGTGCTACGCTCACTTACATTATCTCCAAAAAATATGACAGAAAACTAAAATATGTGTTAAGGTGGCCACTGGTTCTGTTTCATACTAAACCGTCCTGTTTTTAACTCCCTGTCCGTTCCTGAATGAGAAACAAACTGCAAAAAATCCTGTTTTTCAGTTCATTGGTGGAAATGCATGTCCATCATTTGTCTTCACAATTCTATTGGCTGTGCCTAGACGTATGGCAGTGCACAGCCAGGAGGAGCAGGGCTCCGAGCCAGTCAGGGAGGAAGGGAGGTGGAGGATCCCAGGGGCTGGTTGCTCTCTACCTGCATGAGGAGCCGTGGCTGCAGTGCATGTGCAGGCACAACAAGAGCTAAGACTCTGTTGCATGCTCGAGTGCACTGCCTCAGCATAAGGTAATGGCTTTGAGCAGGAAGATGGAACTCTATCTGCTGGATACAGATCTGTATCTGCTGTACTGGCAGGAGGCTCTTGTCACTGTCTTCACATCCACAGAGCAGCCCAGTGAGCCCGTGGGATGTCCTGCTGTGCGGGGAGGGGGAGCAGAGGGGCCTCTGGGCTCCAGAGTCAGCTCACCAAGCCATTATTTCTCCTTTGGGATAGGCAAACCTGTCTGTCCCCTGGATAAGGAAGGGAAGGTCACCACTGGGCAGCTGGCTGCGCTGCCACAGGCATCCAACACCCACCAACTCTGCTCAGCCCAGCCCTGACCAGAATGTGGCTAAGGTAGAGTCCTGGGTGCCCAGTATCTGTGCTAAATGCTGATGGGGGGAAGGGAGGATAAGGTCCCTGCATAGTGTGCACTCCTGGCTCTCAAGCGTGGAACTGGAATGGAATGAGACCGGATCCCAGCGCGAGGAGGGGGTGCTCATGCCTCACACCTGCTATGCCATGTTTTTTCATGGCTGGATGGTTTGGAGAGAACGGCGGAGCCATGGGGTACCCGAAACCATGATGCAGGGGGAGCCAGGTGAGCTCCCTGCTGGCAGAACTGCAAAGGCTTATGGACTTGCTGATGATCCTAGCATTTGCTCTCCCTTGTTTCACAGGGTGCCATGTGTTCATCAGAGTGGGGTTCATGGACAAATACCAGTCTTTTTGTGGTGACCCTGCCACTTGCTGCTGATTGGCCAATGGATCCATTGGCCACTGCCAACTGGCCAAGGGGGATGACCCAGAGGATGACCTATAGCTTGGGTCAGCATCAGTGGCCACCCTAGTGTTAGGGCTAAAAACTATGTAGCCCTAACAATGTAGGAACCAGAATCTACTAAAATGCCAAAAAAAGGTTGTTTCAATAAATGCACAAGATACACTGAACAGACTTAAATAGGAACATTAATTCTATGCTTAATGAATGTCCAGAAAGGCTATTATGTATTACAAGAAGCAAAACTATGTATTATGATGCAAGGACAAATATATAAACTTGATATGTACAACTGCAATGTTAAAATAAGTAAACTGACACTGGCTAATTTTTTTACACTAAATCTAAGTTAGCAGAGCACAGTTATTTTTTAAAATAATTCTACAATGCAGAGACTTTAAATAATTACAGCTCATATGAACTATTGTGGCCAAATACTGAAGAAACTGAAAATTCACTGTTTCATTAAAAATTAGAAATTACATGGGAATAAAATAATCTTCTGAATACAGCATTTTAGGCACATTAGCCTTCAGCAGAAACCTTATTACAGGTTACAGTTTTAAAGTACTTCTTTCTGTCTCTTATACTCTCACTTATACTCTTTAAAGCTATAAGAGGTCCATTCTTTTAATTTAATTGTTTGACAGAAATTGATCCACCTTGTCCTAGATGCACAGATACCTAAGCATCAGCCAGAATGTGCCTGCTCAGTTCCTCAGCAAATCAGGGACATTTTAAGATTTACCAGATTCAAGGGAATGCTTTTTTTTTTTTTTAAACAAAGCAACACAAGCCTCGTGATGTACCAACAAGAAAAACGAATGTACCAAATGACAGATGCAATTATTACCCAAAAATATAGTTGTGCTGCTCCTTCCTTCATCTTTGGCTTCGTTCCTTAAATCTTTGTTATTTTTTGTATTCAGCTAGCACTTTTATGGCTCAATCAGTACTAGAGCTGCAGTGTTAGGTGGTATATCTCAGTAAGTTTTTGAAGGAGGTACCTACTTTTCTTTTTTTTTTAACATAGCTAAAATTTTGTTTCTAATCCTCCCTTAACAGTATATCTAAGCATACATAGAACAGACAATTTATTTATAAGACTTTCTAACAACTACAGTATGCGTGCACTTCCGAAGTGGCCAACAACACCACCCCAGAGTTGAATCTTCTCTGCAGAGAATACGAATTGTGCTAAATTGTGATCTTTTTCATGTTATCTTGACAAATAGCCAGTATGAACTGTGATGAGACAAAACTTATTTTTCTGAAACTTAAGGGAAATTAAAAATCAAGCCTTCAGAGGGAAAGGAAAAAGAACTCATAATACCATTCCATTCTTCTAAGTAGTCATAGTTTATTTTCAGCTCAATTTAATTTCCTTGTTATCCTAAATCTCAAAAGTAAACAATAATAACCCACATTTAAGGAAATTATGCTTCTTGAATTGGTATTGAGAAAAGTTAAGAGCATCACATTCTGACACACTCTTTTTAAGAGCTTTAAGTCTTTCTTGGAGCTTCCAAAACACTGAAGTAGCATGGAAACAGGAACAAGAATGATTCAAACAACTTCCTCAGGTAGAAGATTGACTTTGTTTTCCATAACTGCTTTCAATATTTTTGAAAGTCAAATTGGTGGATCATTTTTACAATTGAGAAAATGTTAATTTCAGGTGTGAAAATCTTAGGTTTTACAGTTTTATAAATGCAGTATATGCTTTTCTCTTTATAATATGCATAGCAGAACGATTTCTGTGATTTTTACAAAGAAAAATGACAACAACCATGTTTGGATTTCAATATTCTATTTCTAGGGTGTCTAATCCAGTGCCACTAACGTTACTGTGCAGAACCCCTCTTCTTGCTAATGGTATTGGACTGGATCTACAGAACAAAACTTTTGATGACCTTTCCTTTGTCTCTCAGTGCAAGAATTTAGATTTTCAAAAATGCAGTACCTACCTTCTCAAGCTTCTCAATCTGCTTTTGGCGAACTGAAGTGTTATCAATAGCCAGAACTTCAACTGAGTCCTCTTTTTCTAACTGGTACTTGTTTACTCCAACAATTACTTCAGATCCTGGTTTCCAATACAAAGACCAAGAATTTATGATATATTAACAATATATGCACAAACTGCAGAGCTACTTTTTGAAAGCTCATGGTATTCTATGCAGCTAAGTGCTTGTTTGATAACTTAAATGTAATACCATATTGTTTATCATCCTACATTTATTTTTATTTTTAAAATTTCTCTCTCAAGGAAGGAATCGTTTATTTTTGCCATATTTTATCATGGAGAGACGATTATGTATAGGAACTCTGATTTGTATGCTGAAAAGTGATGTAAAATATATGGCATTTCTTACTTACGTATAGAGTCAGAATCATAGCTACTTACTATACTATCTGGAATAAACTATATTTCTCTTATTTTTTTACTTCATCGATGATGATTTATGAACTCATTAGCAGTTAACACATGATATTGCTTCACAGTGTAGACTAGGCAAAGCCCTAAAAACTAATCTTGCTTTTACTAATTCTCCTAGAAAGCTTTTGTGCAGTGGCAGACCTCCTTCAGGAAGTTCTCACTGATATTCAACCAAAATCTCCCATTTTCCTTTGCTGCTTTACTCCTAAATCTAAAAATCAAAATGTATTTAAAACACTGCTTAAATGGACTTGAAAACAGCATACTTTGAAGCTCTATTCATTTTCTCTTGTCTGCATCATCCCCTTGATGAACCTACCAGAATCAATCCTGGCTTGTCTGCGAGCAGCACATTCCTCAATCCGAAGTTTGGGAATTCCCTCAGCTACAGCTCTGGCCATTCCACCCATTTCTTCAATCTCGTTAATTAACTAAGGAAGACAAGAAGAACAAATTAAGAGGATCGTTTGCAACAAGGTTCATGAAACTAACTTTATGATTGTATCATAGCTTTTTCTGTAAATGGAAGGAAGCTAAACAGTGTATCATTACTAACAAACTTATTCAGTATGGAGTTATCAGTCCTTTTCCTATGAAGAGTTTGCAATTCGAGGGTGTGATCCTATTTCTTGGCTCCCTGCGGACACATCTGTATGCCTCTGCAAAGCTACACCAGTTTTGATAGGGCTCTGCAGAGCAATCTATTCATGTACAAACAACTGCTGAATTAGATCCTAAGCCCCAGTCTTTCAAATAATTACATATTTAAATAATAATGTAATTGTTCAAGTCAATAATCTTAATATTTAAATAATATTTAAATAATTTTGGTTTGTGCAAGTAGTTCCACTGACATCAGTGACAGTGCTCAGGCACAATGTTACTCGCACGTACAAATATTGTAGGAAAGCACTCTAAAAAAGGATAAGTGACATCTAACAACTGAAGCAAGAAGGGAGAGTGAATAGGCAAGATTCACAAAGAAAAGTCATCAGACTTGCATCTAAACTCTGGCTAAGTTCTATTCAAGAATAAGAAGTATTTTTTATGGGTCAAGTGTTATTTTCAGGCCCTTCTCTTTGTGCTGCCAGCTGTGGCCTGTTGCTTGTCTCCCCACAGCCTTAACTCTCCATCTAAAACCTCCCGCCTACTACATACCGATAGTGTAAGACAGGTGTCAAACATACTGCTCATACATCTCCATCATCTGAACTGTCAGACTTCAGGAGGGGCTGGGAATTTGGGCACAGGGCTCACTGCTGAAATCTATGCTATGAAACCCCACTGGAGATGCGTTTAAGCAGCAGGGTGTGAGTGATAGCTGCATTAATCCCTGGGACTCCCTAATATGTTCATCCCTGGATCCAGCCCCGGAGGATCACCAAATTCCAATCCAGCCTAGAAGCTGGGGTGGAAGGTGGATGGAAACTAATTTGAAACCTCTCGTGTAACATATTTACAGATCCTAAACCCAAGCCCACAGATTTACAGGAAGTAGATGTGCAATACTCTAGTGTCAAATACTCCTACTCCTTATGGGTGATTACAGTCTCAACTAAATAGCTGCTGCAACAAGTAAGCATATGCATTATAAGTGTCTCACCTGCATTTCCTTTAAGCATGTATATTGCTGGATTGAGAATGTTAAAAGTTGGGATCTTAAATGTGAAAGCAAATACGCTGTTTAAATGTGAAAATAAATATGCAAATATGCTGTTTAGGAGAAATTCAGTTCCCTCTTCCAATCTACCAGCATAACAAGTAAACACTTAAAAGACAGTCCTTGAAACAATTAGTGGCCCCACAAGATGCACATATAACACTGACCTGTAAAGCAGCTTCATAGACTTCATTGGTGAGACATTCCATCATAAATGAACCTCCCCATGGATCAGCCACTTTAGGAATGCCAGACTCCTCTTGTATTATGATCTGGGTATTCCGAGCAATCCGAGCGCTTTTTATTGTGGGCAGACCCAATGCTTCATCAAATGAGTTTGTGTGCAGTGACTGAGTACCTCCAAAGACTGCTGCCATTGCCTCAATTGTAGTACGGATAATATTGTTGTAGGGATCCTAAAGAAGAAAGCAAAAAGCTCTGAAGTGCGAGGAACCTGCAATGGAAGTTAGACAGTTTCTTCCATCTGCATGCTAGTACAATGCAAATAGAGTTCAGTTGTCAATACAAAAATTGTATCATAGCTACATTATACAAAAGCCAACTAACTTAAAAAAGTAAAGGTACAAATGATATGAACGTGACCTAGGTGAAAGGTCTTTCATAATGATCTTATGGAGATTACAATGAAGAACCTATAAACAAACCACCAAAGTACATACGCATCAAATATTTAAATGTTCCAACAAAAACAAAATCCCTCTTATCCCTAGTTTAGGTGAGTTGAGATAACCACGCAACCCCCACTCCAAAGTTCTTAAACAAACTGCAACAACAGTGCTGAAAACAGACACATCAGGCTAGAGGAAACTTACTGGTGGAAGTAAAATTCCTCAAGAAAAAGTCTTGGGATCACCCTATTTAATATTTTCATTAAAGACCTCTACACAAAAAGTAGGAGCAAGTTGTCTAGCTAAAGTTAACAGGTATCATCAATAAACAAGAGTGTCAGCATATTATACAGCAACCTCCCCCCCACAAATTACAGCAAAAAAGCAAACTTAAGTGCATGACCTTGAGGACTGAGATAATGGAAATAGGTGAGGTTTGACAATGAAAAGTACTAGGTCATGCACTTAATATTTTTGGTGTTGTTCCCTGCCATAAGTTGGAAGCTCGTAAGCCGGAGACAACTGAAGAAAAGCCAGTTGCAACGGTCCAGGATGTATGGACCACTGACACGTCAGAGATGTAAAACACACACATGTGGACACAAAAAACAAATGCAACCCTAGAAAAAGTCAGCTGAAGCATTTTCATTAGATAAAGGAAAGTATTAATGGTACTGTATATGGCCTGGTGAAACCTCAATTTGGAATACAGCTCAGGTTGCACATGTCCAAGAAATATGACTATATACTGGTACAGGCACACAGAAGGGCTATTAGGATGATTAAGGGAATGGAGAGCCTATTGCATACGAAGAGACTAGAGGAGAAGGCTTGTTTAGCCTAGCAAGATGAGGTTGAGAAGGGATGACTGACTATCAATACAGTGTAGGGCTGGGGGGTAAGAGGGACCTCAGGAAGAGTAAAGAGCTATTTAAAGGACAATGTTTACACAAGAACAAATTGGTATAAGCTGGCACTGACTATATTTAGGTTAGACATGATAAGAAAAAGTCTGTAGTCAGAGGTGTGAAGTTTTGAAACACCCTTCTAATACGAACAGTGGAGGCAAAACTTTCAGTTGCTTTTAGGATGGACCTTGACCATCTTGGAAGGGGCCTTATAGCATAGGTGCCCACAATAGCAGGCAGGCAACTGGATTCAGTAACCCCAATCCTGTGTTCATTAGATCTGATTATCTGTGTGACAAACCTCTCTCTGATGTCTACATGGAGCTTTATTTATAAAAAGTACCACTAGTATAACTGCAGATTATTAGTATTAATAGGGCACCTTTTATTAGTGGACATAAAAAGTCCTCATTTAAAAGGTAGTTCACAGAGCCTCATGGCCTTCCTGTGAGATAAGAAAGTAATTCATTTATTTTGAAGTAGAGAAGTGAAGTGACTGTTTGGAGGTGAAATGACTGTAAAGAAGTGAAGTGACTGTCCCTTTGACAATGAATCTTCCTCCCCCACATCCCAAAGTGGCACAACTTCAGCAGCAGGGAGGTCCAACCCAGACCAAACTATTTGCTTGGCAGAAGAGAACTGAAAAACATAGGTTTGAACCCCCTCCACTTTGACAAAGGGGTATGCCCCAGGTTTCCTATTCTGTGGGCACAGCCACAACCGCTGAGCTACTGTGCAAAAGCAGGGGACCAACACCTCCTCCAATTCTCGTTAACCTTTGATAAAAGAACAGAAAGTTCTTGGCTCCATTTTTGAAAGAGACAGTTTGGGCATCTAAATCCAGGAAAGGGTCTTGGGCTGGGAAACCCAGCGTAACACATGCACCACCCCCAGCCGAGATTTAGGTGCGTAAGCCCTTGTGATGAGCAGGATTTAAGACATAACCCTCTCCTAAATTTCTTGCCATTACAGGCAGTTTTGTATTCACTAGGATTCACAGCTGCCAGCAAGGTCTAAGGAACAAAATTCTTTTCTGGCATTGTATGGGGAGGTTAGATGTCTAGGGTGCTGACAGATGCTCCCAGATCTAACTCATGGCACTTTGTATTATACATGTATATGAGTTAGATAGCCCTCCCCCACAACAGACGTTTGCCTGTTGTGGGGGGCATGGGGAAATCAAACCTGCCTGCAGACAAGCAGCAAGTTAAAGAGTGAGGAGTGGCCCCTCTCTCCAATCCCCCCAGATCTCGGGCTGCCAGCAGGGAGGGACAGGGAAGCCAGCAGGAATTAGCTGCCAGCTGGACTTTGCCTGGCCTGAGCTGGAGGGGGGTGGTCAGTGGATAGGAGCCCCCCCAGCCTTGTACCCCCTCCCCAGCTACGGTATGGGGGGGCAGCCAGGCCGGGCTCGCGAGGCAGGGGGTTCCAATACATGCCCCCCGCATCCTTTCCAGGTCGGGCTCAGCAAAGCAGGAGAGGTGGAAAGGAGCGGAACAGCAAGGGCTGCCAGCCTGAGCTGGAGGGGGTGTGGATGAGAGCTCCCTGCCCAGTTCCCCCCAGTACCCAGCTGGGAGACTGGGGGGCGGGCAGGCACCTACAATCTAGCCCCACCCCCCCAGCTCAGGCTGGGCAAAGCCTAAGTGGCAGCTCAGTGCTGCTGGCTTCCCCCTCCCTCTCTGCTGACAGCCCTGGGGATGGGACTGGGCTGCATCAGCCCAGCCCTGAATGTGTGAAAAATTAACCAGAGGGAACATAAGTTCCCTAAGGTGCTCTAAAACAGAGCACCTTCATCTGATTGAGGGTTAATTTTTCATCTGATCAGACACTTTAAGAGTGCCCTGCAGCCATGCATGTGTGTTATGGCATGGCCATAAAGTGCTTTCAGGGGACTGATCATGTGAAAAATGTAACTTGTATGTATTGCTGCATCTTTACTAGTAAGGTCAGACCGTTTTGTGCAGCCTACACCATACATTTCAGAGATAAACTGCGTGGATATAATTAACCACAAACAAATTGCAACAGAAGGCTCTTAACTAGGGATGTAAATACTGATTAAAGAAATATCCATTTAACCTGTTGTAATTACAATGGTTGAAAGATTAATCAGTATGGCAACTCCTAACCTGGCCCAGATGGGGCTACTTTGACTCAGCCAGCAGGGTGCCCAGCCCGGCAACAGCAGGGTGCTTCCAGCCCCGAGATACAGTAGGGATTCAGTGGCTCCCTAGGGTTGTCTGTCACAACAACTTGGGCAGGGAGATGGGTCCTCTCTGAGCCTGGGTCTGGATGCATTGTGGGGCTGAGCCACAGGCCCAGGGGAGTTTTCCTGCACCCAGTTATTTCCACCTTGCTCCTGCCAGGCCCTGCAGCAGCTGTAGCAACAGAAAACACTGCATCTGGCTGGGTGCAAGGATGGGGACAGGCGCGGTGATGCTATGCTCCAGTCTGTGGCTTGATGGGAGATGGGGAGGAGAGCCCGGGTCTGATGCCTGCCCCTTCCCACCCTGCTGTGGGGAAGGGGCTGCACTGGGAGCCGGGGGCCAAAGCAGGCAACATTACCCAGAAAGCTGTGGGCAGCAACAGCAAGTGAAGGGCTTTACCAGCCTGCTGCAGCCACCAGCGTACAACTTTCTGGGCCAGCTGCAGCAGCGCAAAAGGGAGTGGGGACGGAGAGTACCTAATAGCCTGACTAGTACCTAATAGTTAGGGTCTACAGATCCCAGTGCAGCCATTTGCAGTCTCCCCACTGCCTGCCACAAACAGGATGGGTTCAATGGTGGGCAGCAAGTGCCTTCCTGGAACCTGGGCTGCTCATAGCAGGGAGGCTGCAAGCAGCCGCACCAGGGTCCCCAGAGCCTAGTTATTAGGTACTAGTCACCCCACCCTCTCCCCACTCCTCTCTCTCTGCTTCCAATTCTTGCTGGGGCACTGCAGGGCTTCCCTCTCCCCACCTGGACTGTGTCCTGGGCCTGGGCTAACGATAACCGGTAAACTAGAATCAGTGATCAGTGGGCTGATCAATTTAACTATTCACTTCCCTACACTTAACATACCAACATTTTCCAGAACAAAGTAATCCAAACTTTTAAATAAGTGAAATTTGGCTCTCTCAAATTCATTCTCAAAGCCATCCTACGCCACACAGAACACCACAGAGCTCCAAAACTATTAGGATTTTCTATACTGTTCATGTCAAGAAAAACACTGAACAGATACACAGGTTAGCATACATGATTCAATAGGTAGAGCTGATTTACTCCATGGAAGATTTCATTTTTGGAAGTCATCTGAAATTTAAAATCCAACCTGCTCAGTGAGTGACCATCCTGAGGTCTGACAATGAGCTCTTAAAAGAAGAGATTTGGAGTCCTTGGGCTGAAATGTTTTCTCTATTAAGTGAGCCCACAGTCGTCTCCCAGCTCTTAGCTTAGCTATTTCCATGTAGAAGTTCATACCAATTCCCCAGAAGAAGGAAAGTCTGCAATAAGAGTACACGAACAGGACTTTAATTGTATAGAATAATATGTGATGAGCTAGTACCTAGAATTCTCCAGTAGATGCGAGAATAATTAATCAAGTAAGTTCCATGGTGCGCCCAAAATATGCCCAAATAACTGGGGTGAAATGGGTCCCTGGTTCATCCATGGACAAATGGGGAACAAGGCCTTTCAACTACATAGCTCCAATGACAGTTATTTTCAACTGGTAGCCTATGTAATGGTCCCAGCACTTTCTACTAGTCACAATTTCAACTGCTTAGTGGCTGGGGTGGGAAACCAGGAATGAGCTCTCCATGCTTCTATAGTTTTCTCTACTGTAGAATCAGATGAGTTTGGGGAAAAAACCCCATGAGATCATTCTCTGCCTCAGTCTCCCTATATATAAACAGACAAACTACCTACCAGGCAGGTGAGCTGAGGGATTTAACTAGCATAAGAATTTCCTAATAAAATTAGTGAGGCCTTTAAAAACAAATCAATTTCTAGAAAAAGGGACAAGTATAGACCAGATGTGAAGAATAAGTTACCCTCTCAAACTCTAACTGCCAGCAGGACAGTCCATGGAAATTTAAATATTTTCTATGTTTGTGAGTGAACCCAAGTCTATTTTTTTTCCTGGGACATCAAAATGGCAACAATAGTACAAGTGAAAAATCCACTACCTATATTTATAGAATACAAGGACTATGTGAAATAGTATCTTCTGGAAGGCTTAGTATATTTCCTTGAATATAAGACAACTCCACAATAATTAGATTCTATATATGGAAAATGTATTAATTTGTTATAATTTTCCAGTTACACAATCTAAATATTGGAGGTTTGCCTTGAATTTGTCCCTTTCCTACTGCCATAGCAGCGAAAATAAATTGGGGGAGGCCCTCAGATAGCCCCCTTGCCCTCTTCCCCGCCCCTCCAATTTTTTTCCCCTGCAGCCCCTTCTCCCCTCCTGTCAGATCGTTCTCTCCCTGAGCACATGGAAATGAGGGGCAAAATTGAAAACACTGACCTTGAAATAAACATACCCGCAATAACATGAATACAGGCAAATTATTGCAGGAACCCATAAACTTAGCTCATCCAGAATTTATGCATTTTACTTTTTTGAAAATGCTGCAAGTTTTAGCACAGAAACTCCAAAAACACACTCGTAAGCAAAACTTGTGTACCTACTTAGATACAATAGGGACGATGCATGATATTATTTCAGAGCCAAATATCTCATGATTTATCATACTGTTCAAGTTTCATGAGTTATCATATATTGCCAGACCCCAGCAGAGTCATTAGCATTTCAAGCCATGGTGACCCCACAGCTCAGAACTGCTCAGTATGTGTGTGTACTCGAGATACCACCCAACAAAGGATCCATGTGCTAATTAGTCCCCCAACTCATGACTGGAACTAGATTTCCTTGTCACAAGTCCTGCAATTCTCAAAAAAGTGTATATGCAGATGAAGTGTGGGACAACCTGGTCCAGCTCCATGTCTTGGTTGATCTACTTAAATTTTTACCATCTGTAACTTCTATGCTTCCACAGAAGTGAGGCAAAGATTAGTAGAGGCAAGATACATGAAGTACAAATTTTTACTAGTGAAAAAGTTGTTAATTAAGTTGTTCCAATCAGTGGTTACCAAGGAATGCAGAGCATGTGTATAAAGGTCCTAAGCGTCCATTGTGCCACTCCCTTTACTTTGCAGTTATACAACAGGTAGTCAACACACGATAAGTATATTAGCTTTGTACCTTTATTCAGTTTCCAAAAGTAAGCTATTTTAGAGATTATTTATAGTTTACTTAAAAGTTTATTTTAATTACCTTGGTGCAAATTCATCAATAGTGAGGCCAGCCCGTAGCCCAGTTCTGCAGTACTCCAAACCATCAGCTATAGTATAAGCCAATTCCAAAATGGCATCAGCACCTGCCTCCTGCATATGGTACCCACTGATAGAAATGGAATTGAATTTTGGCATATGCTGTACAAATAAAAAAGCAACAGTTATAGATTCATTAGCTCCCCCTTGCTCTGCTTTTCAAAAATAAAATGATTGTCCTTGTGTTCGAGATTCTACACAACTGGCCCTAACCTTCACCACTACCCATTGTTTCCAACTAGCAGAATATCTTATTCTGTGCTGGCCTCTATGTTTAGAGTAGCATCCCTATGCATGAAGTTTTCTCCTTTAATCATTCAAGCCCTTCCCAAATCTCCAATTTTCTTTGTTATCCATAAATAGCATATATAACGTTTGCATAGTAATAGAGATGTACATATCCCATTGAAAAATAATTCCACAATCTTATTACTGTAACCCTTGTCCAATCCCACTCCATTGCCAATCCTCTCATTGCTTGTTAATAGCTCTTGTGGTGTCTTTGTTCTGAAAAGTGTTTTGTGCACTGCATAAACAGTTCATTATTGTAACAGTAGTAGAAGTGAGTGAATTACAATAAAATGATACCTTTGATGTGTACTGAAAGATGTCTGCAATAATCCTCATTGATGGTTCTGGAGGGAAAATGTAAGTGTTTCGCACCATGAACTCTTTCAGTATGTCATTCTGGATTGTCCCTGTCAGCTTGGCTTGAGGCACTCCTTGCTCTTCCCCAGTTACAACAAACATTGCCAGGATAGGAATTACTGCCCCATTCATTGTCATAGAAACAGACATTTTCTCTAAAGGAATTCCATCAAAAAGGATCTTGGTGTCCTCCACCGTATCAATGGCAACTCCAGCCATTCCAACATCACCGCGGACTCGAGGATTGTCTGAGTCGTAGCCACGGTGGGTTGCCAGATCAAAAGCAACTGACAATCCCTGCTGGCCAGCTGAGTTCCCCATAAAAGAAAGATGAATTACAACAGTTAAAACAGGCATGCTTTAGGAACTGAGTCTAATTTAGTTTTCATAGTCAGGGTGTGGCGTGATCCAATTTGTAGTGTCACACTGTGTCCCCTCCCTAGACTTCTTTGGAGCATAATGTTCTGAATTCAAATGGATGCAGTACAGTGTCTGTTGTAGGAAAGAATGAAAAAAACCCCAACACTTTACGAGTCAAATGCTGATAACCTCATTCAGAGGCATGAAAGGTCTTGTATACAATGGAGCTGCCATGACTCTAGTTGGCAGCACAAACAGGCTGCATGGTGAAGTGTCATTTGGGAGATTTAATAGCTTTACAAAGGCAATGCTCTGGAGCAGCCAGAAGACGCACCATAATTTAAATCCAAAATGTTAAGCTCTCCACATTCCAGCCAGTCCCACAATTCCTGGGCACAACAGCAGATGGTAATTTAAAGCACACTTTTGTTTACTTCACAGGTGATCATCAGGGGTCTTTCTATGTTTAAAAACTGTAAATGTTGTGATTAAAGATTGCCAAATTCTCCAATTAAAACCCCCAAAATTTGCATTTTTCCACAATGAAAATGAAACACCACTATATATATAGATGCCAATTTAACACAATGGTTTATTGATACATTTACCATTTTAAAGTGATTTGGAAGCCTACCAATGCCCCAATCATTATAAAAAAAAAAAAATCTAAATACCAATATATACTATTTTTTGCCATGGAAAATCAGGGCCCCCCCCCCGCCTCCTTCACTCATCAGGATGTGGGGCCAGCTGTGACTGTCCCTCTACTGCTTTGTGGTGCTGAACGACCATGATGCTGGTGCCCTGCCTATGCTGTTGCCCCTTACTCCCAACCCACAGTCACTCACCCCACTGGTGCCCTTCATTCCTGCTCTGCAGCCTCCTATTCTACCGGTGCCCGTTACTCCACAGCAAATGAAAAACCCGGATCCCTGGAGATCATGCTGACAGGATCATCCTAAAGTTTTGGGACTGTGTAGAGAGATCAAGTGCTCTTTCAGAATCCAGTGCCATTAAACAAAAGTTTTGCCTCAGTGTTCCCAAGTGGTCTACAATTTATTAGGCAAGATTCAGGATCTGTTAGACAGTTCCACAGTAACATACCTATTCAGACATGAGTTGACAGTCACATTATAAACCAGTGACAGAGCCAAAAAGAGGCAAGGGAACCCATGACTGCAAATTCATCTTCCAACCACTAGACCAGAAAACTACTTAAAGACTTGTATACAAATAGATTTTTTTTGCTCCATGGTGCACCCTTGTTAGGCACAGAAAATTCATGCAAAAAAAATCTAAGGAGTAATTTGTTTGTAAATCTTAAAAGATTAAATGTTTCCAGCACTAAATATATACAAGCCTAAACACTGTTAACAATGTAATCCCAATCAGTTTTATATTAACTAACACTGAAAAGCCAAGTGAAAAAAAAATCACAAAAGGGGGGGGCAGAAGGGAGCAAACATCTTATAATAATCAGATACAAACAGGATCTGTATTTTAAGACACAAAGGAAGCAGTTTCAGATGACTAATTTGAAAGATATCTTTGGGTTTTTTGACTAATAAAAAAATCATTACTCACTTTCCCTCACAAAAGTGATGGGTTGAATAGCTGGTGAGAGACAACAGCTATTGTATTCCAACCCAAAAGTGGAGGCATGTGTATAGACACCGAGTAACATCCAATATCCAGCCTGTTATGATATTGTATCATTTAAATACCTTATTTTCTTGCATACAACTTCCTCCTCCCACACCCAGTAAAACACATCTTGTTTTTGGAAAGCGGAACACAGGGTGGAAAAAAGGTCATGTCCAACTGTGTAACAGAGTAAATCCTCCTGGGAATACAGTGTGTCCAGGAAGTGTGGAACCAAGAAGTTCTGGTGCCAGCTGTCTCACCTAGATCGTTTCCTGGTATGTCACACTTCCTCAACCTTTGTCAGGGGTCGGCAAACTTTTCAGGTTGCAGGCTGAACTGACCCAATTTGGGGCTGGTGAAAAGCAGGTGGGTGCTAGGATCCAGATGCTGCCACCACTTTCCCTATACAGCTGCTGGGCAAAGTGGCCCTCCACATGCCCTTCCGCCTGACCTGAACCGGATCAATATAGCTACAGAAGTCCCCCATCTGTAGGTCAGATTTGGCCATACGTTGCCGACCCCTGTTCTATGTCCAGAAGGAGCTACTCTGTCTCACACGCCTAGGCCCCAGACCCTTGCAAGGGCAGTAGCAATACTGTGAGTTCTTTGCTATAAGCTGTTCTTTAATATGTTCCTGGAAATAAAGTGCTGTTTCCACATCACAAGCCTCAACAAGATACCACCAGCAGCTTACTTGTGGCTTCTGACACAAGTTATAGTGCTCAGCCAATAGCTATGGCTGCAAGAAGATTAACACAGTAAATGGTAAGTACAGCGTTTCCAGGATTCCTTCTTTTCCAGGGTCAGAGCCCCCACCGCCTCATGCTCAAATCCAAGACTAGGGGCGTTTCTCCTCTTTATTAAATGGAGAAAAAAATTCTGGTCTTGGAATTGTGTAAATTCAGTCACTGAAAATGTCACTTCTAGGAAACTGGCCTACCTAGTAACGCACAGTGGGCACATCTACATGTACCCCTATAACGCCATTGTTACTGTGCCATCATTTAGTAGTTCCTTTTGGAAGTACTAAATGACGGTGCAGTAACAGCTGTTACTATGTCATACTAGCAGCTCACAGTCATTTTTAGCCCCTATGTTGCTGTAGTGATGCACTGAAGCAATGAAGCATGTTGCTACAGTGTCATGGTTTGTACCAGCCGATGCTATGGCACTGTAGTGCATTGCTACAGCAATGTAGCATCAAATGTAGACGTTCCCGGTATGTTTGAAATATACATTATGATGTTTGAACTTAAAAGTGCCAGGATGCACTAATGTGAAAGAGCTTTAGTGAAACTCACAAAGTTTAACTGATTTTATGCCACAAATCTGTCCCCCGTCATGGTCACAACACTTGTTCCAGGATCTTGGCAGTCTCCTTGCTAACTTAAGCTTGGCACACAGCTAGATTAATACCTTTACATTGGCAGGAGCTAAAAGTTAATCATTACATTCACAACATAAATTTTCTCTGTCTCATTAGCCAAATGAAACAAAGGTTTCTAGGTGTTATTAAAATAGTGGTACAACAAAAATTGTCAGAATTCAGTCCATATGAGGCTAAATAATCATACTGGTTTCCTGTGCAATGACATTTTACAGGCCATCTTTTTCTCCTCTCTAACATGGGTAGGTTAAACTTTACCCTTGATGTTGTCCTTGTAGAACTTGTTGCTCTCCTCTACCGTACTGAAGCCAGCGTATTGGCGGATGGTCCACGGTCTGTGTGTATACATTGTGGGGTATGGCCCCCGTGTGAATGGCATCACACCTGGCAGCTCCTCAGGAAAGTCCTTTGTGTCTCTGCTGGAGTATAGAGGCTTGATGGAGATCCCTTCTGGAGTATGCCACATCAACTCCTCAGCGTTTTTCCCTTTCAGCTGCTTTTTAGCTATAGCAGCCCACTCTGGGTGCAGGCAGCGGGTCATGAGTCGGGAAGCTCCCAGCCCCGCCATCTGTATGGAGTGGCGGGGCCAGAAGCGCAAGGGCCAATCTTTGACTCTCCACATGTCTGGTTCTGTGGGTGACCAATATCAGATGAGCTGAGAAAATCAGAAAGACCAGTTAAAAAAAAAAAAAAGAGTAAATACTTTCCATTGCAAACATATCAAATAGAGAAACGGAGCCCCAAATTGGCTTGTCTCGAGTCAGAAAGCAGGTCACTGACAAGAAACCAGAAAAGAAGCCAACACCTGCTTTAACCACTTACGGCGCTGACAGACATGGAAAAACAAAACAGAACAAAAAAAAAATGCTTTATCAGAATAGGCAGCGCATTAATTCAGCCTGGCTTTGCAACATCAGCATAGATCATGCACTTCAGCAGGGCTTTTTGGCGTTTTTAACTAAAGCTGATTCAATCAGCTATTGTATAAATGCCGAAAAAGCCCCGTTAAAGTGCCCAATCTATACAGAAGTTGGGTGAACTGAGTCCAACTAACATGATGCCTCTTCTGGGCATGTGCTGGATTTAGTATGGGGGCACATGGAGTTTCAAGTAAAGTGCCATTGTTGGGGGGGGGGGTGTTAATGTCTGTAAGCTGCCTTAATGACTTCATTCCTCACAACACACCTCAATACCTAACCCAGATGCAACTCTTGCAATAACCTGAAGAGAAATGGATTTTCCTGTTCGGGGTCAGCATAATCAAAGGAGCAAAAACTGTTCTTCTCCCCATACCCTGGTAACACACAATCCTTTAGTGTTGCTCATCTCAGTTCTTATCATGAACATTACACCAGTCACAGGATCGTAGGAAAATGGGGCTGGAAGGGACCTTACAAGGTCATCAAGTCCAGCGCCCTGCTCAAGTCAGGACCATGCCTAACTACACCAGCCCAGCCAGGTATTTGCCTAACCTGCTTTTGACATTTTCTACAGATAGAAATTGCAGATTCCCTGCTCCAATGCCTGACTGCTCTCCTCCCGAAAAGGTGGAGATGAGAAGAGCCTGCCACTCACGCACCAAACCCAACACCGAAAAGGATCCCAATTCATTTTTTAACAGGCAGTGGGGAACCAGAAAGCCAGCTAGAAAATGTGCAATGTGTATCCGGGCACCACTTAGGGTAGGGACCGCATCTCAATCTGTAAGTTTCAGTCCTTTCAGACTCAAGGGCCAGGGACAGACATTACCCATAAACCAGTTTAAATCGATCACAAGCGGGTATAAACCCGTCACAGAACAGACGTTCAGCGCATGTAAATCAGCTTCAAAATGGCTGAAACCGGTTTGAGATCAACCTGGTTAAACGCAGTCTCAGCCTTAACCGATTTGGCTCGGTGCAACATCTGTCGCGGAGGGGCAGGATTCCCGCCAACACCCAGCAGAGCCCCGGTGTCTCGGGCACCCCCATTGGCTAAACAAATGGTTCTCGAACCCCCCCTGCCTCAGCGGGGCAGCCAATAGGCAGCGAGGACGCTCCCGCCCGTTGTTCCGGCGGGCTACACCGAACTGACGGGGACTCGTACCTGCAGCGTCGCGGCCCAGGCTGCAGACACCATTAGCAGTCCCGCGCATGCGCAGCAACGGTTGCAGGCGGAGGCGCATCCGGAAGGCCACGCATGCGCGGAGCAGTGCGGGAAAACCGTTCTCACAACGATTCGTGCTCCCAGCGGGAGGTGGTGGGTGTGCGGGGAGCCTGGCGGTGAGTCCCCGGGGGGGAAGGGGGGGATCGAGGGGTCAGCGACAGGTGTCTGCCAGTGAACGGTGGGGGGTAGGAGACCTGGGGGGACGAGGACTACAGCTCCCAGCATGCTATGCGCCGGCACCCTCCTTTGCGCAGGGCGCATGCGCGGCGCGATGCCCGCCGGGAGTTGGAGTCTTCTCGATGCCGTGACGTCACCGCTCCATGTGATTTAGGGGGCTTTGCGTGCACTATACCATCTCAAGTCCCATGCACACCTTCCCCCTGTGCCCCAAATCGGCCCCTCCCTCCCAAATCAGCATGTAGCTGCACAGCTAATGTCCTGCCTGGAGTAGGCTTTGATGGCTGCTTCGTCCTGCAGCACCCGTCGTGTTGCTTTTCGGGTCTGTTTGACGTGCGAGTCGTAGCTGTCAGCCCTCAGAGAACCTGCTGGACTCCCCCGTTATTTAAGGAGTTGGCTAATTGTGCAGCAGCGAAGGTGAAAACCGCGGTGGCGGTGGGGGGCAAAGGTGACAACCACGTGCTGCAAGCGAGGACACCGAGCACAACGCAGTGGCCAATGTCTTCTGGCTCTTGCACGAGTCCGGGGGGCTAATGGACACTGCCTAGTGAAACCCAGTCCAGAGACATAGAGTTAATGTGGGCTTAACGTCACAGGGCAACGGTTAGTGCCACCCTCCCCCAGGCCTGTGTTAGGGGGCTGTTGACTATGCCCCAACTGAATTTTGGGAATAACATAAAACAAAACGGGGATAGGAGTGTAGGTCAAAGTTTTAAAATAAGTTTACCAAGCAGGGACACCAAGCACAATACAGTGGACAGTGCTTGTCAGATAGATGCCTAGCTTAGTTAGGGCCAAAAGGAGGTTGACCGGGAGGTCCTAGGACTCAGCTGGGCCGTGGATGGGGAGTGTGTACACAAAAAGGTACAGGGAGTAGTGCAGCCAGCACCAAAGCAGGAGATTTGTGAGGAGGCGGTTAAGGGGTTGCATCCTGGTACAATCAAGATAGGCACGTGCCAGGGTCTCTCTTTGTTTACAGAAGGATCCAAGTATAAAGTCCGTTGCCTTAATGTTGTGTTCTTTGCTCCAAAGGTGTTAATACTACTCTCTTCTTTTCAATGGTCTTGAGGTTCCTCCAATCGAGTTAACATTTCCTAAGGCAATTTTGCTGTCTGGTAGTTGCCCTCGTTTCTCTTCCCATATTTCACAGTGTTGGAGGCTAGCTCTTTTCAGAATCATAGATAAACCAATAGAGATTGGTCTTCAGCAGCAGCTAGCATTTCAGCTTTAGTTAAGCAAGAAAGGGAAGATGAGTCAGCTGAAGATTAGGCTCCGTCCCTGCTCTGTTTAGCTATAACCCTGGAAAAAAATATTTTTTCACTTTTGCTTTTCACAAACAAGGCTTGTATTTTGGAGTGTGTGGTATGTGAGAGAATATGGTAAATCTAACGAATAAACAAATGTCATGATTGACACTATGCAATATATCAAAATAGTAACCTAATTTCCCTCATTGCAGCAGTCATTGCTGTGGGAAGTGGTGTCATGAATTAAGAATACCATCCCTGTATCATGCTGCTGAGATCATGGATGATGTTGTTAGTGTTTTCTGATTCTCTGTCCAATAGAAATAGTAGCTGGTGGATTTAGGGATTTAAAAGTAGTTGCAGAGTATTCAGTAACTTCTCCAGAAGACAGTACTTCCAGGTAGTTGTCAAAGAATGGCTGCATTTAGAGAAACCTCTATGCTATACGCAACATAGAACATACCCGCCTGTTACTGAACGGCGTGTGGTTTGCACATTATAATCTCTGGTGGTTTTTTTGGCTTTATCCGCTGTGTTACAGGCCATGAAGCGTCATCTTGCTCCTGCCAGTAAGGCAAGAAAATCAGCTGAAGAGGGAGCAGCAAGATCCAAGAGTAAATTACAACAGCCCTCAGAAACTGTCAGCAAAAGAAAAGGAACGGATGGAGGAAAAAGGAAACCGACACAAGAGGGAGAGGTTAGTAATTTCAGGCCAAACAACCCAGAGAAGTAAGAGGGCTCAGGAGGGAAGAAACCATGTGTCTCTTGAGGTGTGCAGCCTAAGTGCTTTAATGCATTGGGGCCCCTGATCGTGAGCAAGATATTCAGTCGTTTCAGAATGGACAGCTCTTCTTCCTGAGAGAACTTGAGTAACTGAAAAAGAAACAAGGAAATCTTTTGAGCCAGGAAAAAGTAGTCATCTCCATTTTATGTCCTAGGCCGTTAGAGGGCACTGTTGTCCCAGTCCTTAGCAAAATAGAAAGCTGATGAGCTATTCAGTACTCTAGAACTGGATAATGACTGTTTGAATGGAGCAGTACAATCTTAGTCCAGTCATTCCCTGGAGATAGTTTGCTGTTTCTGGCTAGTCATGTTATATTGATGGGAATAACTTTATATCTGAGAAATCTTGCACCTTATAGCTGGTCTTATGGGTTGTTTAACCCCCAGCTGCTGCTGAAAAGAAATGGGAAGTGGTAAGACCATGCATTTTCTCATCACTAGTTTCACATCTGTAAGAGGAGGATTTAAGGTGGTTTATGAGTTGTTTTCACTTTCTGTTGGAGAACAGGGAAGATAGGTGTGGTCTATGGCCTGGAAATCGTGCATGAAATATGTAATTTGAGAATGTTTGCTAGATGTGCATGGCTCCAGTGTAAATTTTCCTTTTTTTTACCAGGTCAAACAGACAGCTAAGAAGAGAGGAAAGCAATACAGGGAGCAATCCCCTGAAGGTACCAATATTTTTTTCTCCCCATGAACAGATCTTGCGCACAGTGTTGTATTTTTCACCCCATAAATCCTTGCTCTGAAACAATACCAGGAACAGGAAGTGTAACTCATAAGAAGGGATCCTGGTTTTCCCTGATAAAAAATCACAACTACTCTGATTAAACCCCAAAATTGTGATTATAATTAAAGGCCCTCCACAGCCCCCGGCCCTGTTTGTGCCTCTCACTTCCCACCCCCCAGCCCACTGGCCCTGCTTGTGTCTTGCAGCGGCAAGCAGCCTCTCTGCAGCTCTGCTGTTCCCTGTTGCACCAGGTTGTGCCCGCTGGCCTGCAGAGGCCCCGGGGTAGGGCAGCAGGGGGGAGCCTGCGCCTGCGCCTGCCCTGCTACCACTTCACGCACAGATCTGGGGGGGCACAGGTCCAGTGTTCCCTCTAAGCTGTGTGGTGTGCATGGCTGCACAAGCACGCTCATGCCACGCTGGCAGACATGCCTGCATGGCTGCGCACACCATGCAGCTTAGAAGGCGTGCTGCACAAGTCCTCCCTGTCCCTTGGGAGTGCATACTGCAGCAGGGAGCCCCGTCACACTCCCCACTGGGGCCTTGCAACTACACATCATGGCCCCAAGCCCCACACACCGCCTGGCTGGGCAGCAGCCCCAGTGCCAGCCCTGCCCAACTCCCTCCCTCCCTCCTTACAGGGGCTCAGTTCTGACTCCCACTTTTCAGGGAGTTGCTGTCCAGGCTGCCTGGGGCCATGTGCATGGCATCCATTGCCTGACCACCTTCCTTCGCCTTCCTCCCAGCCCCCTGCAGGCTGGAACGCTGCCATCTTGCAAGGGGCTTGTTGCAAAACTGCAAAATCTGCAGGCTTCTCCAGTGAAATGAGAAATTCGTGTTTGCCTCTGGTAAAAGGTAAAATCCATGGTTTACTCCATGGGAAATGGAAAACCCAGATCCCTGCTTATAAGATTGATTGCAGGGATTTTTTTCTCTGAAGGATGAAGAATAAAAATATCTTAATTAGGTACGTATCTTATATGTACGTAGGTATGTGGTGGGGCCTTTTGTCTCTTTAAGGAGTAGAAGTGTCTTCATGTTTATCTTGCTTCCGATTCCTTGGTTTCCTGTGTCATAGAGTTGTACTCAATATCCTTTTGACTGAAGACTGGTGTACTTAATGTATAAAATGCAAGAAAAAAAAAAGAGTTAATCCTTTAATTTAAAGGAAAGGCCTTCCTTTAAAACTTTGGTTAAGGAACAGCTGGTGAAGTCTTAGCTAGGGGACAGAAAACACTCACTGCTTGTTCTGGAAAAATAGTGCTTTCTCTGAAGTACTTCCAACTCTTGCTACGCCAGTAGGTTAGAGACCTAGGCTGGAAATCTAACTTGGGTCTCCCATGTAGTGAGTATCCATAGCTGAAATGTTTCATGGAGCTGGGAAGCGGGTATGCTAGGGAGCAGTAACTGGCATGGCTTCTCTTTTTTGCTTACTCTTTAATCCTTTCATTAATATAATTAATCACTTCAGAATGGAGGCTGCTTGGGGCAAGGACTGTGCCATCGTCTGCACAGTTTATAGCTGGGAATTTATAAATAATAAATACTTTTGCTAATGTTGGTGGGTTAAGGATTGTGTTTTTGGGGCAGAAAATCTACTTACGAGTTGATAGCCTAGTCACTCGAATTCAGCTGAGTGATTTACTATACAACTTTCTATCCAAGCCTGACAAATTGCATCTTCTTCTCACCCTGTCTTCTTGTTACCAACAGAAATGGGATCTGGGAGAGCAAAAAGGGTGAAAATAGCTACTAGGAAAACAGCAGAATGGCAGCCTCTTTCAGAAGGCAGCAGGGAGATCTTGGATACGATGATGGACTCAGTAATACTGTAAGTGCTGAACATTTCAGCCCCACTGAATCTAATTCCTCAGCCAGGGTTTCGATAATATAAGACCAGGAATATTCTTTTTCTGTTTCTCCACACAGTAAAATAAAATCTTTTATGTCATACTAGTTAAAAAGAAATTCTGAAACTGTTTTGAACTGTGCCACTAGCTGATGAATATTTTAAACAGGATCATATAACATCCTTTCTACCTGAAATACTTTGTTTAGAAAGTGTCTTGCAAAATTATTTTCAGTACAGAAATGTGGCCTTCAGAAGTGCTCAACATGGGGTGAAAAGAGGCCTGCAGACACAGCTATCAGAAGAGGTCAATGGAATAATAAATGCATACCCAAGTAAACTAGCAGTGAAACACACTGTACTTGCAGGTCAGCAGTTTAATTTAATGGAAATAGTCAGCTAGTCCATCATGCCAGACAGGAGTGAGTGGGATATTTATTCCAGGAAATTCTTTCATAGATTCTGTAATAGAAAGTAACTGTTTTACCTTCTTCCAGATCTATTGTGAGTCAGGAACTAATAGAAAAAGAAGATATTCAAAAGCATCTCAACCTCTTGAAGGAAAGGTAATGAATGTGGTATAAAGAAGAAGTCAGAAGAGAGTCAAGTGCTCTCAGTAACATTTTAATGGCAATGGGGGGGAGGGCGGTCATCATTTGGCGAAGGAAAGCCACTGCTGTGAGAGCACATCCCCTGAAAAGGATGTATAGGAGTTCCTCAGAGTATCAGGACTCACTCTAATCATATTATAGAAGCAGTATTCCTGGGAGCTCCTTTCATAAATTCCAAGTTTGAGAATTGTGAATTGTATCTGAAAGCAAGACATTCAGTTTGGCAATTCATGACAGTCTGCTTTTGTGATACAAGGAGTTCAGTAAGTAGGCTTAAATTAATGTTGCCAATCATTAGCATGTATGGAGAGGGATGGATAAATGCCAAGTGTTTTGACATATAGTATCTAAGTGCTATTGTCAAACTCTTTTTGCAAGTAAGAGATCTGGGATTTTTTTTGGCTACTATCAGAAGCAGAATATTAGACTCGAAACAGTAGTCTGGATTAGAAGTGACATTTTCTGTGTTAAACATTTAAGAGACAAGTTTTTAAAGTGATGTCTTTCTCTTTGCGGTGCTGAATTAAGGAATCTTGGGCCTGTTTTTTCAGAAGTGCTAATTTCCGTATCTTCAGCTGAATTCAGTGGGGATTGTGCAATGTCAGCCTATATGTAAATTGTACCGTAGGTGTCTTGTATGCCTCCGAAATCAATGGCTCCTTTAAAGCCTGAAGAAGTTGTTCTGTCATGCATCTCTACACCGTGCACCATCTTTAATAAAGGCACGAGTTATGGTGTTGGGTTACTCATTTGAAATGTTCCCCTTTTGGAAACAGATAAAATTGCTATTAGTCTTATATCAAAAAGTGGGAATAGTTCAGACGTTACTTAGAAATAGGTTCATAGGCAGGGAACGTAGCCGCAAGCCAAACCTAGTATCTAGTGTCTTTTATACTGAAAGCACTTAACAGCTGTGCTTATTTTGATCTCTGTAACTGAAAGTGGGGGTATAGTATTTGAAACCAGCACAAACTTAGTATTCATTTAATGTAAATAATGACACTTAGATCCTATTGCAAAATTTTATAGGGAGCCTGCGTAAATATTTCACAGAGGCAATATGTTGCTGAAATAGGTCAATGTCTTTAAGAACATTGACTACAGCAGGGGTGGCCAGCAGGTGGCATGCTGCAGACTGGTTAAAGATGTAACCAGCAGATAGGGCAGATAGCAGAAAACTGCAGCATATCAGGTAAGGAGCACAGACCAGGGAGAAGAAAGAAGAGTGGGAGATAGGGCAGGGGCCAGAAAGCAGAGCAGCAGTTCAGTCAAGGAAAAACAATTGGAGTGGCAGTTGCGGCGGGTGTGGGGCAGATTTGTGGCATGCTGGCCAAAAAGGTTGGTCCTCACTTGGCTACAGAGTACTGTCTCTGACTTGCACCCTGGACTTTTAAAACCAGAAATTACTTCAGTGAAGACTTGTAATGATTTAGTACTAAAAAGGCAAAGTCTTTTATGAGAAATTGCATTCCTTTGCCCAAAATGAGGGTTTGGGCTTTCATGGATAATAAAATGATGTCTGAGCAAGTACTAACTCTGAAAATTGTTTCATATCAGTTCATTTCTACTTAAAAAGACTTTTTCATGTTGTGACCTGGGCAAAATCACTAGACCTTTTGGCATTCATATCAAACTCAGGCAGGAAACCTGTTTTATGCATAAGAATCCTCAGTGAAAATCAAGTAATCAATCAAAACTTCTCTTTCAGGGTTTAAATAATAATGCTGATCTTTTGTACTCGAGAGACATTAGTTAATTCTAATGAAGACCTGGGGATAGTCATTAGCTCTCTTACTGATGGCAAATTCAGCCAGTTGAAGTGGGACCAGAAGGCTCATGAGTCTGATAGCCAGGATTAGACCTCTGAAGTTCTAGGCTCTCCATTCTGTGTTTGTACTCTCTCATTTGTTTCTGGGTTAAATATCTTGGACACTTTATTTCAGGAATGGCAGCTCCGGAATTGGCTGCTGATGAATATTACTTCTCCCCAGCTGGGTTATTTGTGGGTTACCTTTTCATTTTTTTAAAGTGACCAATGAGTTGTGCTTTCCTTATTATAATCAAGGCTACAGAGACATTTCAAGAACCTAAAGGTGCCTTCGGGGAAGCTGGGCAACTTGAAAAATGTAGTGAACCTCAAGGTGCTGGAAAAACAGAAGCTCACATCCAATGAAAAGTCTGTGGCCTTACTGCAGGTAAGGGAAATATAGGACTAAAGAGGGAATGAAAAGGGAATAAAGAATATCTGTCCTTGTGGTAGTGCTCCTCATTACATGCTAAATTTTTAGTGGAAGCACCATCGACTTGGGTTGGAGGAGAATGCACTAGTGAGAATATGCTTTTCTGGGAAAAGAAGGAGATTTAATCTCTTCGTTTTATTCTGTTCTTGTTCACCTCCATTGTAAATTTGTTCTCATTTGTACCACGATAATATCTGAGCAAGTTTCTGATGTGACATTATTCTTATTGTAATGTTTTGAGTTGAAGCAAATTCACTAATAATCATCTTTCCTGTTTCCTGCTGGTATTTGGTTATGAACTTGAAATATAGATGGGTTTCATGAGGGTGATCCTCTGATCTGACTGATTGGTACTTCAGTTTTCTCATCCCTTCAAAAACTACAGGGAGGTTTTTAATTTCATACCCTATTTACTTTGGAGATGAGCATGCAATGTTGCACGTGTAGTGTCACAGGAGGGCTACAGAATATACAGTGTGTTCTCTCTCTTCTGCCCATCAAGTTTCATTGTGAATGTTGGCAAAATGGCGTTCATGACCACCGGGACTCAGACCATGTTGACCATAAAAGCTCTCCCTGCCTTTCTTCTTATTAGCAACAGTTGTTATATGAAGATTGGATTATTCCATATTCTCATGCTCCAGGGGCTAATCTACCCAATTTGGACCTTCCACAGATGAGCTGGGTAACTGGACAGATCAACAGCCTGTGGTGTAGGGCAGGGAGGAGGGAGGTTTTTCTGTTTGTTAGCACCTTAAGCAGGAAGATTCTGAAATATCTTTGAGTTGTGTGTCTGGCTTCCATTGGATTTTGCATCCTCTATTCATTCCTAGAAGTGAGAGTGAGCAAGAGGTATCCCTTCTTGGTTTTGTGGGACAAACCCACTGTGAAGTTTTGTATTCCTTCACTTTCTTCCCTCCCAACAAAAAGTGTAGAAGTGCTTCTGTAAACACATGGCAAACCCAGCCTGCTCCCATTGCATGTGATTTGATCGAAACGTATTCTTTCCCAAGGTTTTACCTTTATTATTTACTTAAATGACAAAGCAAATAGTGACGTTAATGTTAACTTTGTCTTGTGTTTGCTGTTCCTAAAGATTTTTCCTCTGAGTTTTTGTCATGTGGGTCTGTCTCATGCTACCCACCCATCACTCAAGCATGGTGTTTAATACATTACATACCAAATCCATGCTTATAGCACTGCCTGCAAGTTCCAAGAAGCACTATGCTGTCTTCCACACTTCTTTATGCTATGCAGCATGGGATCCTTTTAGGAATTAGTTTGCAATCAAGTCGTCTTTGTGCCACAAGCCTAGGGCAGAAGTTACTGTGGCCCTTATAGAATGCAACTTTGTTAGCCTAGCATGTACCTTCATTAAGCATGTTTATAGCAGTGTGCCTGAACTATGGATCCATTGGGGTGTTCCATGATTGCAGCCCAAGTGCTTATACATCAGGCTAGTCTTACAAAGATGCCCTGGAGTGGTCTTCAGGATTCTTTATAGAGGATGCAAATGGTAGCAGGCCATCAGAGAACAGAGAGTGGGAGGCATTTAAACCAGATTTGGCCAAAATGGTGCATTCTGCCATTGCTGACCTAACTCCAAGCACAGAACTGCATTTCTGGAGCATAACTAGTGCAGTGTAGGGGAGGCACATTGCTTTGTAGGTATGGGAGGGACCGACCGTGGCTTCAGTGGTGGTGATCTGCTTTTCTGCTATGAAAGCTGTTTATCAGAAAGTATCAGGGATGTACTTGTGACACTAGTTGGCTTTCATGGAGTTGGCTTTCCAACTACGCTGGGTCCATTGATGTCATGCTTGTGCCCAGAGTCTTTTCTTTCAACAGTTGCGTTCTGGCACAATTTGGTAATCATTGTCTGCCTCTTTGCCACTTAGGAATCCCCTTTCTGAATGAGGTAAGGGGAAGCAGGAGCTTAGTGCTTGGACACGCAGATGAGTACCTTATCCATTTCTGTGTAGCTGGGGTATCACTGGACCAGCTGATTAGTGTCTCTAGCAGCCTTGTAGAAGTGCTTCACAACTTTGGGCTAGTAGCCCTGAATCTTGGTTTAGTGAATGCTTAGCTGAGCAAACATGCTGTGTGTTTGACTATTGCAGATATCATTGTGGTGCTTCCTGTTCTTCCATATGTTCAAAATCATTCGGTTATGCAGTTCAGGCCAGCCAGCATCTCAGCCAAATGAGATAGCATTCGTTAAAGAGCAGGGATTGCCCTGGGTTGTGCTAATCACTATGGAAAAATCTGTAAGGAACATATATGAGTTTAAACACTGAACAGGGAGTAAAAGGACAACCTAGTTGCTGGAAAGTTAAAGGGAAGAGGACTAGAGCCAAATGACTGAAAGACAGGAGCAGGGCATTGTGAATGAGTAACTGAAGGTTTTGAGGTATTCATGTGTTGCAGCGTGTGGCTGTGTTGCAACCACATCGTAAAATACTTATGTATGGAGGGATGTGCGTTGTGGCTGATGTGTGTTTACTGAGAAGTTTGAAGAGAGCTGATGGAGCTGTTGTGGACCTGCACCAGGATATGGGGTTAGAGTTTACAGTGTGGGTGGTATGAACATGGGCCTGGGACTATGTCTAACTTTCAGCTTAGAAATAACCTGAATTTTTGGGTTGGCAACAAACTCTTGTACCTCTAAACTATAGCTAATAGGTTATAGGCTCAGTTTGTCTGTCATTGTGAGTCAAAAAAGCTCTGCGTCTCTACATAGAGTCTTGGAACTTAACACCCATAGTTCATAAAACTTATTTAAAAATATAATTTACAGATTCCCAGAATATTTTTTCCTGGTTGGTTTCCTCCAGAAAAAATGTCCAGATGTAAGATGGTTTTTATAGTGGCATTTAAGCAAGGCTGTATCCAGCGTTGTTTGGCACATCGGAACAGCTGTATCTAACCGTGAAGCTGTGCTGGAAGAGGGTGAAGCTGATTCTTCCATTGTTCACTGACTCAAACACAGAAATTGGCATCCAGTTCTTAGAGCTGTTTTCCTGATCCTTTAGAATTATATTGGGATGATCTTTTAATGATTTCTTATTTCTTGATTGTTCAGATTTTTTTCTGTGTCTAGGAAAGGTAAAGTTAGGCCATGCTTGATTGAATCCTAGCATAGTGTTTGGTGTATGAATGCTTTGCTGGCTTTTTATATGCTTATTTTCCACTTTCCATTTTGACCCAGGAAGAAATTGAGAAAGCTGTGCAAGCAGCAGAGCACACAGATGAGAATATTCGGAGTCTGCAGGGCAAAATTCAGATGCTCCAGAGCAAGTTAGAGGAAGAGGAAAACAAGGCTGAATCGGTACTTATAGCAAAACTTGCTGTAATGAGCCACAGAGTGGTTGTTCTGACCAGCTCCAGAAAAAAGCTGTCTTCATTGAGAGTCTTATTTAGGGGAGACTTCTTTGGGATAAGGAAAGATTATTTCCAGGACTTTCTTAATGGCATGTCTGTATTTCAAGATGAAACAAATAAGAGGATGGTAGCATGAAAACAAACGTGTTTTTGAAGACTTGATTTTTATCTGGCCTTCAGGTTTTCCAGAGAAGTGGCAGAGGTGTGCTCAACCTCCCAGAGCTACCAACGAACAGTCTGGAGGCACCCGTTCTGCAGGTGAGCAGGGGAAGGGCACCATCTTTTCAGACACTCTTCTGGCAATGAGGACGCAACAACAGAAACTGTATACTTTGCCCCCTCGGGAGGAGTGGTTTTCACTTTTTCTCTCCTAACCAGAGCAGTATAGTTGTGCTTGAATACTCCATCAAATGGTTCAAGTAACGATCAATCAGCTTGACCCATCTGTGGCCACGGAGAGTAGTTTCTGAAATGGTCCCTCCTGAACTATTCCTATTTAAGTGCTAAGTAAAGATAATTTATGCTTTCTGTATTTTTGACCCTGGGGTATATGGGGGTGTCTTGGTTGAAAGTCTGATTGGTTGAAACCCCTGATAGAAATAAATCTGTTTTGTGTTCCCCTCATATGTTTTTCATGTTTCCTTTCTTTCTTCCTTCTTTAGGAGGAGATTTTGAAGATCCCAAACCAGACAGGAGTTTTGAAGAACTTGAATACCATCCAGCACTCAGCTGAGATGAGGAACATGTTGAGTCTGCTTAAACAGGCCTATGAAAAAGTGGACTCCCTTTGAGGAATTCATACACTGAATTCTGCCTTTAAGACAACTTTATCTTGTGCTAACAAATGCTGGTCCTGTAACAATGATTTTTGCTCCTAAAGACTTAACTTGTATGATAACTAGGTGTCTTAGTCAAACTTTTATCAGATGAATGTCAGAAAAATATGTTGACGGGTGCTCAGTGGGATGCCACTGATATGCTGCATTCCCACTGGAATAAGATAAGCAGAACTAATCTGTCCGTGTAGACATTTACAGTGTATATGTTGGCTTTATTAATGCAACACAGTTAAAATTCACATTTACCTTTTTGGAAAGCCTTTTTTTTTCTTTAGAGAACCATCTTGAGAACTGATGGACAAACAGCAGATTTCACTAGCTCTTAATATTCTTTGTTTTGTAATATTTTTTTTTTTGTGGGCAAGGACTTCTGTCTCATTGTATCAGACCTCTCCTGTCAGGGTTGTAAATTTACCATCTCATATGAGCCCAACGTTCACTTCAAACAGGATTTAATGCTCCTCTTTTAAGGTGAACCATGTAATTGATATTTTTTTTAATGAGTAGTTGCTAATCCACAATAAATGTCCTTTTTTCAAACAAAATTGAGTGTTATTGAAATGTAAATCAAAAGCCTATGTGGGAAATCAAAGTTAAAGGATCAACATTTCATTTTATTAGGTGGACAGGATTCTTTACATTCTCAATCCACTGTTAACAAAGACAGTTGCACCTGGTTTTCCTCAAATGATATGGGCTGGGAATAATTGCAGATTATTGTGCAGATCTCTGATCTCAAAGTTGTGTACTCATCTTTTGTTTCCTTAATTGCCAGGTCGCCTTTAGCTTTGGAAAAGTGAGGTACCACAAAATGTGCGTTTCTCATGGGTTTTGTCACTTTGGCTGCTTGTGGACATGAAAAAAACAACAAAACTGCGCTTTGCCGGGAGCAGCAGTGTATTAGTTTGACCTGGCTCTGCACTACCTGTATAGATCAGGTGCATCAGTGGGGCTTTTTGGCACTTTTTATTTAAAGATAATTCAATCAACTATTAGATGAAAGCTTCAAAAAAGCCCCATTAAAGCACCCAATCTATACAGATGCTGCAGAGCCAGGTCAAATTAACACGCTGCTTCTTCTGGGCATGTGCTGGGCTCAGTGCAGGAACAGACTTGGTTTAAAGTGCATTTTTTGTGTTTTGATTTTTTTTTTTCCCCCCCCTCATCTGCAAGCAGCTTTTGTCTTTTTCTTAAGGCATCTTGTTATGTAAAAGTACTTCCCCTGTTGAATTCCCACCTGGCAAATAGTGACATTGACTTGATAGTGACCTATCAGGGAACCTCTCCTTTATAGTCTGCTTGTCTCTCTTAATGAGGTAAGGAGGATAATTTAATTGTTTTTGAACCCTATGGGGATTAAAAACCATCACGTAGTTCCTGTGCATAGGAACTGGAAATACAGAGCAGAGAACACTTTCTTTGCATTGACTGGGCCAAATGAAGCTTGTGTTTTAACTTTTCTTGATCTGTTTTTCAAAATATATGGTCAGCAGTGGAAACGAGCATGTCTCTTATGGGTTGACAGGATAGAGAGAAGTCCCACACGATATATTGGTTCAAATGAGTATGCTGGTGGGGTAAGGTTGAGCCCTGTTAGTTTTCACAATGATCATGAGTTTTATTCCTTTAATATGTTTATTAAAACTCCTTGCTACGCATATCATACTGTTTAGCTTTAAGAAATACCACAAACATCAAAAACACAATAACTACATATATTAGAAACAATGCTCCAAATGCACTTCCTTCCCAAACAATGCTGTAAGAATTAGTATTACAAAAACAGATACAATCCTAGAATTCCGAGAAACCAAATCCCCAAGGATACTTTCATTCTTTAGGGTTGGTCTCAGCAGTGATAGGAACAAATCCCCTTCAGTCCCACTCGGGCGCTCCGCAGCTTCAGCATGAACGGGAGTTCTTGTTCACGGAGAGGATGGTTCAGGTGATCAGTCTGATCTGGCCTGCACTTGCAATTCTTCCTTCAGTGTTCTGCAAGTGAGGTTACCTCCAAATTGGGGCTATAGGTTACAGGTTATATACTGGGTGAGTTGCCGTCTTGGGCCCCTCCTGCCCAAACCTGTCACTACTCCCAAATTGGGCTCGGCTCTTACTCAACAGATTTTTACTGGGTGGTCAGTTTGTCTTCCGTAATGGAATTTGTCCACTGACTATTCAGTTTATCTTAAATTCTTGTTTTTTGGGAAATTTTCCACAACAGTGCAGTGACCCATCTTTCCCAACCCCCTTTCAAAAGCTTCTAGGGTTTGACCTCTCAGAATGTTTGCTTAAGGGTCGTTTTTCTTGCTCCTAGGTTAACTTGTTAAAGGCCTCTAAAGTAAGATTGAGAACCTAAGACTTTTAAATAAACTTGTTGCAGGGCCAGGCAAAGCAAGCAATGGCCTAGATAAGATGAGCCTTGCCTTTTTGTCTAAACTGGCTAAGGGGCAGTTATTACAAGAATTCAAACTATTACGTGCAATATGACAGAGCACACATTTCTATAACCATTATTCAATTATGGACTAGTTGTGTTGTTATCCCTTGTGCCTGGTCAGTTAATAAATTGAGATATCTTTTATTGATGTGCCAGTGTCAGTAAGTTAGTGTCCCGTGTGAGTATGCCCAAATGTAAGTGTTCTAGCAGACTTAATTGGAAGCATCCTTCAATGAACTAAATTACAACATAGTCTTCAATGTATAGTCTTCAATGTATGTGCCTCATTGCATTTCTTAATGAGCAATCCCACCTGGCACTCTGAATGCACTAATATGTCATTAGCTCTGGTGCTGATGTCTTTTAATTTGGGAGGAGCTATTGGGTGTGAGCAAATAGAATATTCATTTTAATTGACAGGGTGCATCTACACGAGACGCTACATCATTGTAGCGATGCACTATGGTGACGTAGCATCGATGGGTACAAACCATGATGCCGCAGCTATGTCACCATAGCAATGTGCTCCATCACTGATATGGTGATGTAATGTCTAAAAATAACCATGCACTGCCAGCACGGTGCAGTAACGGTTGTTACTGTGCCATCATTTAGTACTTCCTGAAGGAAATACCAAATCCTAAAGGAACATAAATCAGTGACTTATGTTCAGTATGATGTATCGAGAAAAAAGGTGTTGAGATATTTCAACATGTCTCTTAGGGAAAAAAGTCCAGAGAGCAGAACCTCTGCTTGTGATCTGATTAGATCTCTTGTGCTAATAGATCTCCAGATGAAAGCTGCTGTGCTGTGGTCAGCAATGTTGGTGACTGGAGATTTGGTAGTAGGCATTCTACTAAAACCAAACCCTTCTACATCATCATGGGCCTATTTGTGCATTGTTAAATGTAATGTCATTCAAATAGATGCTGCTTTGATGGCTGCATGAAACAATAATGAAAAAGGGTCCTTTATTGTTGTATCCAGCTCTGCTTATGCACAGGTTTGGAAGTTATGGTGAATGGAAGTGTGGGATGGAACAGAGGTGCAAAATGCAATATTTGGTATCTAGGTAAGTCAAGCAGACTCCTCAGTCTCTAATGGGCCCAAAAGGAATACTATGACTAATGTGGGAGGTTTAGTAAGCCTTATTTCATCTGCCATGCATCTGATAGCATTAGACTGGTTATGTAGCCTCTTCTTGAGCCTTCATTTTTAGCTTGGCTAGGCTAGAAGGCCAGTTTTCTGGAACCCTTGTAAATAGCTGCAGATCACTTCTGAGCCCGAGTTGTATGGTATCACCACACTTGGTCTTCCTCCTAGATGATATATAATGCCATTGAGACGTGTCCTCCCATAAGGTATGAAATATTCTTTTCTTTAAGATGTTCCATCTTTTGTCTAGGAGGAGTTGGGCCCAAACAGAATGAATCATAGAGCAGCACTTACTAGAATTTAGCTTGTCTGACATTTGGAGGAGAAGGCAAAGGGGGACGTAACAGGGAAAACCTAAGTGCTTTTTTCTCACAACGTTGCTTTTATCGCTCAGCTGCATCAGTTTCCTCTGTGGCAAGAGAAAGTCTGTTTAACTCAGTTTGCTTGTTCCAATGGACCAGCTCTGAGAACAATGTGAACAACCTTAGTTGTATGAATGAGGAGATGGAGAGCGCATTGTAACTATGCGCAAAGCGGATCATTAGTTGATACCAATATGGCCAGATTAAGTGTCGTACTGAGCACAGAGAAAGCCGCCTGCAGGAGTGATATGCTCTTCAACCTGCTCCTTGAAGCTTATTTTTAACTGTGCCACATGAGCCCCTCCCTTTCGGTGGGTGTGGCTATTGCTCCTTTTTTCCTTCCTGGACCCACAAAAGGACAGAAAAACCAACATATTAGGAGCACTCCAGTTTCTCTATTGTTCCCCACATTAAAGAAGGTATTGAGCTGATGCTTTGCTATCTGGTAGCCCTACGCAGATCACTGTAAGCCTGAACAACAAGCTACAATATTGACAGCAGGTAAATGATCTATCCATATGCTCTTTGTCTCAGCACTGTATCTGTTTTTGTGTGTATATATATTTTTTAAAGCAAATGTTGATACTATAAGGGTAGCTGTATATCCAAGAATACATCAAAATTGGTCTTATGGAGGTTGATGTAGTTCGATGCAGAGCTACTCTGGTATGGAAGCTGTCTGCATCTTTAAGATGGAGAAAAGATGGAAGGAGAGACACTTGTTCACTCATCAGCATACGTAGAGACATGTATACATGAAGGAAAGGGAAAAACAAAGTTTTTATCATTTTGAATGATGGTGCAGATTGGAAGGTTTTAAAGCTGTTGAAAAATGCCATATTGATGGTCCTGCATGATGGAAGTTTTGCTAGTAGCCATATAGAGAATAAGTGGCAGCGCAAGCATACTTTTCTCCAGACTTGTCTGTTCAAATATCTTAGCACTGACCTTGGGGGGAAAGGGGTACGGATGGGCTACCTTTGGTGTGAGGACATTGTTCAATGCCCTTGGCTGGTCTGTTGAGAGTGGCACTCACTCAGCCTTTTGTTGGCAGTCGCAGCATTACTTTGCATTATGTGTAGCCTTGTTTAGCTGCAATTGGATTGAGAAGTGCCTTGAGTCAAAGTGGAGAAAAAAATGCATGTTACAAAATGCAAAAGACAGAGTAAATTCTGTATTGATAAATCAGTGGAGTAAATAAAGCTTCACAGATAGCAGTGTGGGTATTTAGAGTAAGAGGTAAGATTTACTCATGGGTAACTGATGAGAAAAACACACCCCAGGGCCAAGCGATCTCAGACTCGCAAGTCAGAAATCATAGCTGAAAATCAGCTAAAGATGGCTGTGGGCCAGCACATCCCACTCCCTCTTTTCCAGAAATTCCGTGTTAGGGTAACACTGTGGATTTTTGGGGAGCACTGGATTTGCAGCTGAATAAAGGCATGACCTGCGGCTTAGCAGAGCTGCCGACCACAAGGCAGAATGATATCTAAGCCAGCCATTTGCTTATGCTAAGGAGCCATGTTAACTGCGTCAACCATTTCAAGTGAGTCTGCGTGCTGTGAATGAGATGATGATTTAGGAATGTGAAGATGGTACACCCTGGGATAGAAAAACAGACTGGAACGTGAAAAACAACACGTAATTAATTGGTAACAGAACCCGAGATGAGCATATGCAAAAAGGTGAATGGTGATCGGTGAGAGAGCCTTCAGAAGCTTCCAGGTTTTGGTCAAAGTCTACCCATTGACCAAAGAGCAGGAGTCAAGGTCTTAGACATGCACTCATAGCAAAAAGACATGCAAGTGCGTGAAATGCATAGGCAATTCCATGCTAATGAAGCAAATAGTAAACAGAGACGGAGCTTGAGATGGGAGGAGAAATGGGTGGAACGTAGGAGGGACAGAGGTGGAATGACTGTTAATGAGTATAAACCAAAGTGTATAAAAAAAACTATTGTTCAGTGCAGGTCCCCTGGTTCACGGGCTGTGTGTCTGTGAGGGACCCTTGTCCGAAGCTGCCTCCATTCTGAATAAAGCTGTTGCGAGCCATGTGTGCTGGTGTTTGCTCCCTGCCTCCAAACTGATCGTCCCGATCCTGCCAGGGCAAGGCCTACCAGGTGTACTGGGTTCCTCCCTTAGCCTCCCAGTAGCTCAGTTCCTCATCTCTAACAATGGAGGTAACAGAAGTGCCCTGCCCAGCGGGGTGCTGCAAGGAGAAATGTTTTAAAGACTATGAGGCGCTCGGGTACTACGTAATAGGGGTTATGAAGAAATATTCCAGTAAAGAGGTGATTTTCATTTGTCCTTGGAAGAAGCAATTCAGTAGCTCAATCTGCCCTGCCAGTATTTCTCACTCAGTATAGAGGTGGTACACATCCTGAAGTAAAATACAGTTCAGACTGTGTATGTGATCAATCCTATAAGGTGCCTGTAGATGTGGAGGGACACTGCTCCGATGTGCTGTACTTACTGGAGCACACTAACTAGCGTGCTCCTGCAGCCTTCAAAATGGCAGAGGGGGCACTTTAACTAAAGCTCATCGAACAAGCTTTAGATAAAGCAACCCCGCCACTATTTGAAGCACAGGATTTTGAATTCATGATATGCTGCGGGCACTTTAATTAGGGTGGATCTCGGACCCTCTCCACTTAAAGCACCCTTTTCCCTGCCCCTGGAGTATGTGTAAGGATGCCCATAGAGACTTAGGCACCAACATGGTGAGGTGAAGGTTTGTAAATGCCAGTCTCCTTCCATATATCGGTCATAAGGACTTAAGCCCTTTCCTGAATTTGCTCTATTCTGTTGTGATTTACCGGAGGCAAGATGGAGCAGAAAATTGACTGCTTATTTCTCTGCGTTTTGATGCAGTGCTTTATTTAACTTTGTGTTAAGACTGAATCTTTTTAGCCTGCATTCTAAGAGAAGCAGTGAAAAGCACCTGAGTCATAGGCAAGAAACTTCTCGAAAAGACTAGCTAGACTTAGGATATTGTATCTCAATTAAGGGTCCAGGTCTGTGTTCTGGCTGCACCAACAGGATAAAACACGAGCATCTCCTTTCTGACCGTATTTGTCAAAGTCTTTATTAAGTAATGTTGTAAACCTTTGTTTGAGGAGGGGGATAAAAAGGGACTCAGTGCTCTGAGATGTGTTCGTCTGGCACCTTTGCTGAAGTTCCTGTCTGCAAACTTAACGAAGATCCAATGCCTTTTTGGAACATTGTCTCAGAATTTATAAGATCTCCCAAACAGGTCGGCCATCAGTTAGACATTCTCAGGATTGTAAGATGTAGATATTCCCAGTCCTAAAACTGCTTATTTCTGCTTCGAACAGAAGAGTGTGTGTGTGTGTGTGTGTGTGTGTTCTGCATTTACTAGCAATATTCATGATTAGAAATTCTAATAAACTTTGCTTCTATGTTCACTCCATTGAAGGACTCATTTTGTATGAGCACAGGGCCTGCCAAATGATCCCCAAATCTACTCTGTTGTGTGTGTGTGTGTGTGGGGGGGGGGGGGGGGGGTCAACAGCTCTAACCACTAGACATTCTTCCTTCTCAAATGTAGCACTAAATCCACTCTATTGACAAAGAAATTTGAGTCCCAAAATACACTTCATACAAAAACGCTGCAGTAGGTGATTATCAGATATTTCCAGAGCAATTATCTATTACAGAGTGTGCAATTATCTGCTTTAGTCAGCTTCTCCCCATATGTTGTTGTAATGACAGCTGGCTACTCTGCTGTTTCATATCTGTTTCTACCCAGGCTTCTGCTAAATGCTTTTGGAAAGATGCCAGTACTGAAATGTTCCACAAAGCTACAGCTATTGGAAAAAATATTAATGGGGAGCTTCCCTGAATCCCTGAAGGTAACACAGATCTAATCTGCACCTTTTCTGTGCCATTTCATTTGGGGAATCAGAACGTTATGCAAGATGGAAGCAGGGTAGGGTGAAACTTCTTTGCAATTACTGCTCCTTCTATACTGATTTGGCATCAAATCCAGAAAGATTCAAAATCCAGTGGCTGAACACTTTAACCTTCATTGGCGATGCATAGGGGGTGCACGTGCACCCCCTGAGCTTGGTGATGCACCCCTGCAGCTCGCCACCCCCTGCCCCTCGCTGCTAACACGGCTGGCGGTGTCTGCAGGCAATCCCCGTCGCCACTGGGCACCATTGCCACTGCTGGTGGCATCTGTGGGTGGTCACCGACCTCTGCTTGGTGCTTGCCACTCTCCCCACACCTGCTGCTGACACCACTGTGGCTGCCTGTGCGAGCTCCCTGGTGGGCCGACCCCTGCTGCTGATACTGCCATGGCTGACTGCAGGAGGTCACTACCGGCATGCCCGCATCATTGCCACTGTCACCGCTGCCTGCAGGCGGTTGCCATGCCCTCCCAGCCTCCAGGGGCACACGGCGTTCATTTTAACCTCCCCAGATATTCCATCACTGACCTCACAGTAGCTGTTCTTAAACAACAAAACCTCTAAAACCGTAGGTGACATAGAGCATTCAGAGGGGGTGCACATGCACCTCCTGAGAGCACTGGTGCCCCCCTGAAAGCGAGCACTGTTGGCTAAAGTGATGGGTAGGGGGGCAGGCAAAGTGCTGGTGTGCCCCCTCCAAGAAGTGCTACTGGCACTTCCAGCATGCCACTGGCTGATTGGCTGTTGGGGGACACCCCCCACCACCACTGACACCACCGTGGCCACCTGCAGACGGTCCTCACTCAGCCTGCCATCGCTGTGCCCCCCACCCCAGCCTCAGGAAGCATGCATCACCTATGTCTAAAATCCATCCCAAATAGGAAATTGTGGAACAAGAAATCATCCACAGACTGGGTCATGTTAATTATGTTCTCAAAAGAGACTCTAGATCAGTGGTTCCCAAACTGTGGGTCACAACATCAGTGGATGGGGTCGTGGGAGTGGAGCTGTGGGTTGGGAGTGAGGTGCCTTGCTGAGGAAATGGGGCCTTGAATGGGGTCATGCTGAAGAAAAGTTTGGGAAGCACTGCTCTAGATTCTTATCCCATTACCTAGACTAGTTTTTATAACTCTGACATCTGGATGATGAACTCAAATTCACATGACCTGGACTATTTTTTATAACCCTATGTCTGTCAATGGATGAATTGCTTTGTTTACTACTTTTGGTTTCTTCAATTTATCTTCTCCTCTCTCAGCAGGGCCCTCTCCCTTTCCTCCCCCTCTCCTTGTATTTAAATGATTTTATTCCTTTCTATATAGCACCCCTGCTCTCTGCAAGTCCATTTATAGCATCTGACAAAGGAGGACATTACCCATAAAAACTTAGGATCTATGAATGGGTTAGTAAGGGTGTGTCCAGACAAGCACTGGAAACCACACGCGCTGCACATGCAGTTATTCGCTGCACTGTTAATTTGCAGCACAGTGGGGTTTTTTTATGCTAGGACATCCTGATTTAAAGCCCCCCCCCCAAAAAAATAAAATAAAAGCAAGGCTGAGCACATGGCAACAGCATATGCCACCCAAAACCAGAGCCTGGCTGGCCGGAGCCACACTCTGGATGTCAACCAGGCTCCACGTGCCTGGATCACCACTGCTGGAGCTGCAGTATGCCCCCAGGACCTCAGGTAAGGCTGCAGAGACCAGCTTAGGTGCTGGCTCCAGCCTCCCGTACCTCACCCAGTGTAACTTGCTGTGCGCCAGAGCATGCCTGCATTGGCACTCCCCAGGGACAAGTAACAGCGGTACAACTATGTGCCATTGCTATTTGTCCCCAGGGAAATGCATGTGCGTGCTCATCTGGACATGCCCTAAGGTGCCAGCCTGCTCTGCCTTCTGTCTGACTTAAGACGAAGATGGCTAACCACCCCTCTGGGTGTTATACAGTTTTTGTCCTGGGGGTGAATATCATGTTTCAGTCTCCAGGGTTGTCCATCTGGTAACTTTTAGAATCCCAAAGTCACATTCCTTAAGAACAGGACCTCCCCTCCCTCACAACTAGCACAGGACTAGTTATGCTAGTCAGGGAAGCTATCATCCGATAGCACTGGGTATAACCCAGTGGTTAGTGTGTATAGGTTGGGCATTTCCTTTTTGTGGCTGATCGACAGAGAATACGGGTGCATCCTCATATGCAGGGGTGTGCACTTGCAGTGGCAAAAATAGTAGCAGCACAAATTTGTGCTGCCATGTATGCCCTTGCATGTGTGTTTTGGTGTGGAGCAAATTGCCCTGCTTTGGGGCAGTTGCCCTTTCCCCACTCCTCCTGCCTCCTGGCATGCTGGAGGAGCCAGGGGACAACTAAAGGAGTGGAGATGTTTTGGCCAATAGCCACAGCATCTCGCAGGAGGACCTCCGTGTCTGCTGGTGCACATGAGAGGAGTGTACACATGCCAGTTTTTTTGTGCCATTTGTTTTTTCTACTGGGACTTCCCAGTAGAAAATTTGCCCCTCTGCTGCAGTTTTGCAGCGCAGAGCACGTTTTAACATTCCAGGCGTGCTGCTTGTGGTGCCACACAGAACGTAAAGTTTCAGTCTCTGGAGTTGTCCATCTGGTAACTTTTAGAAACCCAAATTCACATTCCTTAAGAACAGGACCTCCCCCACAACTAGCGTAGGACTAGTTATGCTAGTCAGGGAAGCTATCATCTGATAGTAGCGTAACCCAGTAGTCAGCATGCATGCAGGTTTGCATGCAAGTGCGGCACCACAAACTGGACATGCCTGCACATCTGGCTGCAGCCTAGGGTTTGTTTCAGAGTCATCTTCTGTCACTGTATGGCTGTATGTGCTGGGTGTCCAAGGGCAAGTCTCAAACTGGTTCCTTTATCTTTGGCTCTTATCTGGCAGGTTTATGGAGCTGTGATGAACATAAACAGAGGGAATCCCTTCAGGAAGGAAGTGGTGGTGGATTCGTGGCCAGATTTCAAAGCTGTCATTACCCGGCGACAGAGGGAGGTAGATCCAACTGGTTTTAGTCCAAGTTCCAGAGAAGCTTACAAGGTGTGGATCTTGTTGTGACTGTCTCTTCTACTAGCATCTTGGAAGATTTGGGTGGGCATACACCCTGAGGAAGAAGAACAGAGCAAAACCTGCACTCTCTAACACTTGGTGGAGTATGGCTACACCACAAGCTTACCATGGCAGTCAGCAGCATGCTTCAGCGTGCAACAATGATCGGTGTGTGTTGCTACTTGAACCTGAAGTCGTGTAAATTAGCTCACCTGCAGTTTTGTGAAAATGACTACACTGCTTCTGGTTCAGGAGAGTGGCTGGTGTGCAGCAGCACCATAGGTGTAGGGAGACAAAATTATGTGGGGGGCTGATCATGTGCATGCATGTGCACACATGCCCCCGCAGCAGGTAAGTCTGGGGGAAGTGGTGGGAGGGAGCGGGGTTGGGGCAGGTCCTGCACAGCCAGGGCAGGGCATGGGATGAAGCTGCGAGCTGTGGGCGTGTGGGGAGACGGTGGTGGCTCCTGCTGCTGCACGCACCCTGGGAGGGCATGTGCCCTGGACCTGTGCATGGGGCAGGGCAGGCTGCCACTGTGGGCTGGCGCCAGGGCTGTGCCGGGCTCTTCCCAGTGGTGGGTTGGGCCGTGCTGCACTTGGGGCAGGCAGCGGCGGTGCTGGGAGGGGGTTTGGGGGGCTACGGTGAATTTGGGGTGGCTGCAGCCTCCTCCACCCATAGCCCCCCTCCCAGGGTCACTGCTGCCTGCCCCAAGCACAGCCTAGCCCAGTCCCCTCTTCCCCCCACACTGGGAAGAATCCAATACAACCCCATCCCCAGTGGTAGCCTGCCCTTCCCTGTGCAGATCTGGGGGCACATGCTGCAATACCTCCCAGGGTGCATGTAGCAGCAGGGCTATGCCCCCCATACCCCATGGGGCTGTGCCCCCACAACTCATAGCCGTGTCTCACGCCCTGCCTCACCCCACCCCGGCTGTGCAGTGCCTGGAGCCCCACTCCCTCCCTCGTTGCCGTGTGCGTACCCCTCCCCATGTCTCCTGCAGGGCCATACTGCTGCCCCATGTTTGGGGGTGCTAATCCCTGTTAGCTCCCCCTTTCTGCCACCTATCAGCAGCACAGTGTATTCTGAGCATGCTCCCTCCTGCCATGGTAACTGCTGTAGACATGTCCTGGGCTCAGCCCTGGGAACCCACATGTTTCTCAGTAGTGGGACTTGCAGAGATAAATGTAGCAGGTTAAATTAATCCTGTGATGCCCAGTAACATCAGTGGGCTCTTGTTTATGCCAGGGCTGGTTTGGGCCCATCTCTACAAGACAGACAAAGGGACCAGAAGCAGCTGGCAGGAAAATGAACCCAATATCCAGGAGCCTTAAGAAGCTGCCACTGGGCTCAGGGTAGGTGGTTACCTTGGAAAGGTGAGGTCTTTCCTCCTCCACAACTATCAGCTGTTGCAGGGACATGAATAGCAATGAATATCTGTTTTTCTACCTGATCCTGACATTCACTGTGGAATTACTTAACTACTTTCCACCATAAAAATACCCCAAAAGTATGTTCTAATTCGAGAAGCCTTGAAGATCTGATTATTGGATCTTTTACTGGGATGTCTCTGAGCTTTGATTTGTTAGATAAGGGGTAAAGGAAGAATGTTTCTTAGCAATTTAATTTATTCTTCTATTGAGAAGGTGGATGACCGTGACCATTACACCAATGCATATGCAGTTTTCTACAGAGACCTCCAGGCTTACCGGGAGCTACTAGAAGAGAGAGACACCATCAACTGGGGACAGATCTTTCAGCTACAGGGTATAAACTGATGTAAAACATTCTAAGGGAAAATAGGCCATGCACCGCATTTTGGATAAGGAGTCCTTGTAAAGATGTGAAACGCAGGATGCAGGAAAAGTGAGTCAGGCACAACCTTTCTGGCTTTTGCATTTCATGCCTCCTGTAGGTTTCTCTGTCATTTGGTCAAATTCTGCCTTCAGTTATATGGGTCCCAATCTTTGTTTCACAAGATGTTAATTTTTTTCATAGTCTGTTCTCAGTTAAAGCCACAGATCCCTAGAGAATGTTTGGCTAACTAACATGTCACATGACAGTAGTAGATGGCTCTTTAATCCAGAAAATAAAGACATAATAAGACCCGGGGCCTGGAAGCTGAGGCTTGACAAGTTCAGAGGAGACATGATGTGCATATGTTTAACTTAGCTAGGGGTCAGGTGGATACTCTGCCCATTTAAATCTTAGAGTCAGGACTCGATGTCTTTCTAAAATCATATTATAACTCAATAGAAGGCAAGAGCTAGAGATATAATTACTGTGTGAGGGTCTGACATATACTGGGCAGAAAATCCTATATCCATGAAGTCAAGAAGAAGGTGTAGAAGAGGGTGGACATTTTGAATAACACCAAGACCTTTAAAGATGTCAGATGAACCAATGAATCCAAGCCTTGATTTTCCATATTTCTCTTTGTACACACAGGGCTCCAGGCAGGAATATATGAAACATCCATAGCTGTTGCTAGGTCTAAGCAGGTTGATGTGAAAGTATCCTCCTTCCAGATGGTTATCCACCCAGACCCTGACACACTGCCGGACGTCAGACTTCAGTATGTCTAATCGCATCCTTCCATGCTGCTATTGAAATAGTAATATGCAGACTACTAGGTCATTAAACCAAATGCTACATGAAAACTAACACAGTGGAGGGCTGGAGGTGTAAAAGTTCCATTTTCTTATCCATCTTTTTATTGACCTATATCACTCTTCTGCTATTTTATCTTCCAGAATAAATATCTTCCCTCTTTCTTTTCTCTTGTCACGTGCATGAGTTCCAGAAGCCTGTTCTCTTTTCATCTTTCCCTTTTTTATTAATGCCCTAATATTAAGAAATAGATGTATCTTTCCACAGGGACCTTCCAACACCGCTTTGGAGCTTATCTTTTCTCACGGTCCCTCCACAGGTTGGATGTCTGTGAGACAGCACCATTTTGCAGTGTTCATAAGAAACAAAGGCTTTCTTTTTCCTAGATGCAATTTCTTAGTAGTGGATTCAGAATTCACTGAGCACTCCCAAAGCTTTCCCCCGTATCCAAGGCATGGAGGGAAAGAGAATAGAGAACTGTATACATTTGGCTTCAAGAGACCGTAAGGCATGTTGCTTTGTGTCCGCTATGTTTGAAGTTTCATTCAGACACGTCTCCAGCTCCAGACCTCTACCGGCTTCTGGATTGGTGCAGTCCAACAAACATTTTTTGTACTGAAAATGCTGCAATTAAAATCATGCCTAAAGGACATTTAAAACCTGTGCATTGACTACTAGATTGCACTCAGTAACAATGGCACTATTTCCCTCAAGCAGCTAGCCTACCCTACCCAATCTTCTTTTATTCTGCTTTTTTTTTTGTGCAGTGGAATGGAAAACTCATTCATATTGAGAACAATGGCTTTAAATTGCCTTTGCTCTCAGAACTGTGGTTTATAACTTCCTAATGCCTTTAAGTAACAGAATAATATAACTGCCTTTTACTGATTCAGACCACAGGTCCATCTTGTCCTTATCCCGTGTCTCTCAGTTGTGGCGTAGATACTGAAAGGGAGACTCAACTGGCTATGACCAGGGCTTTCCCCCAGTTCCTCTCACTAGCAGCCTCCAGCATTTAAGGTCTAGGAAGTTCTGATTCAGAGGCTTAACTTCCATGCTCACTAGCTACTGATGCCCCATTTTTTCCAATAATGTGTCCAATTGCTTTCCTGTACTTTTCCTAGGATGGACCCAGCACCGAGACTGGCTTACCTGGACATCTCCCACGCCAGCCTGCTCAGTGAAACCTGGTCACGGGGAGGCACTGAGCAATGCCGGAGGTACCTTGCTAACCTCATTTGCTGCTTCCCCAGTATCTGTGTCTTGGATGACAACGGACAGCCCGTCTCTTGGGGTCTAACTGACCAGTTTGCCACCATGATTCATGGTTATACCCTTCCGGAGCACCGCAGAAAGGGTTATAACCGACTTGTTGCTACCATATTAGCTAAGAAGTTACATAGCCAGGGCTTTCCAGCTCAGGGTAATGTCCTGGAGAAGAATGTACCTTCTATAACATTGCTGAAAAGTATGAATGCTCAGTTTCTTCCCTGTCATTTTTTCCGAGTCATCCACACTCCTTTGTGTTTCTTAGCTGTACCTCACCTATAGTCCTCAGTTACAAGACCTGAGTTAGAGGTACAAACGACTGAGTTTTATAACACTCACTCACCTCCTCCTTTACAGGGCTTACTGGTGAAATTCAATGGTCTCTCTTATATGGAAGATCACCTTACGTGATTTTTTTTCTGGCCATAAAAAACTATGAAGCTGATCTATCCAAATAACTATTCAGGATTGGATAACTCATCAAATCAAAGCCAGATAAGAATGGGTTCAGGGCTACTGTTTTGCCATAGCAATTCAACCATATATGACGTTTCACCCATTTCCTCTGACTGAAAAATGATTCCTCTAGTTTTCCTATCTGTGTTGTATATTCGTTGTCACAATTCTGGGGCCAACGCTAGCTCTGTCCCCTTCTGGTCTTCCTGAGTTCACCCCTTTTTGATTCTTTTCGTACCAGGCCTTGGATTATAATCCCCTGCATATCAACTCTGTTTTATATCAGCAAGTCTGATATATGCCCAGACAGCAATTCTGTTCCTTCTGGGGCTGACAGAAGTAATCAGTGACCAAGCAGCTTCCTTAAAACAAAGTATCATTTATTTAGAATAAAAACATTTTAAAGGAAACTTTTCTTAGACAGTAAAATAAACAACATGCATATCTAGTGCACCCATCTTTCACATGGGGGCCCTAGAAGCAGTAAATTGCTGTAGACTTTGCCTCTAGATTGTTTCTATATCAGCTTTTGCCCTGTTACACTTATCTGCACAGCCCCTAGCATCTCTAGTCCCCCCCTACATTCCCTACATTCCTCTCTACATTCCTGAGTAATCAGGACAAATTAATTGCCTGCAATAATTTGTCCCAGTAATTCCAGTTGTGACCATACATGGTTTGCAAATCTTTGGAAGCAGAATCCTTGAAGTTAACAGCTCCGTCCAGTTTCTTTCAAGGCTATACTCAATATTGTTATCTAGCAAGTCACTATGTTCCTTGTCTGTTTATTCTTTTCATAGCTTCTTTTGAATGCATAGCAGTTTTGCAATCATTACCGTAATTTCAAGTTAGGCAGCAACCAAGTGATAAAATAGTTCTACCTCTTTTGTTAAGAAAGGTTGTAAGAGTTGTCCACAGAACGTAAGAACTGAAACTCATGTGTGTCAATCCTACTATTGGAGAACTTGAACTCACGTGTGTCACCCCTACTAGCAGTAAACATATTTAGCAGCATTTTACTTGGATACCGGAAAGGTAATTATATTAGCCTTTGTACATTTGATGACAGATCTGCTCATCTACATGCTCATCGACATCTAAAGAAAGATTCAAGGATAAAAAATATGCTCAACCATATGCAAAAGAACTAGATCTCAGGTGCTTCAAAGGTTTCACAGCTGTGATCTTAAAGGAAGGGATTATGATTCTTTCAGAAGCTGTAACATTGAAATAAATTCTCCTCAGGCAGTAAGATAGCACAGATCCTCCTTTAAAAGATGCTTCATATGAGAAAACTCCCTACGTGAATACATACAGGATAATTTTTGGAATTGCACTTCTATCTGGTCACACAGTACTTTACCTGTGCTGTGCCGTACTCATTAGGGTCTAATTTCTATTTAGTCCTGTGCTTAATGGGTCTCATTACACTACAAAAGCAGAGATTTGACCTGCTGCATTTGATCAAAATTCTGCATTGTTCTGCAATATTGTTTTTTTCTATGTGTCATCTGCCACATTTCCCACATTTTATTGCATGTCAGGGGGTTCTGATTCATAGGAGGAAACCTGCTTATAAATGTAAGAATATGCATATAAGAACCGAATCATCTTTCTATAGAAGGAAAATATTTTAACATGGTAGAATAGCCACTTGGAATGAGGCCAGCTGGAGAAATTACTGTGTACGTAGAGCTCAAAACTGGGTCTTGTATAAGATTGTAAGGATTTAAAAATTTCTCAATCAGCAGAAATTGGCAGGAGAAGTGGTAAATTAGGTGTGCATGAGGGTACGGAAAATATAAGTAGGACACACATAGGATAACCAAGGAAACCCTTATAAATTCCTAATAAAAATGACTAGGTTACCTAAATTCCTTGAATTTGGCCCAGATGAAGAGCTGGCTTATATTTAAAAGGCCAGGTCCTACTCCACGTATTAGGCACCTTAGCAAGATCTAAGTTGATCCCTGCTTGGATCCCTGGAAAACAGTTTATACAAAAAGTGGGCAGATTGTTCTCTTTCTTGCTGTTTCCTGTGATTTCATCTTAAAATTAACGTGATGATATGTTACAAAAGCAGGTGAGTTAATGCTTCTTTGAGGATCAGAGCAAGAAAAGGTCACCCTGAGGGATCTAATTAGGCGCTGAATAGGATCTGGCCCAAAGTTGCTTGGGTATTACAAAAAGCACAATGTTGCCCCAGTTTAGCTGAGCTCAGCCACTCTGTCTATGAGCACTCTATATTAGTATAGTAGGTTGCCATATGGAATAATATGGAATATACCAAACAATTCTAATGGAAAGGAAGATTCAGTAGCGAGGATGCGAAGCTGGGATGTGGGAGAGCTGCTTCTACAGCAATCTTTCTGTATGACCCTGGATGAATCACTTAAGCTGTGATGTATTTAGGCATGTAACACCCACTGAGGTGCCTAAGTTAATAAGAATCCCATATTTAAATGTCTTGGAAGATCTTGCCCTTAGTCCCTCTAATAATGTCTTGGTTTCAGTTCTGTAAAGCAGACTCTTTTCTACTGGATTAGGTAAGCATATTAGGACTGAGAAGTATTCAGATATCATGTTAAGGGAGTCAAGTATATATATATATCCAAGATAAAGAGAGGTCCTGTTATATTAGACAAGTTTTTTTAAATTTTAAAGGATTGCTTACAAAAAAATCCTGTAACAGGTATGTAAACTGCCTGTGTTCATTATAATCCACACTTTCAGAACGTGTCACATTATATGTAGTGATCCAGAATCTTTGTTGTTACTAGGGTTAGCAAACCAGTTAATTGACTGGTCAAATATTTTCAATGACTGGTTAAGTGACTGCATAGTTTTTGACTGGTCAAGGATTATAGCATTTTTACAAGAAAAACTACAATTTTGGAGTTTTTTTGGACAGAAATACGATTTTTTATTGTTTTTTGACACATTTCTTAATGGAACATTTGTGCTTTTTCTGTGTATTATCTGGACTTATTGGTAATTGTTTTTACAATTCTTGACCAGTATTTGACTGATCAATTGACTGAGCTTTATTTGACTGATCAAATACCGAACCTTAGAGCTAAGTACAGCCCATCAAAAAGCCCAAAGCTGAATTGATTCGGTCTTTGCAGGTTAGTCTAAACTGCAGAGATTAAACTGACTAACAAGTGAGCAAACATTTACTTTTGATTCAGGAAAATGCAGCCACATGCCTGCAGTGGCTCAGGTCAGAAGTAATATGCAGAGTACTAGGTCATTAAACAAGTGCTAGCACATGGCTTTCTGGCTGTGTGTTCACTTCCTCTTCCTGCTGCCCCCAAGGTCTCTGGGATTTGCAGTCCACAATCACAGTAGCGGGACTCTGCAGGGTTGTTCATCACTTACTCTTCCTGCTTCCATGTGCCTCTGGGATATGTGGGATATGTGCCTCTGTGCCATGTCCACAGTCACAGCCAGCAGTAAGTTTGGCAGGGCAGGGCAGCTTTGTGTGGGAAGCGGGTGTTTAACCAGACCAGAGCTGGGGTTTGCCTGGCAGGGGGCAGTCCCTGCCTTTCCCCCTCCCCAACCCTTCTCTGCTGGGACATACCACCCAGCCCAGCCCAGGGCTGGAGAGAATGTTTGGGTGCTGGGGGACTGTGATTTAACTTGATCCAGGAAGGGGTCTGGGACAGAAGTTTCATAAACCAGTTTGACCCAAATCAGTTAAGTCCGATAATATGTTCAACCAGGTTTGTCTTAAACTTTGGAACTGCACTGAACTTTGTCCAAACAAAATTCTAAAGAGGTGCTGGCAACACATGAGTTAAGTCTGATCATGCGCAGATAACACTAGCTCATGGAAAATTCCACAGCGTGCCCAGCATGTGCCCCCTGGGTGACTTGTTGGCTTGTCAATCACCGGTGACCTACTTTTCAGCCCTGCACATGCTCAGTTACAACATAGAGCTCTAACTCACACATGCTCAGTTCAAAAAGGCATGATGTAATCGTACTAGAAAATTCTAACAGTCAAGCAGCCTGATTGGCTAAGGGGCTGCTATATTAGTGAGTGAACCCTCACCTTGGTGTGGGTGTCATTGGTGAGAGAGTGAGAGACCATGCGCTATCTGTAGCAGAGGCTGCTTTCAGCAGGGACTGCGAGGTAGAGAGCAATTTGGGATTCGATCCCCTGGTTCTCTTCGCAATCTCACACAGAGAATTCATACCTTCGATTTTGTTTTCTCTCGTACTTTGATCAGGACCTTTTTGGCAACCTTAGACACAGTAAGCTGAATATGAGTCAACAGTGTGTCCTTTTTATGAAGAAGGCTAACGACATACTGGGCTGCATTAGTAGGAACATTGCCAGCAGACAGAGGGAATTCTTCCTCTCTGTTCAGCACTGGTGGGCCCAGATCTAGGGCACCGTGTAACAGTTTTTTTGGACACACATTACTGTGTCTAGCATATCTGCAGGTGACACCAAGCTGGGTGGAGCTGCAGACATTCTGGGGGGTAGGATTTGGATTTAGGGTGACCTTGATAAACTAGTGAAATGGTCCAAAATTAATGGAATAAAATTCAATTAAGACAAATGCAAAGTCCTGCACTTGGGGTGGAAAAATAGCATACACAAAGAGGAATGACTTATTAGGCTGTAGTACTTCAGAAGAGGATCTGGGGGTTACAGTGGACAATAAACTGAATATGTGTTAACACTGCTCTTTTTGGGGGGGAAAAAACAACAAACAAACCATATAGCATATTATGCTGTGTTGATAGGACTTGCTTGAAAGCCAAGGAAAGTGATTTTTCCACTCCATTCAGCACTGGTATGGCTTCATCTCTAATACTGTGTCCAGTTTTCAGCACTGCACTTCCAGGGAGACAGGGGCAAATTTGAAAGGGTCCAGCAGAGCACCACAAAATTGATTAGAGGTCTATGAAACATGATTTACGAGTAGAGATTGGAAGAACTGGGATTATATAGTTTGGAGAAGTGAAGACTGAGGGGGGTGGGATTTCAGAACTAACTTCAAATTCTTGAAGGGTGATTATTAAGAATCATAGGAAAATAGGGTTGGAGGGACCTTATGAGGTCATTCCTGATCAAGGTGGGATCATCCCTAACTAATAGGGCTGTGCAAAGCTTCAGATCATGATTTGGATTTGGAGATGATTTGGATGTTTTGGAGGCTGAATCTATGAATCTGAATCAAATCGCTGGAAGTGTTAGGCTTTCCGAATTGATTCAGAGCTTCTGAATCACTTGGGAAAAGATTTGGAGCTGATTCGGCCATGGAATATAATGGGAAATCAATGAAATATCTATACCACCTTTGTTGTTTTTTGTCTGGTTTGGATCAAATTTGCAGGGATGGTAGCTTCTGCTGAGAGCATGAAGTCTGCCAAGTTTCAAGAAGATTGTTGCAGGGGTTCGGGAGGAACTGCACCCCCAATCCCTAAAAGCAAAACTCATGTCACATGTATATGTTACAACACAGCAGGGTGAAAACTGCAGGGATAGTAGCCCCTGGTGAGGCCACAAAGCCTGCCAAGTTTCAAGCAGATAAGTGCAGGGGTTTGGGAGGAACTGCACCTCAAGCTGCGGACCAGCAAAACTCATGGCATGGGTGACCCTGTGTGAGTTAAGGCGCAGGAGGGTGAAAGCTGCAGGGACGGTGGCCCCTGCTGCAGCCATGAAGCCTGCCACCTGTCAAGGAGATAGGTGCAGGGCTTCTGGAGCCCTGCACCTCTAGCTGCTGACAGGCAAAACTTGTGCCATGGGTGCTTGTGCAACTGACTGTCTCTGTCTTGGGGCAGTTGACTATCTATATTGATTATTTCCTCTCCTTAATTTCTGGTTTTCTAGGTGTTAATTGTTGCTAATTAACTGGTTACATTAGCTAGCTACTGTGTATTGAGCTGGCCCCTGGGTGAATCGTGATTGATTGGTAACTGGTAACACAGTAGTTTAGCAGCCAGGCCTGCGGTAGTGTCTCCCCCCCTCACCTCTGGCACCAAGACGGACACAGTCAGTCCCACAAGCACCCATGTCACGAGTTTTGCCTGTCAGCAGTTAGAGGTGGAGGGCCCCCAAATCCCCCTGCACCGATCTCCTCGAGAACTGGGGCATCATGGCCACAGCAGGGGCCACCACCCCTGCAGCTTTCACCCTGCTGCGCCTTAACACACAGTGTCACCTATGTCACGAGTTTTGCCTGTCAACAGCTTGCCGTGCAGATCCCCCTAAACCCCTGCACCTATCTTCTTGAAAATCAGGAGGCTTTGTGGGCTGAGCAGAGGCTACCACCCCTGCAGTTTTCACCCCCCCTGTGGTGTAACGTGACATGAGTTTTGCTTTCAAGAATTTGGGTTACAGTTTCCTCCAAACCCCTGCACTGATCTTCTTGAAACTTGATCAGCTTCATGCTATCAAGCTATCACTCCTGCAAGTTTCATCCAAATCAGACGAAAAACAATAAGGTTATAGATATTTCACTGATTCCCGATTATACCCTATGGCTGGATCTCTGAGGCAGCTCCGAAGCTTTGGAGCTGCTTCGGCCAGATCAAAGTGGAAACCTGGTCCCAAGCTCTGGATCGGATCCCTGGCATCTGAAGCAGCTGGGTCCAAAGCTGGATTGAATAGCTGCCTACTCGCACAGCCCTACTGACTAAACCATACCAGCCAAGTGTCTGTCTAACCTGCACTTGACAATTTCCAGGGATGGAGACTCCACTTCTCCAAGGAGCCTGTTCCCTGCTTGACCATCCTCAGAGTCAGAAAGTTCCTTCTGATCCCCAGTTAAATTTCCTCTGCTGCAGCTTGAGGCTATTGCTCCTAGTCTGTCCCCTCCAGCCACAGAAAAAAAGGCTATCTCCATTCTCTTTATAATCTCCCTTCAGGTTGCTCTCAAATCTCCCTTCAGTTGTCTCTTCTCCAGACTAAATAACTCTAGCTCTCCAAGCTAGAGTCCCAGACCATTAATCAATTTGGGGTTCTCTGCTGGACTCTTTTTAATCTGCTATAACCTTTCTTGAAGCGCAATGCCCAAAACTGAGCACAGAACTCCAGGGGAGTTTTCAGGAGTGCTGAACAAGTTGGAAAAATCAGTTCCTTTGATTTCAGAGATGTTGCTGTTAATACAACCCAGAATGCTCTTGGCCTTTATCTTTTTCTAACAACAGGAGCGCATTGTTGGTTTGTATTCAGCTTATCTTCCACTATAACCCCCATGTTCTTCTCTGCACTCTTGTAACTGAGCCAAGCATTCCCCAGTGTGGATGTGTTAATACAATAATGCCATCCCAAGTGCAGGATCTGGCAATAGTCCTTGTTAAATTGCATCAGATTGATTTTGGACCATTTCTCCAGTTTATCTAGGTCATTGTGGATCCTAGTCCTCCCTTCCAGAAGGTCTCCTACTTCACCCAAGCTGGTATCAATCTGAAAAAAGAGTATGGTAATGAATTATTATCTGTGGCTGCAGGGAAGTGGACAAGGAGAAATGTTCTTAAATTCCAGCAAGGGAAATTTTAGCTGGAAACTAGGAAGAACTTCTTCACCAACAAGGTGTTTCAGCACAGGACGAGATTACCAAGCAAGGCTGTAAAATCTCCACACCTGGAAGTTTTTAACAGCAGTTTAGACAAAAACTTTCCTGGGACAGAGTAGTCGGGGGTGATCCTGTGCTGATCAGCAGGTTGGTCTCTTCCACCCTTACTCATCTCTGAAGCAAGAGAAGTTTGGGGCAAATTTGAAAACTTAGGAGCGGCAGACTGAATGGCAGCAGAGGCTTTGTGGAGCTGTAATCACTTTGCCTATCTCTGCTGCAGTCCTGACTTCTCCTAGGCCCTTCTTGCCAAGCTGAAAGTCATAAATGTGAAGGGGTGGTAGGGAAATGGCATCTGAGATCGCAGGCTCAGCACTTTGGGGCTTCAAAGGAGCCAGCATCAGCAGGATTTCTGTGCCAAAGATGCCCAAGATGCTTGACCATGCGTCCTGCAGCCACCCATGATGTTTGTCTTGGCTACTGGCTGGTGGAGGTTGGGTCTCCTTTGCAAAGCAGTATTTCTAGTTGTGAATGATTCAAGGGAAGAAACAGAGATTTGTGCCTGTTTTTTTTATTATAATGAAAAATGCACAGCACATTTATAACGGTGGAATCTCACTAAGGTCACTTGACTCCGTGGGGCTGTGAACTACTATGAGAGGGATCAAGCAAAGGCTAGCAAAGCATTGCTTGAACTATAGCCAAAGGCCTGTGTAAAGCTGCATTGGAAGGACTGAAGATACACAGATAAGATAGGCATGCCAGAAAGGGAACCCTAAGCCCGTGCTGCCATACAGATCTTATGCGGCAGGGGCCCTGAGGTCAACCCAACTTCAGGGGTGAGGTCCAGGTCTGAGCTGGAAACACCAGGAGCAGAGTGCAAACTGAACCTTTGCAGGAGGCTTGTGAAGAAGAGGAAGAGCTCCATTTTGGCGAGAGTCTCACCCACACACCTCCTCCGACCTTTAAAAAAAGGCATGACAAACATCAACATTTCAGAACCAGTGGCTGCTTTAGCTATAGGAAGGACCTATTGACACAGGCCAACTCCTCTTCTCATGTAACGATTCAGAACAGAAGCATCTCTTCGTGAGAGTTTTCATGGCACGGGGAGTGGCTAATGCATCCTGCTATGGTTCCAGGGGAACGTGGTCAAGTTTTCTGGACTCATGCTAAAGGCAGCTCCCAAATGCTCTAGCTAAACATGAATACCTAGTCATTCAGCCCAGGGAAGTCAAAGCTGGCCAGACGAAGTGCTGGCCATATCAAACCCTCAGATAGATACCACTGGCTACTGAAAAGGTGTGCCTTAATCCTACTAGCTAAAAGGACCGCTTGAGTTGGATGGCCTTTCCTTTCGTAAGAGGGTGGAGCTGAGAACAGGGCGTTTTCCTAAAAATGTGCCGGTTTGTAAAGAAAATCACAAATATCTTAGAAGCATTTAAAAAGAGAGTAAATTTGTCCTATGGAATAGTGATGGTACAATCATAGACGTACTTTACATATCCTTTTAATTAATCCAGATATATTTATATTCTGAAAAGTCTTACGCATCAAACCAATTTGAATGTTGTGAAGTTTTTGTTTCTCAGCAACACCTTCATTTTTTTTGTTTTGCATTTATACTTTTCAATTTGTTCTTGTTTCTTCTTTCATTTCCACCTCTGATCTGGCTGGGTTTTTTTCATCAATTTACCTGACAGATCAAGGCATGACTAGATTTAAACTGAATTTTTAAAATGAGCATCTGAGTCTACATGTGAAAAAATACATTTAAAAGACCAAATAAAAAAACAACAACCCATACATTCTATTTAAAACCTTAAAAAGTCTTTCTATAGCAAGAAACAATCTACTTTCCAAACTTTTGTATATATTTGTAAAATTTTTGCTCAGTTTTAAAAGCTACATCTTAACTGATTTGAGCGCACATCACCGAGGGTTGATGTTCTGTGATTGTGAAAAAATGTATTTCAACAGGTAAGCTGCCACGATCTGTGTAATTTTCACCTTCCGAGTTGACATTTGATGTGGCCTCCTCAGGCTCTGGTTCAGGACAGAAGTTAATAATAAAGAACTGATTTCAGCCCCTTCAAGTCAAATGATGTTTTCCTTAATTGGGGTTATACAATGCATTGTAGTAGCCCAATACCGAGACGACAAAGGCATTGCTCATAGAAACAAGATCCTTATTGTAGTGGAATGAGAAATACCCAAATTGGGTTACTATTGGTGAATACATGCTCTCTGGAGCATTACAGGCTTATATTTAGAGTCAGGGTCAAAGGTCTTCCCAGCTTACTAGACCATGGGGCTAGCAGATTTGATGCATGTGTGTTTCCAAAGCTGACAACACACGAAGGAGTGATGTGGCCAGAGCCACATTTTTCCACCTTTGATCCCCTGTCCAAAGGGCCAATGTCCCATTTATAGACAGGCATTAAAGGGAAAATATCTTGAGTGAAGTGCATGCTTATCCCTCTAGACTTGTAGCCAGAAAGCTTAACAACTCACCACTCTAGCCCCTTCCATTAATGGGGAAATTGTTAAATTCCAAAGGAAGAAAATGAGAGGGTATGAAGTTTAAAATGGAACAAATCACTAGGTTATGGCATAATCTGCCGGATCCTAGCTCTCTCCCCCTCACAGCAGTAAATAGAAAACAGAAGGTACCTGCTGAAAAAGGCATGAAGGCCTCCTTCTTCACAAACTTTCCTTCAGCATCAAGAAAATGCTCAGGATAGAAAGCATCCGGCTTCTCCCACTCAGATTTGTCTTGCAGCACGGAGGCCAGCAAGGGGATGATGTAAGTTCCCTGAAAATCACAACTGAGGAGTTATCCCATGGAGGAATATGGTCTCTTGGCCACTGCTATAGGAATAGGTACTGAAAAGTACAACATACACATCTTGTTAATAAGGCCATTGCAAATACTGTCCGGGGTCTGTGGATCCACTCTGATTTAATGCAACTAACCAAGACTGGAGCTAGAGCTTGGATGCTGATCTTGCTGCGATCCTATGAGCCCAGCCGACTTCCTGTCCTTTGGGCGGGGGGCTGGATTCGATGATCTTCCAAGGTCCCTTCCAGCCCTAACGTCTATGAAATCTATGAAACCACAGGAGAAGACTGAAGGAAAAGAGGGCTGCCAACAGCTCACCTTTGGAATGAAGTAGCCTTTGAGAGTGACGTCCATGGTAGTTGCATGAGGCAAGTTCATTGGCAGGATGTTAGCAAACCTCTGAATTTCATGGACAACTGCATCTGTGTAGGGCATCTTACTTCGATATTCCATGCGTGGAGGGTTTGACCCTAGTACTTTCTCAATCTCCTCCTGGACTTTTTCTGCAAAAATTGTACACGAGGTGACCAACATTCACTAATGATGGAAAAGTATGGGACTTTTCTGCTACAAAAGATACATAACAGTATATAAAAAATAATATGGTACAGTCTCAGAAATCTCTCTTTCCAGATACAAGTGGGATGCTGACAATAGTTGACTTTAACACATTTGCTCAGCACTATTAAAAGTGAATGGAGAGTTTTTAGAAGGGCAAAGAAAACCCGTATTCTCATTGAAGTGCCAAGTAGGCCTTCTGAGCACTTACAACCAAGTAGTGGTAACGGATGAAACTTGTGCACCCTCTTGCCATGAAGCAGCATTTTTTATACATGGTGAAATTTGGGCATTCTCCTTCTGGCGAGAATGGCACCTGCAGGGAGAACAGAGGTTGACTTCTCCAATGTGTTCTCTGGTGAACATGCTGAAATCTGCTAAGTTGCAAATTCCTAGCACAAGACAAAAGCATGTCCAGTGACTAGAAGAGAGCAGCTCCAGGCTTGCATAAGTGTATCTGAGATTGGAATCTGGCTGCAAATAAATAAATGCATAAACCCACTCATAAACTGATGTTTCATGTTCCTCTCTGTACATGATTCAAAGAAAAAAGGAGCCATAACAGCTTCCTGCTGGAGAACCTGGCTATTCTAGCTGAAGCAAGAGCAGCTCAGGATTTAGCTGTGGGATTCTCCAGTGCAGGGAGGTCCCAGGGATGGCGGGGGAAGATGTGTCCTCATTATTTCATTGGGATCCTTCTTGTGGGATTCCCCAGGGCTCCATCTTGTTGGCTTTCCTGTTCAACATATATATGAGGTCACTGAGTGAGATTATGCAGACATTTGGAGTGAAGCGCCATCAGAATGATGATGACCTGGACCATGCAGTGTCAGTCTCAGTCTTTTCCTAGAGCATGGTTGCAATTGGAGATTGGATGAGGTTGAACCAATTACAGGTACTCCTCACTTAACGTTGTCCCCGTTAATGTTGTTTTGTTATTACATCGCTGATCTATTAGGGAACATACTTGTTTAAAGTCTCTCAATGTTCAGTTATAACGTTGTTTGGCTGCCGCCTGCTAGTAGGTAACTACTGTGACATAGTTGGATTTGTTTAACATCGTTTGGCTTAAAGTTGCATTTTCCAAGAATGTAACTATGATGTTAAGCGAGGAGTAGCTGGAAAGCTGAATCCAGGCACGAGACAGATGACTGTGGTGGGAAGACTTCTTGACCTGGGTGGGGCAGGATTGGGACACCTATTATTGATGGCATTTAGCCTCCTCTTCTCGCTTAGGTTCACAGCCTTCAGGGTGGCTCTTGAATCCCCTGCTGCAGGTGCAGCAGTGGCAAGAAACACCAGCTACCTCTGGTGAGCTGGCTGAGACCCTTTATTTAAATATTGATCGTGGTAACTATCAACCATACTCTGTTGACCTCAAGGTTAGACTACTACATTGTGGTCTACAGGGGGCTACCCTTGATGACTGAAGTTGCAGCTGCTGCCGAATGAAGCAGCCGGCCTTCTGACATGGGTGAGTCACCCAGCATTCCCAAGTCAAAAAATATTTTTTTACTGACAACCAATCTTTTTTACGCTGACTTTTTTTTTTTTATATATAATGTCAAAAGTTACCATTCCTTTACTTTTCCTGCCTGCTGCCTCAGACTGCCATGGGCCACGTAGCCCAGTTTACCTTCAAGGCTAGCAGCTGTAGCACTGTACTTAGACTCCTGGTGGCTCTGGGTGAACTTTAAGTATCAGCCCCACTTTGGCCAGAGATAATGATAAGTATAAAAAAAAATTACCAGTTTTGGGCCATCTTTCTGTCTGGGCCCCAGCTTCGCTGTCCAGTTCGCACAAGCCTGTGTCCAGCCCTGAGCAGCCGTTATAGGCAGGTAACAACCAATGGGAGGCTGAAGCAGCATGTGGTTGGTGGGGATGACTGGGGGAAAGTCGAGTAGGGGAGGCTCCTGTGAGCCATAAAGCACTGAAGAAGACATCCTTGCCGACTGCCAAGCACACAAGGCGGTGCTGCTCTGCTCTTTCTGTCTATCCACCCTTGCATCCCGTCTCATTCCAATGACAGATGTTCAATCAAATTCACAGTTTCTTAGTGTTTTTTTTTAACGAACAACTACATTTATTTATTTATTGTTGCAGACTAAAGACAAGCCTGGCTCCAAGCTCGTTCTGCTCATAGCTTTCCTCCTGTTTTCATATTGTTCCCTCTCAGTTTGCTCCTCTTCCCAGTCTTTCCCTTGGGGTTTTAAGCTCCCTCATTACCCAAATGTCCCCCACCTGGGCTTCCTCCAGAGGGCTGAGGGTTCCCCAGGGCCAGCTCACCCTGTAACAGGCATCTCATCAATCCAACAAACCAATAAATAGGTAGGATCGGTGTAGTGTTGGCCACCATGGGGCCTGTCAAAAAAGCACTTACGCTGAATTTTAGGGTATTTCGTCATTAGCAAAATGCCCCAGCGCAGCGTGGTGGAAGTGGTGTCCATACCAGCAGAAAACAAATTGCTTATGAGGCTTTTGAAATTGTCATTGTTGAAATAACTTTTGGTGTCACTTTTCTCCTGGGGAAAGAAGGAAAAAAAAATTAAAACTAAAAGATTTCCAGTGAGGTAATAAGTATTTACTAAGTAAAATCTGTACTGCAATGCTAAAGGGAACTGGAATGTCTCTGATTCGTTGCATTAGGAAACCTCTCAGTTGTCAGTCTCAGACTGCTGCTGAACCGGACAGCTAAGGCACTGATGGAGACACAAGCATCATTCCTGGCTATTGCTTTGTGAGGGCTTCTGTGCCTGTATATGAAACCAGGAAGCACGAAATACAGCCTGCGCAAGCATTGGGAACCTGACCTCGAGAAAGACCAAAGGGAAAAATGCTTTAGGCTGGGGAATGATGGAGACAGGCTCAGAGCTACAAGCAAAGAGACCTCTGTTTTTTTTCATCTCTGTTGTAATCAGGAAAATAGGATTGTGTACAGCATTTGCAAGTAACCAAAGCTGAGTCAGCGTTACTGTGACTCCATCCTCAATGTATCTTCCTTTCTGAAGTGACTCTCAAGGCCCTGAATTTTGGGTAATGCCTTGATTACAAAAGAGCCAAGAGCAGCAAGCTATCTGCACAGTTCGGCTACTTTGGTAGGCGTGTACTTTGGCAGTGCTACGCTTCTGTGCAGTATGTTTTTACCTCCACTGTGCAAGAAGGAAACAAGCAAGTCTGTAGAAACGTAGAGACTCAGTTACCTCCTGCTGCCGTATGAGGAACGCATCAATAAGACTTCGCTGGTCATTTCTGTCCAGTGTTTTGAGGTGTTTTGTGAAAGCAACCTGTGTAAAAGCATAAAGCTCATCTCTGTTTTGGAGAAGAGTCTTGTGACCCTTCAGGAGAAAGCCAAGTGTTGGGAACAGATTATAGATCTAAAAACCAAAGGAAGTCAGAGACAGCAAAAATAAGTACTGAGAATACTTAACAAGAGGGTAACACATGCAGGTTAAAGGGCTGAAAAAACTTTACTAAAACATGTCAATGTTTTTATGCCCAATTTTCAGACTGGCTAACTGAGGTACAGGAAGCTGTTGTTGGGGCTTCAAACAGCTCATAAACCTTATCTCCTCATACACTAAGCTTGCCATATCTAGCCGGCACAGGGGGGAAGCAATAACTGGAAGACTACTCTCTACCCTGTTTCTGCCATGTGCAAGCATGCCACCAAGCAAACATATATTTGGCATGACATGAGCAAGTGAGATTGGGTCTAATTTTGCTACAATTGCAGCACTTTGGATAATGTAAACCTAGCATCCTTGCTCTTTTCTGGGTACAAGTGAACTGTACAGCTGAGTACTCGGGAACTTGTCCATGCCACCTCTGTCCTGACCTTGGGAGCGCTGCGTGAGAAGAATATCCCACATGGGCTCCAGCTCCACATGCCAGAGAGCCTGGGAGTAGCCTAGGGCATGTGCTCAGGACTGTTTTGAGGCACAGACATCGCCGTATTTCCAGGATTTGGTGCTAGCTGAGTAGGAGTGAGCATTTGGTGTGCACATCCCAGTGGTCATCCCAGGTTAGGGGCAGAGGCTGTGTAAGCAGATCCATTCCTCCTGTGCTGCTGGCTGGAGTTAGTTGAATCTTTAGGTATCAAATTTAAGATAAAATTCTTAATCTCATTTCATTCTTTCAAGGACTTGGAAAAGAGCCCTTGATGCCTGAAAGCCAAGAGATCTCCTGATGCCAAGAGATCGTCCAACTATACAGTTGGTCCAGTAAAATACACCACAAAAAAACCTGCCCTGATCACTTCTCAACACACTCCACCAGGAACAGCTAACAGAAATATAAGTTCAGTGCAACAGAATCAGGGCTCGTGTGCCATAGCATTGTGATCTCTTGTCAGAGATACCTTGGAAGGATCCATATTTATTGGGATGTAACTTAGCCATTGTGAGAGACCATGCCATGTATCTGAGGGTAAGGGAATACCTCTTCGGTGCCCATAGTGCTTGAATGCAGTAAGTGACATGGGAAGAACAGATAGACGTGACAGGGTCCCAGGTAGGAGCAGTTAAGAGCAGCCAGGTATGTTATGGGGCGGGGGTGTCAAACTCATTGGCCCTGCATGCTGGACCCTGCAAGATGTGCAGCTTCTCACAGCCCAGATCTGGACTGCAGGGCTTCCTGTGGGCTGGACAGCCCATGAGCAGCCCCCGTGACAATGTGAATCCCCACAGGGAGCTAAGACCGCTGCTGCTCATCTTCCTTTTTTCCCCTGTCACCAATCTTAGTTGTCAAGGGAGACTAAAATCCCTGATTGTGGTGGTGGGTGAAGGGATAGGGGAAGGTGAGTGTCAAACAAACTTGATTTTCTTTGACAAAGTAAGTAGCTGAGTGGATGGAGGGAATGCCATAAATGTAGTGAAAGCACCAATTAGTATCTGGTATCCAGGTTGTAGCCGTATTGGTCTAGAGGAAAAGACAGTTGGGACTCATAATAGAGGTGATATCTTTTATTAGACTGAGATTTTTGCAAAAAAGTCTTTAATTGCAAGCTTTTGGGCACAAGCACCCTTCACTGGGCATTACAGAAAAGATTGTAAAAGTTCTCCTGGGTAGAAATGATTAGTATCTGGTCTTTAGCAAAGCTTTTGACAAAGCCTCGCATGACTTTCTCATATACAAATGGGAGAAATGTGGGCTAGCTAAAATGCCTACAAGGTGGACAGACAACTAGCTGAACTAGGACTAAGACCTGGAGGTTCCTGATTTCTTCACCTTCCTGATTACACTACTGGGACTAATTTCCCAAAGAAGAAGTGTCTTTCCCCACTGTCCAAGGTCCAGCTGATCACCACGTTTGGGATCAGGAAGGACTTTTTCATCACAGACAGATTGGTATGGACTGTGGAGAAATTTAGCTTCCTTTATAGTGGGAAGCAGGGCCGTCTTTCTTGGATCTCTCAAACGTGCTTTTAAAAACATTTGCAGTGGGAATAGGTTAGAAAAGGACTCGTATAGGTGGTTTGGAGAGGGATGATCCTGCCTTGAGCAGGGGGTTGGACTAGATGACCTCCAGAGGTCCCGTCCAGGCCTATTTTTCTATGATTTTATACTTCTGGGGCCACTGACAGAGCTGGGAGCCCCATGGACTGAACTTAGCCCAGAGGGGTGGGTGGTCCAGCCTACAAGAAGGCCTGTGGGCTGGATGTTTGATACTCCTGTTGTACAGGAACAATCAGTGGCATAACTAATGACCTTCATACTCTAGGCAAAACTTCCCTGTCCAGGGGTGGGGAGAGATGCTCAGTGCCAGAGAACAGGGTATCTGCTTGTAACCTTCTTGCCCCCTAGTTACAATACTGAAAACAATGTCCGAAATTGTTGGCTTCAAGAATCCTGCCTCCACAAACCTTGATTTGCCTGGGTGAGCCAGGTGATTAAAAGGATACTGAACAGCTGAGAGGCACATTCGAAGAGCAAGGGGTTGTTAGTTATTGTGGTGTATGCATCACTTGAGGGTAGCTGTTTGGGAAGGCAGGCTGCCACAGACAGGATCCAAGGAGAGTTGGAAGAACATCTGGAGTTCTTTGATCCAGGGAATTGTGACTTTGGGTGCGTCAAAAAGGCTGGAGCTGGACTGTTCTCAGTGGTGGCGGATGACAGAACAAGGAGCAATGGGCTCAAGTTGCAGCAAGGGACATTTAGGTTGGATATTAGGGAGAACTTTCTCACTAGGAGGGTAGTAAAACACTTCAACAGGTTACCCAGAGAGGTGGGGGAAGCTCCATCCTTGGAGGTTTTTAAGAACTGGCCAGACAAAGCTTTGGCTGAGATGATCTAGTTGGGAATGGTCCTGGACTAGATGAACTCCTGAGATCATTTCCAAGCCTCATTTTCTATGATTCTATGATCTATACGAGATGTTTTTTGCAGAGTTGCCTAATTAACTCCACAGTAAAGTCTTAGTATCTACATGTGCGGCCCTATTAGGCCTCAGTAAGCTAATTAACTCGACTGTAGGCGTTGGTGACATGTAGGGGGTGCACGCTGGCGTTGTCTGTGGCGCCTCTGGGTGCTTACTGCTCAACACCCCCCACCCCGCCAACACCACCGGTGGTGTCTGCGGGTGGTCACCAATTGCTGCTGGCTTCTGCTGCCACTGCCAGTGGTGTCTGTGGGTGGTCACCAATCACCAGCTGGCGCTTGCAACCACCCCCCACCACTGACACTGCCGCGGCCACCTGCAGGAGCTCCCCACTCGTCACCGCCACGCCGACACAACTGTCATCGCCACCCCCCCGCCTCCTGCTCCGTATGCAGCCAAAAACCACTGGCCTCAGGTAACCGGCATTTTTAGATACCCAGCACTCCCACACCTTTCCCCACTTGTGCCAGATAACAGGGATTTTACTGTACTTGTAAACATGTTCCATGGCAGTGCTCTTTATTGCGCAGCAGCACACATGTACATGCTGACATAGGTGGCTGGGGCAAAAGGATGCTTCAGTGTAGGAGCTGCCTGCTGGCCAGCCTCCGTACTGTAGCACCTTCCTGTCCCAGCCAGTCCCTCTGTGGCACACTGAGCCAGGTCGGAGCAGATCTAGTTTGGCAGGCTGACCCCCTGCCAGCCAGGGCTACTCTGACCCAGCTCAATGTGCTGCAGTCCCAGGTGCATGTTCCAATGTGATGCCCAGAAGCAATAAACTGCAGCATAGTGTATGCTGGAGTTTATTGCATCACAATAATTTCACATATGCCCTCTGAGGGTGGAGCTAGGTCATTGTGTCAGGCAGGGTCTTCCAAAGATGTGCGTTCTTTGAATTGTTTTTTTTTTTTTGCCTTAAAAAGGGTCTTTGAAAACTGACTGTCACTCTGGGTATAACTAAATTAAGATGTTTTAAAGCAAGACACTCCCAGCTGTATATGTGATGGGTCACTCACCTGCATAGACCTATGGATTAGCCTCCCATTTGTTGGGTTTCTCAGTCATTACTAGGAAAAATTTAAGATCCCGCAAAGGCCACACAACAATCCAACATTACCATAACCGATGGAGTTCCGGCAAGCTTGATAGTTTCATTGATCAGATGTAGAAGTCTGGTGAATCGGGGGTCTGTGTAGCTAAACCGCTCTCCCAGTAATATGGACACGATGACGTTAGCAACGGCTGCATTCATTATCATAGTCAGGTCAATGGGCTTTCCTAAAAAATGTTTGAGTGAAAGAAGAGATGTTGCAAACTGGATGGTTAATAGGTAGTTAAGCTAACAGAAAGTCAAGAGCAGGACTATGCTGTGCTCTGTGGTGTACATACCCACAAGAGACACTCCCTGTCCCATAGAGTTTGCTATCTACAGACACGATAAGGGGTAAACAAACTAAAAAACATTATCCTTATCTATTTCCATTTGCAGATAGAAAATGGAGCTAAAGAGAGATTAAGTGACCTGCAGCAGGTCAATTCAGAGTTCAGTATCACAGTAAAGAACCCAGTCCAGGTGCCTTGTATTCCCTCTCCCCCACAGAGCCTCACTTATTCTTACGGATCTGAAGGGTGCGTTTTCTTCATGGCTATTCACTTGGCTGCCATATGTGCCACGTGCTTTTAAGCTTCCTTCAGTCTGGGTGAGTTCCTGGTACCGTCTTCTTCTTTGGCCTCTAGATTCATTGCCAAGGCACTGTGTCACAGTTCGAACCCATACTTTATCTGTCCTGGGCTGCCAAAATAGGCCTGAACCCCAAGATTCTCCAGCAGATGAAACACGCCTACCCCCCAGGTCTACCCTTCAGGGTCCTCGGGTTTACATTTTAGCCCGTCTCGAATACCTGATCACAGAAATGTGTGAGGGCATGCGAAACCTGAGAGTGGTGCAGAGGGGAATTCTTAAACCAATCAACCTTTGAGATGGCACACGAGACACAATAATGATATGCTATTCCCCATCCGCCTTTTTCTCCCTCAGTTTCTTCTCCACCCTTGAACTGTCTTTGGATTTTGGACCATGACTTTCCAGGACTCCAGGACCAGTTTTCTTGCAGCTCGTGTCTCCAGCTCCATATTCTCTAGTGAGACCAGGCTAATAGATACAGCTGCTCAGAAAATAGCTGAACCTATTATGCCTTCCAGCCCTTTCTGCTTTGTGATATTTCTAGCTAGTCACAGTCTTGTCCTTAGGTGATCAAGTCTCCTATCAGGTGGTTGGTGGCTTGGTTATCATTTAATGGGAGTCTAGGCAAGAAAAACTGGTTTTCCTAGGTTTTCCAGCCTATTCTTTTGCTGGGGAGAAGCTTGGTTGGTTGTTGCTAATCCTTAATGACTCTCCCATTCAGGGGCAGACACCCAGGCATCAGTTTCCCTGCCCTTAATTCATGAAGTATGGTACAAAGGTAGAGCAAAATCCAGTCATAAGGCCATAATCAGGGAAATCATGAAATCTAACATAACCCAAAAGATAGACTTAGGCAGGTGCTCTAAGCCAGTGGTTCTCAACATTTTTTGTACCAGGACCCATTTGTAAACATCGATGGCCAGTCCTGACCTAGTGCCCCTCACTCCTGACCTGCTGCCCCAGCCTGCACTGTGTGTGTGGGGGGGGGTGTGTGGGGCGGTGGTGTATGGGGCAGGGGGCGGGGGGCCCAAGCAGCCCTTTGCAGACTTGAGCTCTGCCAACCTGCAAGGGAAAAGCCACAGTTTTCCATGTGTTTCTCCTTTAAGGGAGAATCCATTTTTAAAGTTCATTCATGACCCTTTCATATATTCTTGCAAAACATTTTTGGGTTGTGACCCACAGGTTGCAAAACGCTGCTCTTTGCAAATGTGATGGTGTAACCAGGTATATCACACAGCATCAGCTTGCTGCAATTTACAATAATGGTAAAAATACCAGATAACACAGAAGAAAATGATAGAGGTGTATGATATTCCCTGTTCAAAGGGTATATTGCATCTAAAGGCCTTTAGAAGTTTTGCTTAAAATAAGGAGCAAAGGTGTTTGTTTTATTGGTTCTCCACTCCTAAAGTTATTTCTCATTTTAGTTCCCGGTGATCCTGAATTGATCAAGGATTATCACCAGAGTGCCTTGTCCTAAAAAGCGTGTCTAATTCTCTCCCAACTATGCAGCTGATCCAATAAAAGGTATCACTCCCAAAGATCCTTGCCTCTTGCACATTCCCTGGACCATCATGTCTCCAACACGTCTCCAACACTACCATACAACAGCTAGTGGGTTTTCCTAAAAGGAGGAAGTTTGATGAAACAAAGAAGCTCTTGTGTATCCTAATGGGGTAGGAATCACAATCTCAGAGCTTTGATGAAGTTAAGCACCCACTGACCTTTCTGAGAGTCTATATTCTCGATCAGATGGCCACATTCTTCAACAATATGGTCCTCAATGACCCTCTTGCCCATTCCTAAATCTCGTAAGGTTGAGAGGGTAAATCTTCTCATCACTTTCCAGTTTTCACCATGTGAAAAAAGAATACCTGAAGTGAAAGGACAACGTCATGTTATAAGAATGACAAAAAAAAAAAAAAAAAAATGGTTCTTAAACAATAAAAGATGCACCACTGCCTTCGATAGCATTTGCTTCGATTAAGGCTGGGTGGCAGCAGCAGCAGGCATGGAGGCCAGGGCACCTGCATGCGGCACAGGCGCCCAGTGGGGCGCGGCTCCAGCCAGCGCTGCGTGGAAGGAGGGAGCGGAGCCTGCCCTGCCGCTGGGGCTCTGCCCCACGTGCGTGCAGCTCCAGCACTCGCAGAGGGGGAAGGCCTGCACTGGAGCCTGCTGCCTCTCCCACTCCCTGCTGCACAGGTCCCCGCACTCCGCCGGGAGTGGAGGGCGCCCTGCAGCGAGTGCGGAGCTGCAGGCCAAGATGTCCAAGATATTTTGGATGTCCAAGAAGTCAGAGGAGACATGAGAAAAATAAATTTAAAGATGAGTGGAGATTATTTCCCAGTTGCAAATCTCAAACATGAAAAAAATAATGACTCAAGGGCCTAAATTTTAAAGGGATTTTTAAAGAGGAGAAATCTTAGGCTGCCTGCTCAACTGCTTATTTCCACCCAGGCAGCTGGATTCAAGGTTTTTCAGAAACAGCAAGCAGGTAGTGCTGCTGTTTTAAAGGTCAAGTCCTTGTTTTTTCTTCCAGCTTTGCAGCAAGGGATTCCAACCAAGGACACATGTCTTATTCCATGCTAAGATATGTTGGAGACATACAGTTTTTAGAGGTCTAAAGAAGTGGTGCTCAACCTTTTGGCTCGGTGGGCCGTATGGGCAGTGCCTGGTCTATCTGTGGGCTGGATTCAGCTAGTGGCACCAATCCAACACCCACAGTGGGGGGCAGGCCCCCCCGGCCCAGTGGGGGAAAGGAGGTATGGTCCAACCCTGATTCAGCAATGGTGGTGGGGAGGCAGTGTAGAAATTTTACTAACAAGATCATAAATAATAGTGTAGCAGGCTCAGTGCTTCAAGGACAGGCTGATAAGACACAGGCGTCGTCGCCTTGAAGTCTAAAGCAGAGATACAGCCCCCGCCATTAATTAACACGCAGCCAAAAACCAGTTTTGAAACAATTAAGAGTTTTCCCACACTGACCTAACATCTTGTTTCCCTTCACAGTGGAAAATTCCCACCTGCGCGCGCATCTTGTTTGTAAACTATAAATCGCCTCTAACAGTCTTATTCGGGGCCTCTGAGTTTGCTCAGGGTGCCCAGCATGCTGAATAAATTTTGAGACTGACAGCGACCCTGTGTCTTTGGGAATAGCTCCGCAAGGGGTCACGAACTCCTCAACAGCAGTATAGCCCAGCCCGGATTAAGCTGTGCAGGGGGAAAGAGGTCATAGCTCACCCAGGCTGTTCCTGCTGTCTTGTACCAATTTCACCTTTGACTAAATCAGCCAACTTACCTGCTGTTGCCCTTGTTTACATTGATTTACAAGGGTGCTGGTCCAAATAGGCATATAAGCACCTGAGCGCTCTTTAAAAAGAAACATTTTTATCTGCTTGAGCAAGTATGAGTAGCAATTAAACTGAAGTCACCATTTCCTCTTGACAGTTCTTCAAATGCTGGGACTTCAGCTCTCTCTGCAAATGCGTCTGCTTGGTTCACCAGAGCTTCCTTCACCATTTCATAGCCTGAGAGCACCACTGTCTTTGTGAATCCCATCTGAATACTGAAGACTGGGCCATAGGTTTCTGACAGCTTAGATGGAAAGACAATAAGAGTTTTTAAAGTAGTGGGCCAGATTTACCCATTTGAAGTCAGCAAAGCTACACCAGAGATGGATTTACCTCCAGGAGAGTGCGGGAGGGTCTTTTCAAATCCATGATGTGCAGGTTTCCAATGACAGGTAAGGGCCTTGGGCCTGGGGGAAAATCCCCCCTGTTGCAGCAGTTCCAGACACTCTTGATATTCATAATAAACACAAGAGTCAGAGCCAGCACCAGAAATATCCCAGTCAGAACAGTCCACTCCATTTCCCTTCACTGAGTGCAGCGTCTACTGGACAAACAACTAGCATAGAGAAGGATTTAATCTCTCTAGGGACTGCAAAATAGTTAGTCTCCTCCCCACCTGAGCTGTCAGTTCATGCTCAGGCAAGAGCGAGCATTTGCTGCAAAGCACATTGTGGGATGGGGGCTGGCTTATGCTAGGAGCAGTTTGGCAGAGATACCTGAATCTATCTGGCTAAAATCCAAATCACTAGTCCAGCAGCCTGGTCATCCCATTCTCAGTGGGTGTGTGTTGGTAGGTGTCAGGGGCAGCCAAATGATGGAAGAGTGCACTGTGGGTGAGGTGCTTAGAAATGCTCACCTCTGCAGTAACTGCTCCCATTGAAGTTCTTGGGGTTTCTATGGGTGTGAAACCGGGCCAACTCTGTGCAATTCAGCATACATGACTCAGCCTGTCCACTTAACACCTAGGGGCAGCTTGGGGGCCAGATGACAGGTCTCCACAGGCCAGATCCAGCCCATGTTTTTGAAACCTCTAGTCAGAAGGAAAATGAATGTAGAAGAAGCTTTTATGTTTTGGGAACAATAAGAGAGGCCTGTACGGGAGGTTGGGGCTAGGTTTGATCAGTTCATCGAACTCAGAGGAAGACGATGTAATGAGGGATGGGAGAAGATAAAATGAAGCAAGAGAAAGAGTTACTCTGGCAGTAAACTACTCTGCTCTAGCCAGCCTTGTAACAGGGGAACTCTCCCTTTGTTACTAGGAAGGTCTAAATAGGTAGGAAAACAGGGGTCAAGCAGGGAAGCCAGCACAGAAGCCAAGGTGGACTGAACTGGATGACAAGTCCAGGGCCCCTGTTCTGGTTGCTCATCTCAGCCCCTGGCAGGGCTCAAAGCAATCACATGCCCCTCAGACACTACTGGGATCTCCTACCTCCCCTGCTAGTCCAAAACCAGACCACTGGTACAAACGGCAAACCAAAATACAAACTGCTTGGCTGTAACAAAACTTCAGGCTCACCAGCTATATGACAAAACTGTCCTCAACCTTGGTTCTAGCTCCCTGCAAGCTCTCAGCTCCTTGCTTGCAAGTCCCAGAGGTAAGAGGACCTCAGCCATTTGCTTTGCTTCAGCACTTTTGCTGCAGAGCTCTTCTCCCTGTAGCTTGCAGAGAGTCAGACTGACTGCCCTTGCTGAGGCCCTGGGCTTATATGCCTCTTAAACCCTGCCCCTTGTTACTTTGAATTACCAATTTATCAAATCAAGAGCAAGACCTTATAAGGGGGGATAAGACAAAATGCTTCATTTATTGATTACATGAATTAGATATAGAGGTTCGGACACACCACTCACATGACACATACAATCATCCTACACATCATTACACTCAGACAAACACAAAACAACCATTCCATTCAGATATTATAGTTACCAGCAGCAGTTGTTCAATAGGAGTAATGGGTGATCAGCCCAGGCCTATTGAGAGAAGATGCAGATAGCAGGCTGGAGCGGGGTGAACAGATGCATCTGTGCTCTGAAAATGCAGCAGTTGAGAGAGACTCACTCAACCTGGTATATTCCAGAGTCCTCTTTTATGGGGATTGGCATCCTTTGTTTTGCACTTTGGGGTTTTTCCATACCCAGTATCTGTTTTTGCAGTTGTTTCTCATCCATCTTCTGCTTATCTCAGCTTGAGGTCAGTTGGGTTGTAAAAGTTGGTATCTCAGCTTTGCAGTGTCCTTGTTGCCCATCTGGCAGGATATGTGCATTCTTCCTCCTTGTTATCTCCTTTGTGCCCTAGGCCTCAAAGGGATTCTTCAGCCATCTATTAGTTTACTGGCTGTTAACTTACATATTTGGTGCCTTGTTGCTTACAACACATAGTTAAATCTTCTTTTCCTGTCTCTATGCCATTCTCTCACCATTCACCCTTTCATATACACTCATACATAAAGGGTATGCCGAGTTTATTCACTTATGTCAAGCAAAAGAATACACAATGGAATTTTCAAATTACCTACAGGACAAGACTAACATGGTTCCAGTTACTACTATTACACTCTTCGTTAACATCAGCTACATTAGTTCAGTTCATTCTACACCCTTTCAGTCAGGTGGCTCCTAAGCCACCAACAGAGATTTCCAATTAGAGGCCTGATAGCGTAAAGTAACTGCACAACTGCTCCTTGCCTTGGGATTTGATAAAGGGATTTTAGCTGAATTACTGATATAGTCAATCAAATTCCAGTGGCAATGTTCTGTTGCTTAAGGGGAGGGCTCTTATCCCCATTTTACAGGTGACAAATGGACACGAAGTGACTTGACAAAGATCTCAGGTCCAGGCTACTGACCTACCTTATGGTCACTGGACAGACGTTGCTTTAACTTCTGTGATATATATGTCAGTTCTTTACCATTGTAAGCATCCTTTAGAGAGAGAGAGAGAGAGAGAGAGAGAGAGAGAGAGAGAGAGAGTGAGAGGCTCTGCAAATGCTATGCTCTCTGTTTCCCTAGGAATTGTTTTTGGGAAGTGGAGAAAATATGTAGAGGGATTCATTTGTTTTGTTTGTATGGTGCAATTGCATATATTGCCTGAGAAACAGATAGCATAGCACCTTAGAGCTAGTGAGGAAACAATTTCTATTTCATACCACACCCCCCACAACCTCAACACTATTGTTTTTAATTAAATATCATCAATGTTCAGGCTGTTTTGTTAACAAAACAAACCTTCTGTTTTTCAGGTTTTGATGAAAATGTCAAACATCCATCCTTAGAAGTTTTTAAGACCCAGATAGACAAACCTTGGCTGGGATGATTTAGTTGGGGATGGTCCCCCTGGAGCAAGGAGTTGGATTAGATGACCTCCTGAGGTCCCTTTCAACCTTCACTTTCTATGGTTCTATGATTCTATTTACACAAGAACATTTTTTTTATCTGTAACCAATTGAACTGAACCCAGGTTTTTCCCCTGCACCACAAAATGGATTTGCAGAATGGAAGCTCATTTTACTTGCTGCTGCTGCTGTTTATTATGAGTTTCTTACAAATAAAGAATTAGGTGTTTTATAGCTAGATAATACAAGGTGTTTTCTGTCAGTTTACAGCCCCCTCCTTGCACTGAGGATTGCTGGAATAGGCTCCTAAAGGATTTGGCACAGGCACAGGGCTTTATGCTACAAGACAATCAGATGAGATTAAGACCCAAAGAGATGCTGCAGAGATGAAGGAAAGCAAAAAAACAAGAGGAGATGTATTGGTTCATCTTACTGAAACTTTTCAAGACAGCAAAAGCAAGTTCCCTGTTGGAGCATGCACGGCATCCGGCACAGGTTGGCAAAATAGTGGATCTGGCTGGTGGCTGGACTGCATTTCCCACCAGCCCTTGCCAGTGTTGCTGCAGCCGGTTTTCATGGAGATCCCAGCAGTGGGGTCCCAGACTCAAAACAGCTGGTAGCCTTGGCCCTGGAGCAGTTCCCTACCCAGCCACATGCCCTGCCAGTGCTGCTGCACCTGGTCTCCATGAAAACCCTGTCCATGCACTGTCACAGCTCCATCACTGCTGGTGTCTCCATGGAAACCAGCTGCAGCAATGTGAGCAGGGGTTGCTGGGAATGGAGCCCACTGGAGGCCTGATCCCTGTGTCTTGCCAGTACTGCTGGGGCTGGTCTCCAGGGAAACCCTAGCCCTAGCTGTCACAGCCCTGTTGCTGCTGGGGTCTCCATGGAAACCGGCAGCAGCAATGCAGGCAGGGTTTGCTGGGAAATGGAGTCCACTGCAGGCCCAATCCGGCCCATGGGCCAAGCTTTGCTTGTCCTTGATCTAGCACTTTCTTCCTTCTGTAAGGGCTTGTGTTTTGAGTCAGGGGGCAGCAGCTGTTCATCGATTAAAAAGAGGGCATTTTTTCTATATCATCATCTTGCTCCTTCTGGATGGGTAAAACGATTGCTATAAAATCTCTGCACTGGAGAGCATGGGAGAATTTAGGCAAAGTTCATTATAACAAAGCTAGCTCTTGCTCCTGTGAGGTTTTCTTTATGGGTCAAGTTCTTTGGCATGTATCAGGAAAGCTAGTTAGACAGTAAGTAAAAGGGGCCCCTAAGGGTGTATAGAACTTGCAAGCAGCATGGGGAAGGCTTAAGAACACCATATTGGAGGCAAAAAGCAAACTCATACTGCAAATCAAAAAAATAGAGAGCACACCAAAAGAAAGGCAGCGTGGTTTAGTAGCAAAGCTGCAGAGGCAATAAGCAGAAAAAAGGTTCCTTTTAAAAAGTGGAAGTCAAATCCTATTGAGGGAAATAAAAAAAAGAGCATAAATTCTGGCAAATCAAATGTAAAACTGTAATAAGCTAAGAAAGAAGTTGAGGAGAAACTTGCTAGAGACATAAAAGATAACAATAAAAAATTCTTTATTTAGAAGTTAGAAGCTGAAAACCCGCCAGTGAGTTGGTTGGGCCTTTGGATGATCAGGATGTAAAAGGGGCATTAAAGGATGATGGGACCATTCTGAGAAACTAAATGCATTTTTTGCATGTCTTTATTGTGGAAGAAGTTAGGGAAATTCCCTCGGCAGATCCATACTTGTTTAGGGACAAGTCAGTGGAGCTGACCGGAAATGAGGTTTCAGCAGATGGGGTTGTAGAGGAAATCAATAAAATAAACAGTAGCAGATCACCAAGAATCCATCAGAGACTCCATCCTATGAGGACTGGAAGGTCCCATCTGCTGGCCTGACCCCATGACACGAGAGGTCTGCTTCATGCCTGGGGCTCGGGTTAGAGACATCATGGAGAGGATCCTGGCCTACATCCAACCTGCAGACCAGTACCCCATGGTTGTCATCCACATGGGGATGAATGGTGTGGCCAGGGGCAACCCTGACTGCATTATGAAGGATTTCAAGGCTCTGGGGGACAAGCTTAAGGCAACAGGGGCACAGGTGGTATTCTCCTCTCTTCCAGTGGGTAGGTGGAGACCGTGACACAGGGCCTGCATTGTTGAGGTTAACCGGCGCTTATGCAGCTGGTGCCTCCAGGCAGGCTTTGGGTTCCTAGATAATGATCCATGCTTTTGGGCAGGGGACTTGCTGGGGTGGGATGGGTTTCACTTCTCTCCTAAAGGCAAGCGTGTCTTCTCTTCCAGGTTGGCTGATCTCGTACAGCGAGCTTTAAACTAGCCTCGCCGGGGCAGGGGGCCACAGGAAGATGAGGAGACACCACCCGAGCAAGACAAGTGACAAATGCAAGGAGTGTCCAGGTAAGAAACAGGGGTCCAGACAGTCTCCCAAATCAGGGGGTGGCACGTGCAGCTAGGCAAGGCCTTAAATGACTATATAGCAATGTTCATAGTATGGGGAATAAACAGGAGGAACTCACCCTCAGAATAGCCAGTTCAGACCAAGACATAATAGGGCTTACAGAAATGTGGTGGGATTCATCCCACGACTAGGCAGTCAGCATTAGGGGCTATAGGCTTTACAGGCGGGATATAGAAGGAAGGAAAGGTGGGGGTGTGGTGCTTTATGTCAAGGAGCAATACACATTCTTTGTCAGCAGAATGGGGTCAGAGGAGGGGCAAGCTGAAGTGCTCTGGGTCAAGATACAAGGGGGCTGTGGGGAGAGGGATCTAACAGTGGGGGTCTACTACAGACCCCCAAACCAAGGGGAGGAGCTAGACTGGGAATTTTCAGGCCAGCTTGCAGAGGCATTTAAGGCTAGATGTACATCTTGCAGCTAGATGTACACCTTGCTGGGGTCGTTTGATCCCAGTACTCTTTCCTGTCATGGCACGGGGTCAGACTTGATGATCTGCTCAGGTCTTTTCCGACCCTAGAAACTATGAAACTATGAAGGCAAGGGTTGTAGTTGTCATGGGCGATTTAAATTACCTGGACATCTGCTGGGAGGAACAGTCAGCCAGGTCGGACCATTCCCGGAGGTTCCTGGCCGAGATACAGAACCTCCACTTAATCCAGGAGGTGCACGGTCCCACCAGAGGAAACACCCTGTTGGACCTAGTCCTGGCCACGGGTGATGACCTGGTAAGGGGCCTCCAGGTTCTTGATCACCTGGGTGACAGCGATCATCGCTTGCTGGAATTCACCATCCAGCGCAGGGTGTCAAGGGCCTGCAAAAAGGTGGTAGCTCTAGACTTTAAGAGGGTCAACTTCAACGAGTTGAGATTAGTGGGAGAGGCAGGGGAACTCAGTGCCCAAGATGAGTGGTTGTTCCTTAAGGAGATTGATACTCAGGGCCCAAGGGGTAACCACCCCAACAAGAAGCAAGGGGAGCAGGAATGCCCGAAAGCCCCCCCTGGCTCACCAAGGGTGTCCGGGAATACCTGATTGCCAAAAAGGCAGCATACACCCAGTGGAAGGGGGGGGTGCTATCTCCATAGAGGAGTATACCTCCTCTGCTCGGGCCTGTAGGGGGGGCTGTCAGGAAAGCTAAGGCAGACAGAGCTAGGACTAGCGTCCAAAATCAAAGATAGTAAAAAGTCCTTGTTCAAATACATAGGGAGGATGAAGAAAGCACTGGGTAATGTGGGGCCCCTGCAAGATTCTCTGGGCAATCTGGTGGTTGCGCCAGAGGAGAAAGCAGACCTCTTTAACCAATTCTTCACCTCTGTTTTCTTGAGCAGGAACTGGGACTCTCACTGTGATGCAAGACGGGCTCGAGAGGAATGCTTCCAGATCTCAGGTTGGGGAGGACCTGAGAGCTTCTGCAGGGGCCAGATGTGTTCAAATCAGTGGGTCCAGATGCTCTCCACCCCAGGGTGTTGAGGGAGCTAGCAGGGGTTATTGCAGGGCCTTTGGCACGGCTTTACGAGTGCTCGTGGTGCTCGGGCCAGGTGCCAGATGATTGGAAGATAGCTAATGTGGTCTCCACCTTTAAAAAAGGAAGGAGGGCGGACCTAGGCAACTACAGCCCATCAGTCTTACCTCAATCCTAGAGAAACTCTTTGACAAGATCATCAAGGAGCATGTCTGCAATGGGCCGGCTTCAGGGATGGTGCTCAAGGGCAACCAGCATGGTTTCCTTAGGGGCAGGTCATGTTAGACCAACCTGATTGCCTTTTATGATCAGGTCACAAAAGCATTGTGTGCAGGTGTCACCATGGATGTAGTCTTTCTGGACTTCAGTAAGACCTTTGACACGATCTCTCACCCCATCCTCATTAAAAAACTAGGCAACTGTGGCATTGATGCCTACACAGTCAGATGGATTGCAGATTGGCTGAAGGGTCATACTCAGAGAGTGTTGGTGGACGGGTCGCATTTGACCTGGAGAGAAGTGGTCAGTGGAGTCCCCCAGGGCTCGGTCCTTGGGCCTACGCTGTTCAATTTCTTTATCAGCGATTTGGATGATGGGGTGAAAAGCAACCTGTTTAAATTTGGTGATGATACCAAAATTTGGGGTGAGGTAAACATGCTGGTAGGGAGGGAAAGACTGCAAGACCTGGATAGGTTGCAAGGGTGGGCTAGCAAAAACAGGATGTGCTTCAAGTGCAGGGGTGTTGCACTTGGCCAGTAGTAACCAGCAGAACACTTATAAGATGGGAAACTCTCTTCTTGAGAGCACGGAGGCAGAAAGGGATCTCGGAGTCATTGCTGACTCCAAGATGAACATGGGTCAACAATGCAAGGTCACGGTTGGCAGGGCTAACCGGACCTTGTGCATCCACAGGTGCATCTCAAGTAAGGCCAAGGAGGTGATCCTTCCCCTCTATGCGACACTGGTCAGGCCACAGCTGGAGTACTGTGTCCAGTTCTGTGCGCCCCACTTCAGGAGGGATGTGGACATTTAGAAGGTCCAGAGAAGGGCCACCCGCATGATCTGGGGACAACAGGGCAGACCCTACAATGAGAGACTGCGGGACCTGAACCTGTTCAGGCTTCAAAAGCCAAGGCTGAGGGGGGACCTGGTGACCGTCTATAAACTCACTAGGGGGGACCAGAAGGGTTTGGGAGAGAACTTGTTTCCCCTAGCACCCTCTAGCATAACAAGGAATAACAGTCACAAGTTGTTGGAGAGGAGGTTTAGATTAGACATCCGTAAGAACTACTTCACTGTCAGGACGGCTAGGATCTGGAACGAACTTCCAAGGGAAGTGGTGCTGGCTCCTATCCTGGGGATCTTTATGAAGAGGCTTGATGCCTACCTGGCTAGAGTCATTTGAGACCAGTTTTTCTCCTGCCCAGGCAGGGGGTCGGACTTGAAGATCTACAAGGTCCCTTCCGACCCGACTTCTATGATTCTATGAGAAGACCTGATGGCATTCACTGCAGAAAGTGGAGAGCGAGCATAAATTGTCAGTTCTCAGGATGGAAAGAAGTTAACAGCAGGGTCTCCCAAGGATCTGTGTCGGGTCTGGTGCTAGTTAACGCATTTCTAAATGACCTGGAAAAAACAGGTGAATAGTGAGGTGGCCAAAAATTTGCAGATGACACAAAACTATTTAAAGTGGTAAAGACCAAGGTGGACTGTGAGGAACTACAGAAGGATCTGGCACTATTGAGTAAATGGGCAACTAAATGGCAAATGCAATTCAACATAGATAAAAGGTAAAGTGGTGCACATGGGCAAAAACAATCCAAATTATACCTACACTATGATGGGCTATATATTAGCTCATACCACACAGGAAAGAAATCTAGGAGTCATTGTGGTCAGTTTGTTAAAACATCAGCTCAGTGCTCAGCGACCGTCAGAAAGGCCAACAAAGTGCTAGGGATCATTAAGAAGGAAACTGTAAACAAAACAGAAAGTTATCACCATGCCCCTTTATAAATTCATGGTGCATCCACACCTTGAATACTGTGCCCAGTTCTGGTCCCCACACCTCAGAAAATGAGACAGAAGAACTAGAGGAGGTCCCAAGAAGGGCAACAAGGCTGATAAGTGGTCTGGAGGGCCTTCCATATGAGGAGAGACTACAGAGGCTAGGCCTGTTCAGTTTAGAAAAGAGATGCTAAAGGTGGGAAATGAAAGGGTTTACAAAATACTAAATGGTGAAGAGGAAATCAACAGGGATTTATTATTTAGTTGCTCACACAACACAAGAACTAGGGGTCACCAAATTAAACTAGTAGGTAGTAAATTTAAAAGTAATAACAGGAGATTCTTTTTCACACAGCATGTAATTAAAGTGTGGAACTCATTGCCACCAGATGTTGTGAAAGCTGATAGTTTAGTGAGATGGATAAATTCTTGGAGGAAAGGGGCATCAGTTAGCTATTCAGCATGGGAGTGAAGGATACAGCCTCTGAATCAGGATACTCACACTGTTGTCGGAAGGGGAGACTCTAGCTGTCCCATGCAGATGCAACACCCAGAGTAGAGGTGTGGGGGGAGGCAGCCCCTGAGTTTTAACTAATAAATAGCTATAACAAATGTTAAAGGCAGTCTCCGACACCCATGGACAAGTGGCAGTGGCCCTTGAGGTGAACCAAGACCAAAATGATAAATGCTTTGGGCTTCTAAAATAAGAAACTGAAGATCAAGTAATGTACCAGGCCTATCAAGAGGCCTATCAAGAAAAGGCACATGCCGTGTGCTCTGTGTGGGCTAGCCCTGTCAAAGTAGTAAAGCTACCAAAGCTAGTTCTACTGGGTGCATCTACACATGCAATTAATACGAAGCAATAAACTCCGGGGCAGTTTGAGCAGGAGTAAAGTACTCCTGGGCACAGCGTCTACATGTGTTCCCGGGATAACAGCAATTTGAGCTGGGGTGGAGCAGTTTACACCAGGGCCTGGGGCACAAGGCACAGAGGGTCAGCTCCAGGCTTCAGGTAGCAGTGTTGGGCGGTGGAGGGGCTAGCTGGGGCATGAGGGTGCTCAAAATGCAGAGCCATGTGTGGAGGAATCAACCTCCCTGCCTGTCTCACCTGCTGTAGGGCTGCAGCCCAAACCTGCCCCTCCCCCCACACTTTAGTATACCACAGAGTGACTACATGTAAAGATTACAGAGGGAGAGGTAACCCACTCCTCCTCCTTTGTCCAGGTCCCTTTGTTAAACGTCCCGCCACTGACCTGGGAGGCTGGTCTTAAGCCAATGGTCACTCCACATGGCAGTGGTGACATTTTTCAAAACTGACTGGTCAGCATCAGTGGGGCTCAGAAAATACTTGATTTGGTTGCAACCTGGTGAAGAAGTCAGAAAGGTTATAAGGGGGATCCCTCCATCTTGGGAGGCAGGGCTTTTTGGAAACACCGACTCACACCATACAACCCCGTTGTTTTGTTTTTACACAGATCTTAGAAACTGGATGGTTTAGGTGGATGCATACCCCTCACTAAATAGCCAACATGTCAAAAAGGTTAAAAACAATCAGTCTAAAAAGATGCATCATAAAACAAGGACTGAAATTCCTTGATGAAAACTGGGCTGTAGATCCCACAAATGCATGTTTGAATTTAGACATGTTATTTTGTACTGGTATCACCACAGGAGCATGATAATTTTTTGTGGTACACGTTGGGCAACATTCATTCCCCATTTTTTGTTATTACTATACTATAATGAAACCACAGCCAGTAGCGGTAATCTGTGTAGTTGTAATGTTATTAAGATACATGGATGTGACTTTGTGTTCATAGAAAATGAGGGCTGGAAGGGACCTCAGGAAGTCACATCTAGTCCAACCCCTGCTCCAAGCAGGACCAGCTCCACCTACATCATCCCAGCCAGGGCTTTGTCTAGCTGGGTCTTAAAAACCTCCAAGGAAGGAGATTCCACCACATCTCTAGGTAGCCTGTTCCAGTGCTATACCATTCTCCTAGTGAGAAAAATTTTCCTAATATCCAACCTAAGCCTCCCTTGCAGGAACTTGAGCCCATTGCTCCTTGTTGTCTTATCTGCCACAACTAGAAACAGTCCAGCCCTGTCTCCTTTGAAACCCCCCTTCATGTAGTTAAAGGCTACTATTAAATCCCCTCTCAGTCTTCTCTTCTGCACACTAAATAAACAAAGTTCCCTCATTCTCTCCTCATAAGTCACATGCCCCCATTTTTTTTGCCCTCTGCTGGACTCTCTCCATCTTGTCCATGTCCTTTCAATAGTGGGAGGCCCAAAAGTGAACACACTACTCCAGATGTGGCCTCGCCAGTACAGAACAGAACAATTACTTCCCTCGATCTTCTGGCAATGCTTCTACTAATGCAGCGAGGGCGCACTACTGGCTCATATTCAGCTTATTGTCCACTGTAACCCTCAGGTCCTTTTCTGCAGAGCTGCTGCTTAGCCAGTCAGTCACCAGGCTGTAGCTATGCATAGGATTCCTCCGTCTTAAGTGCAGGATTTCGTTGGACCTCATGAGATTTCTTTTGGTTCGTTTCTCCAATTTGTCTAGGTCACCCCAAATCCTAATGCTACCCTCTGGTGTATCTACTATACCCTCCAGCAGGGGCAATGTGTAGGGGGTGCAATTGCACCCCTTGAGCATGGCAGTGCAACTCCTGCAAAAAGGCACTGCTGATAGTGTCAGTGGCACTTGCAGAAGCTCCATGTTGACTGCCACCAGGTTCCTGCTGACGCCAGTGCAGCTGTGCGCCCCCCCCAGCGGCTGGAGACACGCACCGTTCATGCCCCTCAGCTTGGTGTCATCCCTGAACTTGCTGAGGGTGTACTCCATCCCACCTTCTAGCTCATTAATGAAGACATTGAACAAAACCAGCCCCAGGACTGACCCCTGGGGCACTCCACTCGATATCAGCTGCCAGATGGTAATCAATGGCTCAATGTCTATCCGTTGAGCCCAACAATCCAGCCAGCTTTCTATCCACCTTAAAGTTCATTCATTCAACCCATACTTCCTCAGCTTGCTTGCAAGAATGGTTTGGGAGATAGTATCAAAAGCCTTGCTAAAATCAAGGTGCATCATGTTGACTGCTTTCCCCATATCTACAGAGCCAGTCATCTCATCGTAGAAGGCAATCAGGTTGGTCAGGCATGACTTGCCCTTGGTGAATCCATGCTGACTGTTCCTAGTTACCTTCTTTTCCTCCAGTGCTTAGAAATGGATTTTTTGAGGATCTGCTCCATGATTTTTCCAGGGCCTGAGGTGAGGCTGACTGGTATGTAGTTCCCTGGATCCTTCTTCTTCCCTTTCTTAAAAGATGGGCACTATATTTGCCCTTTTCCAATCATCTAGGACCTCCCCTGATTGCCATGAGGTTTCATAAATAATGGCCAGCAACTTTGCAGTCACATCAGCTGTTGACTTCACAGCACTCCCAGATGCATTGCATCTGGCCCCATGGACTCGTACACATCCAGCTTTTCTAAGTAGTCCCTAACCTGTTCTTTCACCACTGAGGGCTGCTCACCTCCTCCCCAAACTGGGCTGCCAGGTGCAGTAGTCTGGGAGCTGACCTTGCCTGTGAAGATCCAGGTAATCATGGTATTGAGTACTTCAGCTTTTTCCTCATCTTCTGTCACAAAGTTGCCTCCTCTATTCGGTAAGGGACCCACACTTTCCCTGACCTTCCTCTCATTGCTGACATACTTGTAAAAAACCCTTCTTTGTTACCCTTCATTTCCTTTCCTAGCTGCAACTCCAGTTGTGCTTAGGCCTTCTTGACTTCATCCTTGCATACCCAAGCAACGCTCTTATACTCCTCCCAAATTGTTTGTCCAAGCTTCCACATCTAGTAAGGTTCCTTTTTTGTGTTTAGGCTCACTGAAGAGTTCCCTGCTAAACCAAGCTGGTTGCTTGCCATATTTGCTATTCTTTGTGTACGCTGGTGTGGCTTGTTTCCGTGCCCTCAGTCAAGTTTCTTTAAAACACAGCCAGCTCCCTGGACTCCTTCCCCCCCACCCCTCAGTGGGTGCATCTACATGAGACAGTCAACTGTGCACTAGCATAGTTTACTGTGCAGTAAACATGTGCTTCTACACATGCACATGCTTACTGCACAGTAAACTTTGCTAACTAAGAGTAAATTTCCCACCTGCAAATGCAAGTAGCAAGTTTATTCTCAATTAGTAATGGCACAGTAGCACTCATGTAGCCACCTGACTGGGAGCAAATCTGTTCCCAGTCAGCCTTCCACCAGGTGGCAGGAGATTGCTCCCTGCCCCCGGGAGCTGCCTGCTACCAGGGTGGGCCCTGCTACTGGAGCCTGGACCCTTGCTCCAAGATTGTGACTGGGGAGTGGGGACTGGGAGATCCTTATCTCCCGGCCCTACCTCTGCCGTTGTGATTGGGGAGTGAGGGGCACAAGCAGAACTTTGTGCTGGCAGAACTGAGTGGGGCACAAGCTCCCCAGCTTGTTCCCCATCCCCTCCCATTGCAGGGCCCCAGGAAGCATGCAGGGCCCCATTACCAGCCAATCTGCTCCCCCTTCCTTGCATGTGTAGATGCCTGCCCAGGAGTGTTTACTCTCAAGTAGTTTATTTGTAGGTAAACTGATCCTGGATCAAATGTGTATGTAGATGTGCCCAGTCTGGCATCCCAGGGGATCCTCTCCATCAGTTCCCTGAGGGAGTCAAAGTTTGCTTTTCTGAAGTCCAGGGTCCTTACTCTGCTGCTCTCTTTTCTTCCTTTTGTCAGGATCCTGAACTCAAATCATCTCATGGTCACTGTCTCCTAACTTGCCATCCACTATTACATTCCCCACCAATTCTTCCTTGGTTGTGAGCAGTAGGTCAAGAAGAGCATGGCCTCTACTTGGTCTTTCCAACACTTGCACCAGGAAGTTGCCTCCAGTGCTCTCCAAAAACTTCCTGGATTGTCTGTGCACTGCTGTATTGCCCTCCTAGCAAATGTCAGGATGATTGAAGTCCTCCATGAGAACCAGAGCTGGAGGCATTCTGGATGACTCAGGCCACTTTTCTGGATCTCCTGGAGTGGCAGAACACAACCATGTGGCAGCCCCTCCCTGCAGACTCCTGGCTGGCCATTGCCCTGCTCAAGCTGGCCACATCTCCCAGACTCTGCTACATTGGCCACCTCTTCGGCATGGGCAAAGCCACTGCCAGGGAGGCCATCCTGGAGGTGTGCCCTCCAGAACATGCTGGGGCACAACTTGCTCTGTGTGCACGACCCCCTTGGTGGTGGTGGATTCCCCCAGTACATTGGGGCCCTGCAGAGGACTCACATACCCATCATATGCCTACCCTGTGGTGATCATCCCTACTTCAGGTGGTGGGGCTTCCACTCCATTGTGCTCCAGGCCATTGTTGACCACTGTGGTGCCTTCATGAATGTGAGCACCAGCTGGGTGGGCAGTGCATATGACACCTGCATCTTTTAGAACTCCATCCTGCCAGCCCTAGTGCAGAGCAGGCACATTGTGTTGAGGGTGCTGGACTTCCTGCTGGGTGTGGTGGTGGGTTCCCACCTTGGAGTTCACTGAGGCCAACATCCCCCAGGACTTTGTAGGAGCCTGTATGCCGCATAACATCTGTGAGGCCCAGGGGGAACCATTTAATGAGGCGTGGGCAGAGGAGGCACCGTTGGCAGAAGATGCCTGGCTACAGGAGCACAAGCTGTGGCAGCAGTGACAGTGGCAAGCCCCTGCACTGAGGCTTTGGGCGAGCCACACACTCACCAGTGGAGGCCAGGGTACTGGGTGCAAGAGGCTCTGGCCAACCATCTCCTCCTGCATTCCTTGCTGTAGCCTGCCTGGATAGCCATCCATGGACCCCTGTCCAACTGCCCACCCCCAGCACCACACTCACTGCAGACAGTTCTCTGAGAAGCAATTTATTTCCTTCACAGAAACAGACCCCACTCCATCCCCAACACCCCTTCATCACCCACCCCACCTACCACCAATAAAACAACTTCTTCCTCATACAAACTGTGTACACATGTGCCCTCCTAGGGTGGTGGGCTGTGGGGTGAGGGTGCCTAGGGCCCAGCCCCAGCACCCCCACCTGCTGCTGCACCAAGGGGGAAGTGTGTGGGGTCCCTACACCCCTCCCACCCTTCTCCACAAACCACACACAGACACATACAACCCGCCCCCACCCCCAGTGCTGCCTGTATTTATTACAGGCTAGGACAGTGTGTTCCATAGCCACACACCCACACCCCACAAATGCCACACAACCCCCCCAACATACCTTATGCCCCAACACACAGCCACACTCCCCACACACCTGCAGGGTAAATAGTGTTGGATAACAGATGCCTAACCTTGACAGCCCTGGTACAAACTAAACTGCCCAAAGGAATAGCAAAACCATGAGGAAAACCCAGACAAATGCCAGGTGAGACGGATCTGAAATGTGAATGTGTTGTGCTTGCACACATATGAAAACCTGTAACCTTGCAAATCTAGGTTCTCACTCACTATCATTGAAGACAAAAGACCTTACATCTATAAGCTGTCAGAAGGATAACTCTGGAATATTAACTACCTCCCACCTATTTACTGAGGATAAAATAGAGATCCCTCAGCTCAATTTTCTGCCAGTTATGTCTTCACTTGACCTTCCCCAGGGTGAAGCAACCTCTAGGAGAATGCATCTGACAGCTGTATTCCTAGAACCAGGCAATGATCTGCATGGACGAGAAACATTACGTGAATACAAAAAGGGAATTTTGGTGAGTTAGTGCTGGTTGCTTGTTTTTAAAGTCCAGTTAAATCATTACTTTCCCCCCCAGTTACTGATTACTAAAATAAACAGAAAGCTATTTCTGCTCTGCTGTAAAATGTGGAAAGTGCTTTTCCTCTGGGAAAGGGAAAAAACATTGTGTTGGAGTTCTGACCCTGAACAGGAAAGGTTTTTCTAGTATTCAGGATGGGAAGGTAAAAGAGATATATTCCTTCATAACACAAGTCAATGGATCTGATCTTTGGAATGCATCTGGGTAAGTGGGGAAAGTTGGAGTTTCCCCGTTTGCCTAGATGCATTTGTGGGAACTCCAGGACCTGTCTGGGTAAATAGGGAAGGTGGTGTCCCTGGGATCTCAGGTGTGCATCTTCATAAATGCGGATGACTTTCCCCACTTTCTCAGATGTGTCCTGGAAATCCCTGCTTCTAGCAGCAGAATGTTCCTGATCCCTCCGGCCCTGCACCGGGCCCCTGCAGCTGCCAGGGGGTGGCAGGGAGCCCAGGGCCAGGAGACAGCTGTCTCCTGGGGGGACTGGGACATTGCTCCCTGCCTCCAGGGCCCAGCCTGCTTCCAGGGTGGGCTCCACCACTGGTGCCCAGGTGGGGAAAATGTCTTCCTGCCCTGGCAGCAGGTAGCTCCCAGTCTTTGCTCCCTGATCATGATTGGAAAGCGGGTGCTGGGAGGTCCCTGCTGTTGGGGCAGAGGGACATTTTCGCCACGTGGGCTCTAGTGCTGGAGCCCACCCTGCCAGCAGTCCTCTTTCAGGGACAGAGAGCAAGCTCCTATCCCATGCTGCCCAGGAGCACATTTGCTCCTGGTTGGCCACCTACAGGTACTCCACGTGCGCTAAGTAATTGGAGTAAATGTACTACTTTTATTTACAGATAGTGAAAACTTACTCATGATTAGAGCAAATTACTGGACATTAAAGCATCTGCACATGTTGGTGGTGATGCTTACTGCATAGTAATTAGCTCTAATCTTAAGTAAAGCATCTTGGGTAGACATGCCCAGTTACTATTAATCAAGGCCATGTGGCCCCAAACCCCTTCCTGCTGATTGGTTCTGAAGCTGCATTTAAGAGACTCCTCCAGCACCTAGACCTTGCTGTATAACAAACTGGTCTTCAGTCTCTGAGCAGCTCCTGTCCCAGCAACATCTCTGGCTTCCCTGGTTCCTGACCCTGCCTTTGGCTTGCTCTTGGCTTTTGGAGTCTCCCTGCTGATCCGTTTCCTGACTCCTGCCCCCTGCCCTCTGCCCTCTGCCTGGCTTATTGTTGGATAAACCTTGTGGTTTATCCTTCAGACTTGGTAACTAGGGGCCCAACACATGCTCTGATGCATTCTAATTAGCACGCTTCAGCAGCCTTGACATCACATGTATTCAGTGTCCCCACATTTCAGAATGGTGGCCCGGTGCTTTAACTGAATATTTGAGATGCTGCTGGTGCTTTAGTTAGAGTGGATCCCAAAAGGTGCTCTAATCAAAATGCACCCCCTCTCCCCCATGAAGCATGTGTAAGGATGCCCTAGGTTTCTGATTTCTGGTTCTTGACCTTGGCTTAGCATTTTGGCTGTATACTTCTGGCTTCTGACCCTTATCCCCAACCCCCCACCAAAAGGCATGGACATCTATTTGCTTTTGCTTTGTGCTGCCATAAAAAAATTTCATGGTGGCAGAAAAGTGAGGAAAGGCAACATCCATCTCCACTTTCTGTGAACTCAGTAATCTCTACACAATACTGAGCAAGTACCACAGAGGCAAAGTGACAGAGTGCCAAATCCTTTAGATGCCTAATAGGTAGCTACATATCACTTAGGTGGAAAAATCATTCATGTGTCCACCTTTGTACCGTACCTTCTTTTAAAGCTCAAGTTGTTTTGGCTGCCTATACACGTACTCCAGGGTGGGGGGCATGCTAATTAGAGCAACTAAGATGAACATCTTGCTGGGGTCATTTGACCCCAGTATTCTTTCCTGTCATGGCAGGGGGTTGCACTAGATGATCTGCTCAGGTCCCTTCCGACCCTACAAACTATGAAACTATGAAACTCTTGGACACCCGCTCTAATTAAACAACTCACCTTCAGGTTTATTAAGCCCCTGCAGGTTTAAAAATGGCAACAGGATGCTTTATCTCAACCGCATTAGACAAGGTTTCGATGAAGTGCCCCAGTGTCCATTTTTAAATGCACTGGAGCTTATACACATTTTGGTGAGGTCACTCTGGAGTGTTCCAATTAGATCTGATTAATCAAGTCTGCTCTGACATGTTCTAATTAGAACTTGAACCAGCATGTATATAGGCAGCCTTTAAGACTAAGGTCTGCACGCCACTCTTACGATGGCTGCCAAAATATAAAACCCACCCAAGCACTCTCACACAACACCAGAGATGACAATCTCAAGAGCAGCAGCATAGGATGCCAATACCTCCATTGCAGGGTAGCTGCATGTTGAATGGGAGTGGGGTTGGGCTCATATTTTGACAATAGTCTTGAGACCAGATCCAGTTTATCCATATTCCCCATTACAAAATGGCAGTAGGTGGTGTCGGGTATCGCTGTCCCCCGCAGGCCGGACCAGCGCTGCCTGACAGTTGCCTAGTGTGTCCTCAACTATAATTGGGGTGTCACACATGTACATTTCACCTGCCACGACTTTGATGGTAATGGAGTTGGTTCAGATGTCTGACACATGCAGTCCAATTACGAGTCTCACCGGCATCTCATGAGGTCCCGAATTTCTGAGGGCTCTGCCACCCCTACACCCTTGCCCATTCCACTGGGTGGTGGCCAACTGGCTGGTCCGGCCACGTATCCTCACGTCCACTCAGACAATCCACAAAAAAAAAAGAAAAATCAAAACAAGCACTACGACCAAGAAGGTTCCCTTGATCTGTGCTGCTGCTCCGACCGTCAGCTGCCGCCTTCCAATCCAAACTTGCCCTCCGAGGGGCCGAGCCCCCTTATTGGCTCTCGGACAGCCCCCTTTGTGGGGCTTGACAAGATCCCCTTTTAACAGTTTTAGTCCACGAGTCAAGAGTGCCCTTCTACTAGGGCTTCTACGGTACCCAACGTCAAGCGTGCCCTTCTGCTAGGGCTTCTACGGTACCCAATGTCAAGTGTGCCCTTCTGCTAGGGCTTCTACGGTACCCTTTTCTTGCCGGGCTCTGCTGGCTGCCGGCTGGTAAACAAAGTCCTAGCCCCTGCAGGGGCTAGCAGACTGGGTTCAGAAACCCCGCTGGGGCTTTGTTCTTTGCCAAAGGCTCCTACCAGCACTCAGCGTTGCTTTCAGTGTCCCTCGCATCATGCGCTGGCCTGCTCCACCTCCACCTCCACCTCCTCCTCGTGCTCTTTCCGGTTCTGCATTGCTGCCACTTTCCGGTCCTGGCCTCTCCTTTATAGCGGTGGGGGAAGTACCGGCCCCTCCCTTCCCAATACACTTGGGTAAGGGAACTTTCTGCCGGGCTCCTTGGGGCTGCGGGCCCTCCGCTTAGCCCGGGAGCCTGCTGGCTTCTTCCATCTCTCACAGGAGGGTAAGGACTTTCCTATATTTTTGTTAACAGTTTTCCAGAGACTCGAGTAGGATAGACTAGGATCAGACCCTCTGCATTTCCGTGCCTACATCTGAGGTGTCCAGGTCCAAGTTAAGTGTTAGGCAACTCATCCAGTTAAGTCATGCACATATGCAACTTTCCTAGCTCAGTCCTCATTGTGAATTCTATTCCAGTGCTGCTCCGCTTTGTCTGGGAATCTTGTGCATGGCAGTCAGATGTAGGTAAATGTAGTCATGTGAATGGGCTTCATGTCTTGACAATCAGCTGTTTCTAGCCATGAAGAGTGTCTGCATGACAGTAACAACCATGTCCTCAAGCCCCATCCTGTTCAATTCAGATTTCACTTCAAAAGTATCGAAAAGTACATACATTTAGTCCTCTGAACCAGGTGTCTCCAGTGCTTTTCAGGAGTGGTCTGGAAAGACCCTGCTTGGTCTGAAGGTGGGCTGGCATTAGGATCTGGCCATTGCCACTGCCACTTCTCCCTGCTACCCCTTCTATTTGTGGTCCAGCTGCTATGTGACATGGGAAAGGGCCCTGGCTACCTGGTCATGGCACGAACAGCATAGCATAGGCAAAACTCCCACTCTGGGAGCTGGATCCAATAGCTCTGTGGGCCAAATCCTGGATTTCACATAAGATTTTTCAAAGCAAACCAGGCCAAATTACATCTCAGGTATAATGCCATGGACAGCAATGGATGATTTCAGCCCAAGCAGTTTGTCCCAGCTAAAGACAAGTGTACACTTGCCACCTACGTAAGTACACGTTAAACCTCAAAAGCCTTTGCAATATTGGAATTGAATTTGATTTTATCAAATTCTGGTTACAGCATAAATCTGAAGTAGCTGCTTCACCATAAAAGAACTTACCCTAGATTTTATACAAGTGCAACTAGCTTTATATTATTACAATTCTATATTCATCTTCATTCTTTCACCAGTAACTGTACATCTCCTACTCCTGGGACCAAATAATGAACTTTGTTCTTGTTTATTCAATTGCTTTGGGTAAAACAATGATACTTCTCCAAACAGTAAAGGGCACTGATACTCAGTTATCTGAAAATATCTTCTGTACAAAGAAATTCAAGCTTAGCTAAAACAGGTCTGTGAAATCTGGTGTGCAAAGAGACTTGTTCAGGGACATGTCATGAGATGTTTAATGTTAAATAAAGACTCTGAAACACAACCTGCATGCCTCTTTTAGCCAGTAATGAAAGTGAAGCAAATTTGATCCTGATAGCGGAGATGAACAAAACAAGGTAAGTGGTAAAATAAGAAGCGGGATTGGGACTTCAAATGCAAAACTAAGCTAATTTGGATTAATGACTAGTGGCATATCGTTTAGCAGGGAGAAGACTGTCGCTGCCTTAGAGGTAGAAACCATTGTTCTCTGGTCACCACCCTATATTCACATAGAAATGGATGGGGGTGGGGGCTGCTGGGCCTCATAAAATCTGATTGGTTTACTTGTTGGCTAATCCAACTAGTTCAGAGCAACCCCCAAGCTGCTTTGAATTATGCCTGGGCTGGCATACAATGAATTACACCTTCACAAGATACAGCTAACTTCTTTTTTCGCTTCATTCTCATCCAAGCTTCAGCAAGCTGAGATCAGGCAAAAGGCAGGGCAGAGGAAGACCAGACTACTTAGATTCCTTACGGAATGGAGAAGGCAATCTAATTCTGGATGAGAGAGGAAAGATGAAGTATTTAACACTTTTTTTCTAATCTCAGTCTTCAAAAAGTTAGCTAACAGATGATTAGCAAAGCTGGCAGCTAAGATAGGGCAGGGAGACCAACAGGCTAGAGTAGTGGAAGAACTGGTTAATGATTACTTAGAGAAGCTTGATGTTTTGAAATTGAGAGGACTGGATGATGTATGCCCCAGGGTACTGAATGAGTTGGGTGAGGTCCTGGATGATTGAAAAAGGGGAAATATAGTGTCTATCTTTAAAAAAAGGCAAGAAGGCAGATCCAGGGAACTACAGACTAGTCAGCCTGATCTCAATATGTGGAAAGTTATGCTCCAGAAATTTATTGTGAAGCATCAGAAAGGTGATCAGGAACAGCTAGGATTGGGTTCACCAAGAGCAAGTCATACCTGTTTGATCAAAAGTACTGTATGATGGATGCATAACTGGTTGAATCATCATGCTGAATGACTAGGGGTCTACCAAACTTGAGGAGGTAGCCTGATAATTTCATGGGCCATTTGGGGCCAACTACCATCTTCATGGGCTGAGCATAGTGGGGACGCCCCTCCTCCGTGCCTCTAATTGGGTGAGGAGCCCGTCAGTCCCGCCCCTCCCTGCAAATTGCCAGATGGCCTAAGACTGCAGCTTAATTACCATGATTAAGCCCAGGGATGCCATTAATCCATGAGTTATTAAGCATGGATTAATGGCATCCCTGGGCTTAATCAGGGTAATTAAGCCCAGTTTGGGCAATCCACAACCAGAAAGTCTGCACCAGGGTCCTGGGTTGGCTGTGGCAGGCATCTGGAAGGTTGCACTGGCATCTGCAGAGCCCTGGTCTGGCTCCTTGCTGGTGGCAGGTACATGGATGCAATGAGCTGCGGTCAGCCTCAGTGGATTGTGGTACAGCTTCCTGGCTGCCTATCACAGCCAGCCCAGGACCTTGGTGCAATCTGCCTATAGCCTCCCTACCTCCTACTGTAAGCAGCCCTTTCCTCACTCCTCATCCCCACCGCCCTCTGCCTCTACCCCCTCCTCCCCCCTGTGCTCCAAGACTGAAAGTGCTTCCTGCTCTTTTCTCTTCTCTGCTTGCAGGTAAGGGGTTTTTTTTGGTTTGATTTTTGCAGCAAGCCCGCTGTTTTTTGTGGAGCTTGCTGATTTCACATTTTTCACAGTGGTGCTGACTCCTACCTTGGGGGTCTTTAAGACAAGGCTAGACAATCACCTTGCTGGGGTCATTTGACCCCAGTACTCTTTCCTGCCATGGCAGGGGGTCGGACTTGACGATCTGCTCAGGTCCCTTCCAACCCTACAAACTATGAAACTTTCCATGGCCAGTTTAGACTAAAATTGTCACTTCTGTCTGTGCTGCTTGTGTCTCAGCTACTTACTTATAAAAGGGGGCGATAGCCCTCCCCTAATGCAAGAAAACACTGTGTAGGCAAAATCATTCAGTGCTTAAGCCTATGTTTTTATGTGCCTAAATGACATGTGTTGAGCAACCTCATTTCCTGTTTGAAGCATTTGCACACAGTTTGTGATTCAGTTCTGCATGGACAGGCTTGCATGGTCAGGAGGTCTACACTCTGGCCAGGCAGCCGTGTGGTGAAATCGAATGGTTTAGGTATATATGTGAGGTGGGGTAAGTCCTTAAATTTTAGTCGCAGAAAACCCACAATCAGCAGGTCTTAGATGGAGGACGAGGCCCTCCTCATGTCTCAGTGCAATAGCATAGTGGTTGAGGCAGTTGCCCAGAGAGTGGGGCAGATTGAAAAAAGGGTGCCACCAGCCCGGGTTTCATCCAGAAAGTACAAGCACTGGGAATCCTTGCCCAGAGTCATGCTGGGCTTCAGCCCTGGGTGCCCAATGTCTTGGAATTGGTCCTTAAGATCTAGAAGCTTTGTGTAGACTCCACAGAGCAAGGGGCCAGGGCGCAAAGCCCACCACTATGTGTCAGAGCAAAGTTTTGATTAAATGCTGCCAAAACAGAAGATTGAGACTGACATGCATATTGGACTCTGTGAGTGGAAAGCTCCAAGGCTCACCCAGCCCTTGCCCCCTGGGTGACCTGCGGATCTATCAATCATCATTGACCTACTTTCCCCACAGACGTGCTCAGACTGTGTCAGCTTCTGACTAAGAACATGCTCAGTCAGAACCTGACATGAGGTAATCTAACTAGAAATTTCTCTGCTGAGAGCGTTCTGATTGGCCACTAAATTCATATAAAAGTTCAGTACACCCCTCCCTTGGGGGGGGGAGATCGCGTTAGCTGGAGACAGGCTGGTGCTGCAGGGACTGTTTCTCAGTCAGGCTTTAGGGCCTATCGATCTCTTCCTTCACTTGGCGTTTCGCGTTGCTTGTGTTGTTGTATTACGGCTTTGACTCTACTTACCTGGCTTCTGACTTACCTTGGTACTGACTATCGACTATGATTTCGGATCACCCATTGGACTTTGGTTGCAACCTTGGCTCGACTCACCTGGTTTTGACCTCGGCTTCCGATACCACCGCTTCTCATCGTTGTCCTACGGGACTGGCCTCACGTGACTCACCATGTGCAGTGTGTTACAGTTTACGTTTTGTTGTTTGCTTACTCCCATTTATGAGCTGTTGACCAGCCCTGGGACTTATCCGACAGGCTTGCCCTGTCGGTGAACCTCATGGGCCAACAGACCCCTTTGTTTGTTAATTGTTCGTATTCATTCTGCAACTGTAACTGAAGAAAGCAGCACTGTGCCTCCGCTTCAAAGCGTGAGTAAATAAACCTTCTTATTTAAAACCGTTACGCTTCCGTGCCGCTCAGACTCCCTTGCCGAAACTCCCGCCTGTTCCGTGTCCAATTCGCCACCACCCGGCTGCCCCACCATGACACCGTGAGCTTGGCTCCCCAGCTCCGGGACATGGCGTCACGAACAGGATACATGGGAGGCATGGAGTCTGAGTTGATCAAGAGCTGCCCATGGCGCAGCGGGGTCTGTCCAACCACCGACCTGGAGGACCTATGGAACCATGTTGCGTTCCACCAGGCCACAAACCTGGCCTCAGCCATGATCCACGGCTATCTATCCCTCAACGGGATAAGCGGGAAGGAGAGAGCCATGCGGCTCAGTCCGGGAGCCCTGGGCTGCGTGTTACAAGACTCCTGGGCTGTTTATCACCCGAGGGAGGAAAATGAGGCCTCTTCTCCAGCTCGTGGGAAATCTCCAGCCACGGCAAGCCTCAGCCCGGCCCAAGAGTTGGCTCGGTGCGTGAGATACGTAGCGGAGAGCGGGAAGGAACCAACACCACCCATGTTCCAATACCCGAACCTCGTGGTCGGCTCAAAAGGCCACAAGTTCGTAACGCAGCTCTGTGAGGCCTTGGAAAAGGACGGGAAGACAACCAGGTGGACCGGACAGTGAAAGTGGAAGAAGGGCAGAATAATAAATGTGTTATTCCATGAGTATATTTCTTTATTGGGGGAGTTCATGGATCAGGGGAAGAAACTGGAGGGTGCCATTAAAACCCTGGCCGAGCAGCCATTACAAGATGGCGCTGGCCAACTCGAGAGAGCACCAAAAACTGCGCGAAAAACCCTGCCCACGTCACCAGCAGATCCACCCGTCCCGAGCCTGCCTTCCACTACCGCCCCACCTGTTTGGAATCCACCTCCCGCAACAGCGCCACCCGCCAAGATTACGTCACCGCCCCCGTACATCGATCAACGACACCTAGAGGATGTACGGGAGGACAGCAACCGCACAAGTGAAACTGCAACCACTACCGTACCCAATACGATGCCAAACAATGGAACAAATGGAGCGAATGAAACCACAAGCGTAACTACCCAATCTGAGCAACCACCAGAGATGAATCTAGTAACTGCTTACCCGATAACAGTTCAGAAGTTAGTGACCGACCCTCAAGGGGGAACGAGAATCACGGTAACCACACGATCAAGGACCTGCTCAGAAATGAGCGAGCTGAAAAAGGATACATCCATATGAAGTGATGAGACACCCATCACTTGGTTGGGACGTCTGGTGCCTGAAGCTGGTAGTGAGACCATAAACCAGGAAGAGGCATTGCAATTAATCAGAAGCTCTGCATGGAGTAGAGCAAAAGTGGTCGACCCGGTTCCTGTCCTGGCCAATTATTACTGGCGAATATGCGTGCCAGCGCTAGCAGTAGAAGCACTGCAATGAAAGGTTCACACCTGGCACGAGGGAGCAGCAGGTTGTGTCAGTGCAACTTCACTAGTCTACACAGTGATCGGGACTTCCTATGCGCTTTGGAACCCAGCGCAACAGGCATTAAATCTAACACCTGCCCAGGTGCAAGGAGCATGGCCGCACCGGTATGCTACCACACCTGGGGATGTACCTTGCCTGGCCAAAGCTGTAGAAGCAGCCACCAAAATCTATGGCAGGAATTAGAGCATTACTGCCTGTCTACTACTGAGTGCTTCTGTCAACGGCCCCATTATCCACACCTTGGGGCAGTTAGACCAGCTGCAAGGGGCAATGAAACCCAAGCCCCAAAGAAGTGCTTACCCCGTCTCTGACAGAGAACCGAGAACTAAATATCCAATTGAAGAGCTTGCCACCCACTCACAATGGGTAAACCAGAAAGCATATCAAAGAAAACCAACCCGGACTTCGCCACTGACTACGAAAAGATACCAAGCGCGTAACTCACACCCACCTCAACCGAGGAACCAAACAAGCTATTCACCTCCTCAGAGGACCCTGCTGGAAAGAGCGATGTTCAGATTCCTCCTAGGAAAATCCGGCCTCTCTAAAGAGAAGCTGCGACTCCTGGGGGATGAAGGACAACGAGCACTCGCGAGGGTATTAGGCTTTAGCGAAAGCAACCAGAAGCCAAAAAATGAGTGACCGCCGTCGGCGTGAGTCCGGCAATCGACGGCTGCAGCAATCCTAGAGAGAAGAACGACAGACAGAAAATGGACCCTAAAACCAAATCAACACAAAATGAGCTTAAGCAAATAGAAATCGAACTGAACTGCAATAATAAAACACAAAGCGAAGAAACAAACAAACCAAAACGAAGCAAACTTAAACGTGATGAAGCAAAACTAAGCGGACAAACCTAATTGAAACGACGTAACCCAGAACAAAATGAACTAAAGCGTAACGAATCTACATGAAGCGAAACTCAACGAAGCGAACCCAAATGACGAAATGAATTGAAACGAAATAAAGAGAAGCAAAATGAACCAGAAATGAAACTTAAAGCAATCAATAGTGTTTTGTCTAAAGGAGTGCAGGAGAGAGTTGGAGGAACTGATTATGAAACTGAAACTCGAAATGGGGAAAGGAAGATAGTGGTAGTAAAGAACCATACAAGACTCTTCGATAATGATTCTTGACTGTATGCCTCAATAGAAATACAGAACCCTGATGATCCACTCGATATCACAATTGCCAAGTTTCTATTAGATACAGGAGCCCAGGAAGAAATGAAGGAGGAGCTTTGAAGTAAGAAGCTACAGTCGCAACTAGCGGAAGCCCAGAATACTATAAAGAACCTGAAGGAGAAAAACGAAGTCCTGGAAGAGGAAATTAAGGAGCTGAGGGAATTTAAAAAGAACTGTATGTTGCAAAGACTTAAGAATAAAAGCTGTGTGTGTATTGTTTGTTTTCCAGGTCACAACAGCCCTAAGTGTGTGATAATCAAACGTCGATCGAGCGAAGGTGCAATGCCCGCTCCACTGTTGTGACCTGCCGAAGGCGACAGAAGACGCTTCTTACTCTCCAGTGGAGATGACAACAGACCCGAGAGAAGGCTGAAATGGCACTGACCAAGCCTTGGTATTATATGAAAACGGAAAAGAACAAATGGAGGACTCCTAAGAAGAAAAGAGCTCGAGTAGACCCCACAGTTAAAAGGGAAGAAACATTTATGAACAGGGTTAAAGTAAAGGTTAAAATTTCAGAAAAGCTGAAACCGTGGCTTTGTTGCAGAAATTGCTGCGGTTCGTTTCTCGGGAGGCAAAGAACTCTCAGACACATGCTATTAGCAACACAAAAGGTATATTTGCAAATAGGGTCAGAGCGAAGACAAAAGACCACACTCTGCCCGCTGGGAAAACTTCTCAGCGGGCTTTATCCCCTCTCTCCTGGGCACGTGTGCAAAAGCAGGAACTCTTACAACTCATTTCCGGTTCATACAAACATATATGAAATGACGTCACGTCATCCGTCGCATGTGTATTATAATTAACTACTTAAGTATGCGGGGCGGATAGGCTTATATGCATTAGCTGATTACGCATGCTTAGAAAGCTCTTTAGGTTACCAAAAGTTCAAACTTTCTCTGTCCCAAGGACAGGATCATTAAAAGTTGCAATTACTCTTATCTGCATGAGAAAATGAAGAAAGCATGAAAGGGAGTGTGATTTAGTGTAACAAAGAGATAGTAAATTTGCCAAAGAAGAAAAGGGAGTGATACCTTAATACAAAGAGCCCTTGGTAGTTTCTCCTCTACCCCCTCCTCCCACCAGGGAGAGCTGGCAGCTGTGCTGTTCTAACAACACTATTCATAATGCATTTTTAATAATATTTCTAACAGCTTGTTGATGACTGCAATTTGATCACAAGGCAAAGACAACTCTTTTGTCTTCCTGCCAAAAAAAAGGTTGATTCCATTCTAGAAGATTATGTGAACTATGAAAAATCGCTAGGAAACACTGATAACCGAGAATATGCTGTTGATGAAGTTGTTGCTGGGATTAAGGAGTACTTCAATGTAATGCTGGGAACTCAACTGCTGTACAAATTTGAGAGGCCCCAGTATGCTGAAATCTTAGCAGAGCATCCGGACGCTCCCATGTCCCAGGTCTACGGTGCACCTCATCTGCTACGACTCTTTGTGAAGATTGGAGCTATGCTTGCTTATACACCCCTGGATGAGAAGAGCTTGACTTTACTATTGAAGTACCTGCATGATTTCTTAAAGTATTTAGCGAAGAATGCGTCAACGCTGTTTAGCGCCAGTGACTATGAGGTAACCTCGCCTGAATACCATTGAAAAGCAGTATAACGCTATGTTGGCGAGGCGATCTACGGCAGCCACTGTTAAATAGGCCCTTAGATTTATAATTTAAATAATTTTGTTAGGAGGTTGTTCTGTCCCATTTTGTTTTATTTTGCAGAATCACCAAGCCGTTGAGAGTAGGGCGTGACCAGACCTTGCCGAGCAACCATCCAAATTCCCGAATTGCCGAAGAGCACTGCACCCTTGCACCTGCGAATCCGTGACGAAGGAATGTTAACCGCAAACATAGTGACAATGTACATAGTTATTATTCTGTTTGGACAGCCAATCAGGCTGGCTTCAGAGCTCAATCACTCGAGAAATACTATTCTGCACCTGTTCTCATTGTGGGCTAATGACACTGGGGATGATGAGATGGGACAGCAGGGTGTGGGAAGTGTGAGTGTACCCATGCAAATCTATCCGTCTACATGTATTCCACCGTTCCCTCGTATGAAAACTTCTGGAACAATGGTAACCTCGAGGAGGAGGTATAATTCGCACATTTAGCTTCTGTGCTGACACCAAGGGGGCATGTCAGAGCAAAGTTTTGATTAAATGCTGCCAACACAGAAGATTGAGACTGACATGCATATTGGACTCTGTGAGTGGAAAGCTCCAAGGCTCACCCAGCCCTTGCCCCCTGGGTGACCTGCGGACCTGTCAATCATCGTTGACCTGCTTTCCCCACAGACGTGCTCAGACTGTGTCAGCTTCTGACTAAGAACATGCTCAGTCAGAACCTGACATGAGGTAATCTAACTAGAAATTTCTCTGCTGAGAGCGTTCTGATTGGCCACTAAATTCATATAAAAGTTCAGTACACCCCTCCCTTGGGGGGGGAGATCGCGTTAGCTGGAGACAGGCTGGTGCTGCAGGGACTGTTTCTCAGTCAGGCTTTAGGGCCTATCGATCTCTTCCTTCACTTGGCGTTTCGCGTTGCTTGTGTTGTTGTATTACGGCTTTGACTCTACTTACCTGGCTTCTGACTTACCTTTGTTAGAAATGCACAGCCTGCATTTCTCTCTTGATAGGAAGAAATGCTACTCAAGGTTTCTTACCTCCCCCCAGCTTCTCCCTAGTCATGCTGATTACAGAAGCTGGAATTCAATTATCTGTGTCCTTGAAGGGGGGGATTTGAACTCTTGGCGACCTGTTGTAGTTTCTGGGCATGCTTAATTAGCTGATGCATATTTACCTCTCCGCCCTGCATACTTAAGTAGATAATTATACTATACATGCGATGTATGTAGTGATGTAACTACATGTATGCTTGTATGAAACGGAAGTAGCTGTAAGAGTTCCGGTGTCTGCACACGTGCTCAGGAGAGAGAAGATAAATTCCACTTGCAAATACCAATGCAGGGTCAGAGTAATTTGAGTACCTGACTCTGCTCTGACCTTTGTTTGCAAACAAATACAACCTTTTATGCCGGCGGCTGAGTGTGTGTCTGTGATACTTTGCAAGCCTCCAAAGAAATGAACCACCTTTGTGCAACACCTTGGTACTGACTATCGACTATGATTCCGGATCACCCGTTGGACTTTGGTTGCAACCTCGGCTTGACTCACCTGGTTTTGACCTCGGCTTCCGATACCACCGCTTCTCATCGTTGTCCTACGGGACTGGCCTCACACGACTCACCGTGCGCAGCGTGTTACAGTTTACATTTTGTTGTTTGCTTACTCCCATTTATGAGCTGTTGACCAGCCCTGGGACTTATCCGACAGGCTTGCCCTGTCGGTGAACCTCGTGGGCCAACAGACCCCTTTGTTTGTTAATTGTTCATAGTCGTTCTTCAACTGTAACTGAAGAAAGCAGCACTGCGCCTCTGCTTCACAGTGTGAGTAAATAAACCTTCTTATTTGAAACCGTTACGCTTCCGTGCCGCTCAGACTCCCTTGCCGAAACTCCCGCCTGTTCTGTGTCCAATTCGCCACCACCCGGCCACCCCACCATGACGCCGTGAGCTTGGCTCCCCAGCTCCGGGACACTATGGAAAGGATGTGGATAAATTGGAGAGAGTCCAGTGGAGGGTGACAAAAATGCTGAGGGGGCTGGGGGACATGACTCATGAAGAAAGACTGAGGGAACTGGGCTTATTTAGGCTAGGGAAGAAGAGACTGAGAGGGAACTTAATAGTAGCCTTCAACTACCTGAAGGGGGGTTTGAAAGAGGATGGAGATGGACTGTTCTCAGTGGCAGCAGATGACTGAACAAGGAGCAGTGGGCTCAAGTTGCAGGAAGGGAAGCTTAGGTTGGATATTAGGACAAATTTTATCACTAGGAGGGTAGTAAAACACTGAAACAGGTTACCCAGAGAGGTGGTGAAATCTTCTTGGAGATTTCAAAACCCAGCTAGACAAAGCCTTGGCTGAGATGATCTAGTTGGGGATGGTCCTCCTTTGAGCAGGGGTTGGACTAGATGACATCCTGAGGTCCCTTCCAACCCTCATTTCCTATGATTCTGTGAAAGGGCATGGACAAGGCCTCCCTTGTTCTGGGCACTGCGGCCACTATTTACCCTAAGGACCACAGTCACCAACACCGATACTGTTTATGTACCTTGGTCTTAGCCACAGACTCCCCTCTGCCCCCATCCCTACCCCTTCACCTCGGAGCAGCCTCCTCTCTTCTGCTCTCTCCCCAGGGGTGATTTCCCACCCCAGCCCTGAGCTCCCCTTGAACCCAATCTCGAGTCTCATCCAATTCCCTGCAACAAGTAATACATACATAATGTGATTTTTTTGGGGGGGGGTCAGGTGTCCGGGATTGATGTTAGGAAAAGGTGGCAAAGCTAGCTTCAGTGGGGGAAGGCTGGGGAGATGTTTGGGCAACGCCTAGATTGTGACATGGTGGTTACTGAATTATGCTGAGGAATGGGCCTAGATGCCAGATCTACCACTGATAGATCACTAGTAATCACTAGTCTACTGGGCTACTTGGTGGCAGGTCCTCTGTTGGTAATTAGGAAAAAACCTTCAAGACTGCTTGAAAGACCCACCCAAGGAAAATATGAAGAATGTGGTGAAGTCCCTGGGATGACCGAACGGTGTCAGACTTAAGTGGCTAAGAGCTGATTATAAATAATATCTCACTTACTTCAAGGTAGAGTCTCCTGAATGATTTGGAAATCAGACATATGGTCCAGGAATGTGGAAGGTGGATTGAAATGGTAATACAGTGATGGGCAACAGAAAGGCTAGCGGTGTGCATCCACTTGTTAGCTTGCGATTGGATGCTCGTATATATTATAAAGCTGTATGGTTCCTAGGGAGCTATGGATTTGTGTGTCCCCCACATATTTTCCCAGTCAGGTGGATTGACCAAGTGGCAGTTGATAAAGGTTGTCTGATGTTTATTTGGTTTCTTTTACTCACTAGTGAACCTGCAGCTGTGGGACTGGAAGAAGTGTTCCTGGGGGCTGCAACACCCTCCCCTTGGCAGATACACACATGGCAAACTTACTTTGGACATAGTCCCAAACTGAAGAAGAGCCAGAAAATGCGGCTACGTGGCTGGGTATGTGTAACCTTTGAATCGGACTCTGCTCCCAGTATTTCTAAATTTGATGCCTACTACTTTATAGCAAAGCCTAAAATTCAGCAATAACCAGTGAAACTCAATGGGAGAAGCTCAGTCATGCGAGTAACTTCAAACACTAAACCTGGCACCTGCTCATTCAGATGTATTTGCAGGAAGAGAAAAGAAGGAAATAAAAAAACCCCAACATTTAAATCTCTATGCCTTGAAATCAAAATGATGCCTGAACATGTTTTCAAAAGTGATATGGAAACATGGGTTCCCTTCCTTTCCCCTTCCCCCTACATTTAATCCAGTGTTCAGGAGGAAACCAAGAAAATGGCAAGGCAGTTAGGATCCAAAGCCGTGAAGGAAGCTCTTTTAACTCAGGCAGATTCGTGGGTGAAAAGCTTTAATCCCACATCTGAAAAATTAGCAAGTGAAAATAGTGAGTGTGCAGTTTGTGTGGCGCTCATTCTCAAAGAAGCCTAAGGGAATTAGGCACTTTGCTCCAGAGAAAAGTTGGAAACAGACACTCATTTGGTGCCTTGTGCATGTTGGTCTGGCATGCCAGCTTCAGGGTCTAGTTAGGAAACATAACCAATTGTTTGCTGAATTTTTGGAATTTGACTCCTCTCATACAAACTGCTGACTGGACAAGCCTCCTGCCAAGGAGGCTGCATGTTTATCCAAGAAAATGAAACATTTACAGACTTGTCTGCTGCCTTGTTATGCTGGCTATTTGAAACAGGAATCAGGAACACGCTGTTTGTATTACATAGTGGTGCCTGTTCCCTTCTGAATGTGAATTGTTAGGTGAGGTGGGAGCGGGTTAAATGATTTTGCAGTCACAGGAGAGTTTGAGTCCTTTATTATATGCAATGTTTATGTAGTTGCTAGTGAGTTTCTGCATTTGGTTTTCCAGCAAAGACCATTTATTCTCTTTCTCTCTCAATTTTGGATTTTAACCTCTCTAGCCAACTGTTTGTTGAAGAGAAATGGATTGGACTGATCCCACTGGGATATGCCTGGCATTGGTCATGACTCTTCTGTTTATCATGAAAATTGGGAGGCTCTGGAGCAGCAGCAGTAGCAGGAAGGACATCCCTCCAGGACCAAGGCCCTTACCCATCATTGGAAACCTGCACATTATAGACCTGAAGAGACCCTACCGGACTCTCCTTGAGGTAAGTCTTCTCTCTTCTCCATAACTATTTAGATGCTAAGGGATTTTGTACAGCTTTTGGGGATACCTGGGATCTGGCTCCATCTGTGGGTTTAGGGACCCAATGTGATAGTGACTCTATTTTAAGTTCCTAATGACGCTCCTTCCTTGGCTTCTCCTCCCCTGCTTGTGGTGGCACCATTTTTCCTGCAGCCACTGCTCCCCACTGTGGTCCTTTTATGAGCTGTCCTTACAATTCCTGCCAGCACAAGTGAAAATATTTAAAGGTGCCCACAAACATGAATTCCATTCCCACAAACTGGTCCAAAGGAGGCAGAGTGGTAATGGATTGCCATTTCTTGTAGGTGTGTGAATTATTGTATTTTATCACCTAGACCACACCTGGGTACATACTATATGCATTATTTTTAAAAGGCGGGGAACAAAAAATATTTCTAGTGTTCGGCTGCATAGAGCAGAATCATAGAATCATAGATTCTATTCTGCATAGAGTAGGGTCAAAGCTTAATCTTCAGCTGACTCACCCTCCCTCTCCTGCTTAACTAAAGGTGAAGCCCTGGCTTCTGGTAAAGACTGGTGTCTATGGATGGACTTATGATTCTGAAAAGAGATGAAGAGTGTTTAGGGCTGTGAAATAGAAGGAAAGAGACCAGGAGCATCTGGTAGAAAGCAAAATTTCCCTAAGAAAAGTTGTCTTGATTAGTGGAATATCAAGATCATTAAAAAGAAGAGCAGATCATTAACAGCTGTGGAGTGAGTCATTAAGTCAAGTGACCCTCTCAACTTCCTGAACTGTAATACCACAACTGCTGCACTGTGGAGCAGAAATCAAAGTAGGGTGCTTCTATATTGGGCAGAAAATCAGCTTCCCTGCTTAATACATGTGGCTGTGGCAGATGGGTGGGGAGAGGGGCTGATTTTGGGGGAAGATGTGTGTGAAATGCAAAAAAAAGATGGTATTCTTTCTGCATTTCAACTTTTTCAAGCAAAATGGACCAACTCCATCTCTGATACAGCTCCACTGACTCCAATGGATGGATCTGGCCCACTGCTTTAAATGTTTTTCTTTTCTTCTCTTCCCAATTAAGCTGTCAAAAACTTATGGCTCAGTTGTCAACATTCATATGGGAATCAAAAAGATGGTGGTACTCTCAGGTTACGAGACGGTGAAGGAAGCTCTGGTGAACCAGGCAGATGCATTTGCAGAGAGACCTAAAATCCCAGTATTTGAAGATTTTTCCAAAGGAAAAGGTAACTTAGTTTTCTTCTTCATAGACCAAATTTAGTTGAGGAAGGAAGTCAAGTTTAATCAGGTGGTTGGAGACTGCTTAGGGAGTATAGCTGGCCCATCTTCACCTGTCTTCCGAATAATGGCTGGAATCAGTGTGCTCCATGTCCCAGTACACAGCTGCAATTGGATCGCTCTTGGGCTATGCTTTGTTTCTCTAAAACAGGGGTGGGCAATCATTTCAGCTGGAGGGCTGCTTAACCAGTTTTGGTGAGCTGTCCAGTCCTGCAAGGGTAGCCCTGCCTCTTGACAGGTGCCTCACCCCTTGCTAACCATCTTGGGACCAGAAAACTCACCTCCTAACCCCTGACCTTTGTTACTGGAGGTCCCTCCCTTTGCCCCAGAAGTATTTCTTTTGGGAGGGGTGGTTGCCATCTTGGAAATGGAAGAAACAAAAAGAATTGCATACTAAAAGTCAATCATCTACTATAATATATTTAAATTGTATTTAAAAAATATTTTTGTCCTGATCTATGTGTGTTTGTATAGAGAATATAGAGGAGATTGCACAATAGCTCAAAATCAAGGGGAGTGTGGGGTTGGGGGAGTGTGGGGTTGGGGAGTGGGGGGGTGTATGTGGTGGGGTGTGGAAGGTGTGTGTGGGGTCTGGGTAGGGTGGGGGTGTGGGTATATATGTATGAGTCTGGTGGGGGGTGCGGTGCATGGGAATGTCTGTGAGGGTGTGGGTGTGTGTGGGGGCTGGGGTGTATGTGGGGTGGTGGGGATGAGTGGGGGTTCCAGAGCCACATATGGCAGCAACGTGTGGTGCTACCTGGGCCTAGACCCATAGCGTGTAGGTCTCTGCTCGAGTCCCTGGCCTGATGTGGGGTCAGCATGTGGGGCCAGCCCTGCCAAGCCCCATAGCGCACAGCTCCCATGCTCCCAATGGAGTCCCCAGCCCCACGTGGCAGCAGCATGCAGCCCCACCTGGCCCCATAGCATGTGGCTCATGCGTTCCCACAGGAGTCCCTAACCCAACATAGCAGCAGCTATGTGTGGGGCCAGCCCTGCCAGACCCAATACTGAATGACTCCCTGCATTCCCAGCCCCCCTCCCCCACTAGGAATCCCTGGTCTAGTGGGGTCCTTACCCAGTGGGGCTGAGAAACAGCAACAGGGTCACCAGGCAGATGCTTCTTGTTGCTAGCACCCCTCCCTTGGAGCTGGGGGTGGGTCAAGGCAGGCTGGGGTCGGGATTTATTGCTCGGGAAGCAGAGCTGGAGATGCTGCTGCAGGGGCACTGGCACAGGCACCTTCTCTACAGAGGTGCCAGCTTTCAGAGGGGCAGCCAAAGGCCAGGGCCAGTGCTAATTGTTTTTTGGTTTTGGGAGAGGCCCTATGGGCCAGGTGCCTTTTGAGCTAAATCTGGCCCTCAGGCTGTATTTTTCCCACCCCTGCTCTACAGCATGCTGTTGCTGAGGGTTTGTTTCCTCCACTGAAACAAATACAGACTTGCAAACTTTTACATGGTTTGTGCATTGGGAGTGTTGCTTTACCATCTGGCCCTAACCTAAACAAATACTGTGGATAGAAGAGTGATGTCTTTTGTATTTCTAAGAAAGCATTGCTTTGAATTACTCTTCTGACTTGAAACCTTCCCTTCACTTCAGGTATTATTTTTTCACATGGGCAAAACTGGAAGGTGATGCGAAGATTTACCCTCTCAACCTTACGGGACTTAGGAATGGGCAAGAGGGTCATTGAGGACCAGATTGTTGAAGAGTGTGGCTATCTGATAGAAAAGGTTGAATCTCAGAAAGGTAGGTTGGAGCTTAGGTTCAGAAAACCTGTAAAATTTTGGCTCGTGCTACTTAACAGCTGCTTTTGTTTCATCCAACTTCCCCCATTTAGTAAATGCCACGAATCTTGCTGGTTTTTTTCTGCAACTGTTGGAAGAAGCGAAAGCCATTTTATGAAAGAGAGAGTTTTACAGCACATGGATGCCACATTTTTCTCTCGGGGGCAGCCAACCATGGAACTGTGAAAGGCCAAAAACACTGCCCCTGCTCCATCCCCAATTTTAGGGACTTAAACATAGGACCCTGTACTCTTCTAACCATGATCAATAAATCAGGAACCAGGGGCCAGAGTGTGACACTAGCAGAAATGATATGTCCCCTTTGGGTGCAGCTCTTTCATTAGTGATAAATCTTGATCCGTTCAGGGCCATCAGGAATTGAAGTGGGAAGGAAATTTAGGAGCAGAAGACAATATAATAAACACTTTTTGCTCTGTATTTTATCACAAACCTCCGAAGTCCCCTGGCTGAAAGATCTCTTTGAATGGGGAATATATTTTAGATTTACAGGTTTCCTTAGCATAATGCAGTATTAGTTCTTACCATTTTTGTGCATTGCAGTAAGCAGTTGCTATATGATTAGAGATGGCTCTGCAGATGTGATGGCTTGGAGCATCTCTCTATGTCCAGTTTCTGGGCTCTGTTTGATTGTATGATCTCCATATGTGTATGCCCTTATGGCTGGTTTTTGCTGAGCACTTTCCCCATGCTTCATAGTTTAAGTATAGGGATACTGATGCCAAAATAACCAGCTCTGAATGGTACAGCCATTAAGGATTGTTCAGAAAGTACCAAGTGTTTCTCTAGGAAAATGACAGGATGAATGTAACAGAGGGAAAAATACTTTTTTCACGTCTAGCCTCCAGCTAGAGGTAACAAATAAACTGACCATCTGTTGGGAGGTCTTGTCCTCCCTGGGGCCAGACTGAGACTGACCTGGAAAGTCACATAGCAGAGTGGACTGGAAATTACAAAAGGTCCAGTCGTAGTCTGAGCAACTGCATCTTGTAGCTCAGGATTCAAAGAGAAGACGGAGGTGGAGACATGAGGTTCAGGAGGACTAGAGCTAGAACCTTAAAAGGACACCGTTGAAATCCCAGGGTGCTTACACATATGCGGCAAGGCTGCTGTGACGTCCAGCACGTTAGACTAGATTCGATTAATTGAGTCTGCTGAAGCATGTAAATTGATAAACTCTGGCAGCCTCATGCATTACGTGTATCCATGGCACGGCACATCTCAGCATTGAGAAAATGGTGATGGCGCACTGTGGACTAACACACATTTGTGCTTTAGTTCAAAGCACAATGCAGCCATTTTTTCAATGCGGAGGCATGCTACGCCACTGATACATGTGATGCGTGGGTGCTTTTAATTAGTGTGGCGTGCTAATTAAAAGTGCCCTGTGATATGTCAGGAGCAGGTGTACAAATGCCCCCCAAGACTGTTCAAAGGTGATAAGGAATTGGGGCAAGGCATGGCATGCAGGGTTCTTCTTAATTATTTTTTCTTATTTTCTCTCTTGTGCTGTCTGAAAAAAGCAATTGGTTTGGAATTCCTTCTGTTTATACTGTCACACTGGTTGTAATGGTCACATCCGCTGGTCAAAGGCCAATGCTTATGTACCCCTGACTGGTTAATAAACTGTAAAACAGTGTAACCCCTTGATAGCAGAGTTTTGGAGAAGGTATGCTTCAATTCCTGAAGATGCTTGGGGTTCCAGCTTCCAAGGCCAGTGAACTGTGAGAGCAAAGGATACATACACATGCCTCTTCTGTCCTCAGCTTAAGTCTGGCAGTCATGGATTTTGACCAATCCCTTATGTCCACAAGACGTGTATGTATGTGCTCAACAACCACACTTGCTTAGTCTGCCTGACTGCAAAGCTGAGCGTAGAATTCCTCTGGGCATGTTAGTGCCAAAAACTCTCCATAGACAAGAAAAACACAGGCACTTAGATGACCTGGAAAGAGCAGAATGTCACTGTTAATCTCTCTTGATCCCTGTTTTCCTCGTATACACGTCTCATCTGTTTTGATTGCAAGCTCTGTGGAGCAAGGGTAGCTCTTACTACGAGTGTGCACAGTGCCAAGCACAATAGTGTCCTGATCTTACCGTGGAACATTATGTGCTACAGTCATATGATGAAGAATAATAATAACCTCCTATTAACCATCCTATTTCCATAATCTCTTCTTTGATTTGAACATTTTTAGGAAAGCCCTTTGACCCCGTTATGGTAATGAATGGAGCGGTGGGTAATATCATTGTATCCATACTACTTGGAGAGAGATTTGACTATGAAGACCCCCAATTTGTTAAACTCCTACATTTGATCAATGAAAATGTGCGGGTTACTGGAAGTCCGTCAGTTGTGGTAAATTTGAATATTTTAATATTACCGTTCAAATCAATGCATCCTGTTGTATGGCCGCTGCAGAACGTTAATCTTTCCTATTAATCAGAAGCAGTCCAACAAACTGGAGGATAATACACAGGTCCAGGTCAGAACTTCTTGCTTTACAAAACTGAGTGCTGCAGTTCCTGTCATGTAGCAGGCTGTATCTCCAGAATCGTTCCACGGCCCCTGCATCAAATCATGAAGTCATAGCCAGAGTGGTAGTAATGACAAGCACATGAACATCAACAACAGTGTGTGTGTGTGTATTTGTGTGTGTGTGTGTGTGTGTGTGTGTACACACTATCTATCCTTATCATCAGTATTATCATGAATACTAATGATGATGATGTTTTGGTCTCTCCAGAAAGGCTCAGGATAGTGCACAATAACTGAAAATAGCTCATAGGATAAGAAACAACACCAGACTCCCCAGTTCAGTTCACAACCTAAAACTTGAAACTGCACCCCGTCCCATCTCGTTCTCACTTCTCTGAGAATTTAACTTCAGAGTACAAACCCTCTAGTGCACTGCAATGGAGCGTCCCAATCCCCATCTTGTACACAAAACCTCTTCCTACTCCCCTCCTAATAGAGAGACTTTAATCTGCAGTAGGTTAGATGCATATCCTTATTACAAAAAAACCCAGGTTAGTTAGCTGTTATTGTTATTTAAGATATTAAATTAAAAAAGTTGTAATGCCTTTTTATAACTATTAGGCTAAGTACAGACAGCCAAAAAGTCTTGAGGCTGAGTCAATTCAGTCTTTGCAGGTTAGTTTAAGCTGCAGAGATTAAACTGAGAAACAACTGGACAGACATTTACTTTTAATTCAGAAAATGCAGCCATGTGCCTGCAGTAGCTCAGGTCAGAAGCTGGGGTGGAGGGGGAGGGGGGGCAAGAGCTAGGCCAGTGTTGCCAAGTTCACTTACAATACGTGGAATTGGGCACATAGCCAGCATGGGCTGTGCACGTTTACTTTCTCTTCCTGCTGCCCTTGAGGTCTCTGGGATTTGCGCTCCAGAATCACAGCCACAGGACTCTGCAGGGTTGCTCATCACTTCTTCCCGCTTCCAGGTGCCTCTGGGATTTGTAGTCCACAGTTGCAGCCAGCAGTAGCTTCAGTAAGTTTAGCAGGGCTAGGCAACTCTGTATTTAAGGGGAAAGGGGTTTGGAGCCCCCTCCCTGGCACCAGACCCCAGCCAAGGTTTGTCTGAGGGGGACAGTGCTCGCCTCTGTTCCCCCCTCCCCAAACCCCTCTTTGCTGGAGCAGACAGCACTGCTCAGCCCAGGGCTGCAAAGCATGCTGGGGGACCAATTTAACTTGAAATCAGGAAGGGGTCTGGGACAAAAGTTTCATAAACTGGTTGGACCCATATCAGTTAAGTCTAATACTATTCAACCAGGTTTATCTTAAACCAGTTTGGGCTATTTTCAAACTAGTTTATGTGCACTGAACTTCTGTTCTGTTGCAGGTTTCAACCAGTTTCTGGTAACTTAAACCAGTTTGTGGGCAACTTCTGTCCCTAGCCTTACTGGTGTTAGTTGGGTATAAATGTGAATGATATTCTAAACTGAACAGTTCTCTTTTTCATTTTGATGTTTGTATTTGGAGATGGTTGCAGTCACAGCAGATGGTCAGGAGAGAAGCTTTTCTATGCTGCTGTGTTTGGTTCTTCCCCCAGCAAAGAGTAACTTCTTCAGCCTCTTGTGGCTTAATGGGGGGAAGGGGAAGAAGGCTGGACATGTTCAGGAGAGGGGAGCCAAGTGGGTGGGTGTCTGTTTCTAAGTGAAGTGTGTGTCCTGATTCCTGCAGGACTGAGGAGCACAGAGCTCTCATGCCTCTTCTTGCTAATAGGTAACACTATAATGCAATAAAAAATGGTAGGCCATTACTTGCACAATTTTTGATTTCATGGAATGTTTTGACAGTTTTGACTGCAGTTAAATAATAGGTGGCCAATTGACTAGTCAGTTGACAATATTTGGTCAACTGATCATAGTCATATGGTCTTTCCCAGTGGCTGTACCTTTCCATGATGTCTCCAATAGTATTCACAGTTCTAAGGCATATCGGTCTCACTGACCTTCAAGGAGAATTCCTGCAGCTGCTCCTCATAAAGCATGCTGGAAAGTGAAATGTGATAAAGGATTTTGTTTGAAACTTGAGACTTTTAGATTTGGCTAGCTCAAGTCAGCACGTGGAGGGATGGGGCCTGTCCACACAGCTCCTGTGCCAAGCCAGGGTGGGGCGTTGAGATGTACATCCAAATGACTTGCTCTTACTCAGCAGACCTCAAATCTGAAAGTGGGGGGACATAGCTGCTTCAGCACCACGCTGAATAAATGTTTCTGATCAGTCTCAGGCTCCCTGCTCTTGTGTGTGGATTAGCAAGCATCTAGGGCCACTCTAGGAAGGCTCACATAATGAGGAGTAAGGGCTTGGCTGATGATTACACCCCAAGTTCTCAACACATGAGCTTACTGTGCCTCAGTTATATGGTCAGCAAATGAGGCATAAAAACATTCACTTTCTTTGGTGGAGTGCTTTGGCCTATAAAAGTTACCTGCTCATGAAGTATTCTCAGCACTTATTTTTGTTTTCTCTAACTTCCTTTATTTTTAGATTTATAATCTATTTCCAGCCCTTGGATTTCTCCTGAAGGGCCACAAGGTTGTTCTTCGAAACAGAGATGAACTACATGCTTTTTCACAGGTTACGTTTATAGAACATCTCAGCAAACTGGACAGAAATAACCAGCGCAGTCTTATTGATGCTTTCTTCATAAGACAGCAGGAGGTAATGGCGCTGCAGTTTCTTCTGACTTGCATGTTTCCTTTTCAGACCTGATAGTAAAGAGTTTAGGGAAAGCATGTACCTACCAAACTAGCCAAACTTCACAAGTAGCTTGCTGCTGTTAGCCCTTTTTTAACCAAGGAGCGAATGTCTACATGCACATTGAATTTGAAATAGGCTTACTGCACACTAAAAATATTGCACAGTAAGTCGATTCAGGAGCACATTTACAATGGGAAGTCCCATTGACACTCAGCTATTTTTTAGGGGCTCATTGACATGGAGCAGCTCCTGAGAGCTGCTCTAATTAAAGCTCTCCCCCTCCCTCTTGCCCCTCCACTGAGCATGTGTATAGGTGTCAATGGGATGACACTGATGGCAAGAACCATTAAAAAACAGCTCAGTGTCAATGCGACTTTTCCATGTCTTACATGTTTTCTATTGTATCAAGGTTTAAGGGTTCAGCCTCTTGCAGGATTCAGGGCCTTGTTACACATTGGACTTTCAGCTGAGAGCTGATTTTAATTAAAACACCCACAGTGTCCTGTGCATTCAGCAGCTCACATTTCAAAATGGTGGTGGCGGCCCTTTAACTAAAGCTTGTTTGATGAGCTCTATTTAACGTGCCCCCACCACCATTTTGAAAGGCGGAGACACTGAATACATGAAATGCTGCAGCACCCTGGAGCATTCTCATTAGAACTTGATTAATTGATTTCATAGATTTCATAGACATCAGGGCTGGAAGGGACCTCGGGAGATCATCGAGTCCAGCCCCCCGCCCAAAGGGCAGGAAGTCAGCTGGGGTCATAGGATCCCAGCTAGATAAGCATCCAATTTACTCTTGAAGGTGTTCAATGTAGGTGCTTGAACCACCTCCGCTGGCAGACTGTTCCAGACCTTGGGGGCTCGGACAGTAAAGAAATTCTTCCTTATGTCCAACCTGAAACAGTCTTGCAGGAGTTTGTGACCGTTCGACTTAGTCATCCCTTGGGGCGCTCTGGTGAACAAACGTTCCCCCAGATCCTGGTGGTCACCCCGATAAACTTATAGGTGGCCATCAGATCACCCCTGAGCCTGTGCTTTTCCAGGCTAAAGAGTCCCATGGCTCTCAGTCTACAATCGTAAAATCTGTTTTCCTGACCTCTGATCATGCGCGTGGCTCTCCTCTGAACTGTCTCAAGCTTCTCCACATCGTTTTTGAATTGTGGAGCCCAAAACTGGACGCAGTACTCCAGCTGCAGCCTCACCAAGGCCGAGTACAAGGGGAGAATGACGTCCCGGGATTTGCTCGAGAAGCATCTATGGATGCACGCCAGCATTTTGGTCGCTTTACTAGCCGCAGCATCGCATTGCAGGCTCATGTTCATCTTGTGGTCAGTGATGACCCCCAAGTCTCTTTCTTCTGTAGTGCTATCCAACGTAGCACTGCCGAGCCTATAAGGATGCTGCAGGTTTTTCCTCCCAAGGTGGAGAACCTTGCATTTTTCGATGTTAAACACCATGAGGTTCTTGTCTGCCCCTTTGCTGAGCATGTCCAGGTCAGCCTGGATGACCCGCCTATCTTCTGGCATGGATGCTTTGCCCAAAAGTTTGGTGTCATCGGCGAACTTGGCCAGTCCACTCCTGACTCCAATGTCCACATCATTAATGAAGATGATGAACAGGATGGGTCCCAGGACAGAGCCTTGAGGGACCCCACTGGTCACAGGGCACCACGATGAGTGACTGCCATCAATTACAACCCTCTGGGTCTGACCACGGAGCCAGTTTCCCAGCCAGCGGATCGTGGTGGAGCCAAGGCCACAACTGGCCAGTTTGGCCAAGAGGTGATCGTGGCATACCAGATCAAAAGCTTTTTTGAAGTCAAGATATATGACATCAATCTCTTCTCCCTCGTCCAGGTGATAGGTCACCTGGTCATAGAAGGAAATGAGATTGGTCAAACAAGACCTACCCGCAACAAACCCGTGCTGGCTATCCCTTAGGATGTTAGCCTGGGCCAGTCCATCAGGGATGTCCTCCTTAATAAACTTTTCTAAGATCTTCCCCAGGATAGAAGTCAGGCTAATAGGCCTGTAGTTAGCCGGATCCACTCTCCTCCCTTTCTTGAAGATCGGCACCACATTGGCCTTCTTCCAGTCTTTGGGCACTACACCAGAGCGCCAGGAGTTTTCAAAGATCTGTGCCAGGGGCTGGGCTATGACGCTTGCCAGCTCCTTGGGTGCCCTGGGGTGCAGATTGTCAGAGCCGGCTGACTTGAAGGTATCCAGCTTCTCAAGGTGTTCCTTCACGAGGTCAGCATTGATGGAGGGTAGGGGATCCCCATCACCCAGATCTCCCTGTCCCATAGCAGGCATGCACGTCCCAAGGGACTGATGAAAGACTGACGCAAAGTACCTATTTAATAGGTTGGCTTTTTCCTGGGCGTCAGTTGCCCCATCTGGTTTAGCAGGGGTCCAACATTGCCCTTGCTTTTCCTCCGGCTCCCCGCATATCTGGAAAAGCACTTTTTGTTGTCCTTGATGCTTGAAGCTAGTTGGAGTTCAGTTGCAGCCTTGGCTTTCCTGGTTTGCTCCCTGCAGCACCGGACCAGTGCAGAATAATCCTCCTTGGAGGTGAATCCCATCCTCCATCCTTTGTAGGCTTTCCTTTTTAGCCGTAGGAGGTCCGCTAGGTCCCTGGAGAGCCAGGGGGGCTGCTGTGCCTTCTTGCTGCCTTTCCTCCGTGTTGGAATAGATTTAGCTTGTGCATTGAGGATCACTTCCTTGAGAAGCAACCACTCTTCTTGAACTCCCATCTCCCTGGGGTCACGGTCCCTGAGGGCCTGACCGACTAGCCTCTCGAGCTTGTCAAAGTCGGCTTTTCTGAAGTCAAGGACTTCTGTGTTGCTGACTGACTTGCCAGCTTTACGGCGGATGGTGAAGGTGATCAGCTCGTGGTCGCTGTCACCCAACTTCCCATCGATCACTAGGTCACCGGTTAGGTCGTCTCCCATAGCCAGTACCAGATCAAAGAGTGCTTTGCCTCTCGTTGGCCCATAGACTTCTTGAGTCAGGTAGAGGTCATCCATGGATGAGAGAAAGCTTTGTGACCATTTGGATTTTGCTGAGTGATCTTCCCACAAGATGTCTGGGTAATTGAAGTCAGCCATGACAACCAAGGTCCTTGAGCAAGCGGCCTCAGTCAGTTCCCGGGTGAACTCCTGGTGAAGCTCAGGACTTTGAGTGGGAGGTCTGTAGTAGACTCCCACCGTTGTGTCCCCTGTGCCGTATTCCCTATGAATTTTTACCCAGAGGGTCTCTAGCTGTCCATGCCGGTCGCCAACATCAGCTTGCAGGGACACTCAGCTTTCCTTTACTTAGAGAGCTACACCCCCACCCCTTTTGTCAACACGATCCCTCCTGTACAGGGTATAGCCCTCTATACCCGTGGTTCAGTCATGGGTGGAGTCTCACCAGGTCTCCCTTATCCCAATGACATCATAATTCTTTGCACTGAGCAGGAGGATGAGCTCCTTCTGCTTGTAGCCCAGGCTCCTGGCATTAGTGTACAGGGTTGCTCAGCGTGCCAGCAGTGGCAGAATTCCCCCCATCCCCCAGCGGGCTTAGTTTAAAGCCCGGTGGAGCAGGTCAGCCAGCCTGGCTGAGAAGAGCCTCCTCCCCAGGGGGGAGAGGTGGAGGCCATCTCTTCCCAGCAGCTCGCTGCCTCTCTTGGCAAAGATCGGGCTGTTGTCATGGAAGCCAAAGCCTTCCAGATGACACCAGCTCCGCAGTCTTTGTTTCACTGCGTGGTTCCTCCTCTCCCTTCTCAGCCCATAGCCCGAGACTAGGAAGATCGACAAAAATACCACCTGAGCTCCCAGACCCCTAAGCCCCTCTCCCAAATCCCGGTAGCGCCTTATGACCTGGCTGGGGGTGCTCCAAGCCATGTCATTGGTGCCCACGTGAATAAGGAGCATGGGATAGTGGTCTGTGGGCCGGAGGAGCTCTGGGATCCTCTCCGCAATGTCTCAGATGCGGGCCCTCGGGAAGCAGCAGACTTCCCGGGCTAAGGGGTCGGGGCGGCAGATTGCCCGCTCAGTCCCCTGCAGGATGGAGTCTCCCACAACAAGCACCTTTTGTTTTGTCTTGGGGAGAGCGGGCGCAGTAGCTGCAGTTGAGCCTGGGTTGCCTGCGGGAGCTGGCAGCTGAGCAGGCTCTGCTGGGGCTGCAAGAGGTGCAAACCTGTTGCTAAGCTCCGGTGAGGGAGGGGCCTTGGTGCGGCGGGCCTTCGGGCCCTTGACCACCTTGGTCCATGTCCCTGACTGGGCAGAGCAGGAGGTCCCAGAGTCCTCCTTAGTCCTGGAGGGAGACGGTGCTCTACCCTGCAGCTCCCGGGGGAGAAGAGCCTGGCAGTAGGAGTCTATCTCCTGCTCTCAGTCCCTGATGGCATACAGTCTCTGGACTGTGGCCTGGAGCTCCTCCAGCTGGCGTGCCAGAGACTCCAGTAGGGAGCAGACCCCGCAAGGGGAGGTGGCCATGCTCCCAGGCCCCAGTGCCTGAAAAAGGGTCAGGCAGCCCCCGCAGCCAAGAGCTAGGGGCTGCATTTGCGTCGAGCCCGGAACCATGGGCTCCGTCTGGGTGGCCGTCTCTGAGGTGCCCAATGGGGGGGCTGCAGAGCCCGAGGGGACCCTTGGGGTGCAGCGTGTGCCCATCTGTGTCATGCCTGTGATAGGCTGGCTACAGCTGGGACTGACTACTCTGGGGGGTTTGCAGGCAGGGTCTCGTGCCCTCCCACGCCCTCTCCTGCGCGAACTCTGCACTACCTCGAGTGCCTGTTTATGTAGCCTGTTCGTGCGGCTCCGGTCGCATGGCTCCCTGGGGGGCTGGGCCAAGTAGGGGCCTGGGCGGGGGCTTGACCTGGCCCGGCTCCACGCAGCCGCCTCCTCCCAGGGATCGAGGAGTTAACCCCTTCCCACCATGAGCCCACTTACCTCCGGCTGTGCTGAGGTTCAGCAGGGGGCTCTGCGGCTGCTGAGGGGGTGTCTGGGGGGCTTTGGGGGAGCAGGGGTGCAGCGGGCTTTCACCCGCGCATCTCTCACCACTCCAGAGCCTAACTAATTGAGTCTGCTCTGATGTGTTTTAATTGGAATGTATTGGAGCATGTGTAAAAATGCCCAGTAATCTAGTGCTTCAGTCTAAGCCTTTACATACATCCATGACTGTATGGGGTCAAGAGCTCAGACCTTTGTAGACTAAACCTGGGTGCAGAAAAAAAAATTGCATTTCTCAGGGCATGTGATCAAAGCCTTCTTGGATCAAAGTCTTTTTTCTCACTTTTTATTATATAGACCAGTCGTGACCAACCTGTGCCACAACTGCCACTAGTAGTACAAGAAGCTGATGTTCATAGTTCATAGTTCATAGTAGATAGAGTTGGAAGGGACCTAGGTAGATCATCTAGTCCGACCCCCTGCCTTGGCAGGAAAGAGCACCGGGGTCAGATGACCCCGGCAAGGTGCTCATCTAACTTCCTTTTAAAAATCCCCAGGCTAGGAGCCTGCACCACTTCCCCTGGAAGCCGGTTCCAGGCCCTAGCCGCCCTGTCTGTGAAGTAGCGCCTCCTAATATCTAATCTAAACTTACCCTCCGCCAGCTTGTGACCGTTATTCCTGGTCACTCCTGGGAGCGCACGGGGGAACAGGGACTCCCCCAATACCTGCTGATCCCCCCTGACCAGTTTGTAGCAGGCCACAAGGTCCCCCCTTAACCTTCTCTTGTGGAGGCTAAACAGGTTCAGGTCCCGTAGCCTCTCCTCATAAGGCCTGCCCTGCTGACCCCTGATCATACGAGTGGCCCTCCTCTGAACTCTTTCCATATCGTCCACGTCCCTCTTGAAGTGCGGCGCCCAGAACTGGACGCAGTACTCCAGCTGCGGCCTGACCAGTGCCGCATAGAGGGGGAGGATCACCTCCCTGGACCTGCTCGAGATGCATCTGTGGATGCATGACAGGGTACGGTTGGCCTTCTTGACTGTCTCCCCACACTGCCGGCCCATGTTCATCGTGGAGTCAATGACGACTCCAAGATCCTTTTCCGTCTCCGTGCTGGCAAGAGGGGAGTTCCCCAACCTGTAAGTGTGGTGCCGGTTCTTCCTCCCCATGTGCAACACCTTGCACTTATCAGTGTTAAACCCCATCCTATTCTCATCCGCCCACCGTTGCAACCTGTCATGGTCAGCTTGTAGCCTATTGCACCCTTCTAGTGCACCCACATCCCCCCACATCTTAGTGTCATCAGCAAACTTGAACAGGGTGCTTTCTACCCCCTCATCCAAGTCACTGATGAAGATGTTGAACAGTGCGGGCCCGAGGACCGAGCCCTGCGGAACCCCACTGCCCACGTCCTTCCAGGTCGAGAAGAACCCATCCACTACCACCCTCTGGGTGCGGCCCTCCAACCAGTTGGCGACCCATTTGACTGTGTGGGCATTGACACCACAGTCTCCCAGCTTTTTGATGAGGACAGGGTGAGAGACAGTGTCGAAAGCCTTCCGGAAGTCCAGAAAGACTACATCCACAGCAACCCCTGCGTCTAATGATTTGGTGACCTGATCGTAAAAGGCCACCAGGTTGGTCTGACAAGACCTGCCACTGATGAACCCATGTTGGTTGCCCCTGAGCATGCATTCCCCCGCAAGGCCCTCCTGGATGTGTGCCAGGATAATTTTTTCAAAGAGCTTACCCGGGATTGAGGTAAGACTAACTGGCCTGTAATTTCCCGGGTCCTCTTTTTTTCCCTTTTTGAAGATAGGGACCACATTGGCCCTCTTCCAGTCTTCCGGCACCTCACCAGAGCCCCACGAGTGCTCATAGAACCGCGCCGGGGTCCCGCAATGACCTCGGCCAGTTCCTGTAGAACCCTAGGGTGAAGATCGTCCGGACCAGCAGACTTGAACATGATCATGGCACATGATCCCTGGGTACCAAGTTAAAGGGGGGTGGGGGTGCTAGCAGTGGGAGTCAAAGGAGCACTTGGGGACAGTAAGGGAATCAAAGGAATGCTCAAGGGAGGATAGAAATCAGAGTGGTGCTTGCGTAAAGGGCAGGGCAGGTAGGGGAAAGGGATCAGCGTGGCAAATAGGGAAGGGACAGAAGTCAGAGGTCACTGCTGGCTTGAGGGTTTGGCTCCAAAAAAGCTGTGGGGTACGTATTGACAAATTCATTGTTGCCACATTCTGGTGGCAATGGGATTTGTCGGCACTGGGCGATGATTATTACAGATTCACAAAGATTCACAGAAGTTTAGGGCTGGAAGGAACCTTGGGGGAGTATCAGGTCCAGCCCCCCTGCTCTGGGCAGGGAAGACTGCCGGGGTCAAATAACCCCAGCAAGGTGTGCATCCAGTCTCCTTTCAAAGATCTCCAGGGTAGATGCCTGCACTACCCCCACTGGGAGGCTGTTCCAGAGTCTGGTTACATAAACTGTGAAGTTTTTCCTTATATCCAGTCTGAAACCTTCTTCTAGGAGTTTATAACCATTGCTCCCAGTTTTCCTCTGAGGTGCTTTGGTGAATAGTTGTTTGCCTAGCCCCTGATGCTCTCCCCTGATATATTTGTAAGCTGCTACCAAATTCCCCCAAAGTCTTCTCTTTTCCAGACTGAACAGTCCCAGAAGTGTCAGCCTTTCCTTGCATGGCTTGCTCTTCAGGCCTCTAATCATATGAGTGGCTCTTCTCTAGACTCTCTCAAGCATCTCCACATCCTTCTTGAAGTGTGATGCCCAGAACTGGATGCAGCGCTCCAGCTGTGGCCTCACCAATGCAAAGCAGAAAAACTTCCTTAATTTTGCTTGAGATACATCAGTTAAAGCATGCCAGTGTATTGTGTGCTCTGCAAACTGTAGCATCACACTTGTGGCTTGTAGTAATTTTATGGTCAATTATGAGCCCCAGGTCCCTTTCAGACATGGTGCTAACTAGCGTAGCAGCACCAAGCCTGTAAGTTTGTTGTGGATTTTTCCTTCCCAGATGGAGCAGTTTATACTTCTCAGTGTTGAACAGCATCTGGTTCTGGTCCACCCAGCCAACTAATCTGTCTAGGTCCACCTGGATCATCAGCTTACCCTGATACGTGGCCGCACTTCCCCAGAGCTTTGTGTCATTGGCAAACTTTGCCAGTGTGCTTTTCACCCCACATCCAGTTCATTGGTGAAGATGTTGAAAAGCACTTGTCCAAGTACCAAAACCTGGGGGACCCCCTGGCTACTTTCCACGAGATCAACATAGATTCATCTATTAGTACTCTCTGGGTCCAACCCCGCAGCGTTTCCCACCCATCTGACTGTTGAATTGTTGAGCCCATAGTCCCCTAGTTTTACCTTAAGAGCCTTGTGGGACACCAAGTCAAAGGTCAAAGTCACTCATTAGACTGACACTCTTATACTTTGGACTTGGCTTGTGGCATGCTTGCTGAAATGTTGGCCACCACTGAAACATATTCAAATAATGTTTCTTAGCTTGTTAAGTTACAGCTTCCCAGTCATGGCTGGTGAGAGAGATTTTGGGTCTCACTATTTCCTGCTGGTGGGGGAGCATCCCACCTCCCCTTTTGGAAACAGGAAATGGAGAAATTCATATTTGAATTCTACGCTCAGTTTGTAAATGTTGAAATCCATTTCTTGGAATGCAAAACTCTAGAACTTTTGGTTCAGAGATGATACCTTATATTAGAACAACTAAGAAATCGCAAAAAAAATCTTTTTCTGCAAGCTTTTGGATGCACACACCTTTCTTCAGGCTGGACAAATCCAAGATAGTAATAATCCTCTTACGTAGAAAATAAACTTAATTTTGCACAGGGGAGCTTTGAGGCTGGAAGTCTGTTCCCTTGGGTCTGTGAGAGTCTTTTGTGTGAGTTGGTCTTTGATGTGTAGATAAGGTTGTTCTCATCCCTGGTGGTGTCAGGAAGGCAGAGACGCTCAACAAATCTTTCCTTCTTGTTCAGCAATGAAGCTTATATTTCCAAAATAATATAATAAGAAAATATTCATACATTATTAGTATATATTATTAATAATACATGCAGTTAATACTATTATATTAATAATACATACTATATTATTAATACTAATATAATAATAACATATTTCCAAAATAATAATGCTTCTGGTTTATTTACACATAGGTAAATTGCAATTATTATTACACTATTATTTTAATTTCTATTAAGAAAGAAAATTATCATAATTTGTGTGTGCCTCCCAGGGTTGGGGATTCAGTACAACTGTACCCCCATTCTCTCTCTCTCTCCATCATGGGCTGTTTCTAATGGAGACCTTTAAGTCTTATTTTTTGCCTCCAGGAAGAAAATGACACAAATAGTTATTTCCATAATAGCAATCTAAAAGCCCTCATAACCAACTTGTTTACTGCTGGCTTGGAGACCACTTCCACCACGCTGCGCTGGGGCTTGCTGCTAATGATGAAGTACCCTGAAATTCAGCGTAAGTGCTTTTAGGAAAACACAGTGGTGCTCAGCACACTGCATATTGAACTGGGGAACCCCCAAACCAAGGTGCTAGTAGCTTGAGGTAAGACAGTGAAGCCCTTCAGTAGAGAGCCATTAATAACTCCATGTCCTCTGTGGCTCAGCTTGTGAATGAGTTAGGGTTTTATTTCCTTGCAGCCAGATTTTTATCTCAGTGGGCATGTCTACATGAGACACTAAATGTGCAGTAGATTAATTCTACTGCGCATTAGCGCATCACGGCAAAAGCTGTGGTTCCGCACATTTAGTTAATACCTGTTATTACAGGTACTAAACTTAATGCACAGTAACCATGGCACATTAATACACGTGTAGACATGCCCAGTTACACCTATGTAAATATGGAGCTGTTGGGTGCTGGTCAATGGAAGTGCTTTCCTCTTGCAACTTTATAAAATTCAGTCTACCTACATCAACACAGCTCTCCCGGGTTAAGGGCTGTTACCCCTCATTTGCTGAAGGAAAGGGTCAATAATGCACTGGATGATCCAGACTTTGGCTCTTGAACACAACAATTATTGCTTTTGTTATAAGGACATATAAAATAACAAAAGAATTGCAATTTATTGGGTGAGATGATAGGTCCATCTTACCCAGTATCCTGTATCACAGTGGCAGAGAGTGGATGCCAAAAGGGAGAGTGAAATGTGTATGACCAGGTTTTCTTTTAGGGCTGTGTGATGCTTTGGTCCCTGATTCAATACAGCAGAGACTTGTCCTGATTCGGAGGCTGAATCTCTGAATCCAAACTGAATCAGAGGACCCTCTAATCTCTCTGAATCGAATTGGAACCCTCCAAATCATTATGGAGAGATTTGGAAAGATTCGGAGATTTGGACATACACACAGCTTTAAATGTTTTTTCTACATAGCTCTAGGTAGCAGGCGGTTTATGTACACTGTGATGCTGGGATGCATGGAGTGTCCCACAGAAGTGCGGGGGAGGGGGGGGCGTTCCCCAGTGCACTTGGCAGCAACCCAGAAGTGGACCAGAAACACTTCTGGTCCATTTCTGGGTCCACCAGGGAACGTGCTGGGAGGCTCCCCGGCACCCCCTGGCTCAGTGACTGGTGCCTCCTGGGTCTGGGGGGGCACCTGTTGTCCCCCCACAGCTGATCACCAAGCCAGAGGGGAATGGGGGGGGTCCCCCAGCGTGCTCCCCTGTGGACTTGGAAGTGGACTGGAAGTACTCCGTGGCTGACCGCCAAGCACGTGAACAGCCCCTCCCCCGTACTCTTGTGGGAAGTTCCATCTGCCCCAGCATTGCAGTATTCATAAACCACATAAATACCTCAAGGTATGTAGAAAAAATGTTTAAAACTGTGTCTGTGTCAGAATCACCGATTCCCAGAATCAGCATCATATCTTCAGATTCAGATTTGGCCAAATCGAATCGGGGACAGTGATCCGAATCAGCGAATCGAATCACTGTCCCTGATCTGGGCTGAATCTGAATCGAATAGGGCCCACTTTGCACACCCCTGGTTTCTTTCTCTATTTCTCTCTCATTTGCAGCCTCCAGCTTTTAGTCTAGGAAGTTCTAACACTGTATCCCTAACTATCATGCTCAGTAGCTACTGATTCCCCTTTTCTCCAATCCCTTTTTGAGCTGGCTAAACTGCTGCTGTTGCCATTGCTGCCTTATATTTTCAGCCATTTTTCAATTTCCTTCCCTGTCACATTTCTCTTTAGCTCTTACAAATAAAGAAACATTTGTTTCCATTTTTCCAACACTGTTTCCAAAGTTCATATGATAACCCTCTTGTGATTTCACTCAGGGAACTTCCTTCCTGAAGGCTGCTTCAGAGAATCAGTATATAACCCCAAACACGAACAGGCCACCATGGGGGAATCTGAGAGGAGGCCAACACAGGAATCTCCCCCACAAATGAAGATAAACACGTTGGAAAAATAATCCCTCATAGTCACAGGTCACATGACTCCAAGAGTCTTTTTTCTAAATAAGTATGGTCATGTGTGTCACAGAGCACCTCGGTGCTCTGCTCCTATAATGAGGGGAGGTATGTAGCAGGGTACTGAGATGCCTGCTACTTATGGAGCAGTAAGTAAGGAGCCCAGCTGTGGGTTGCTAGGGCAACCTCTGTGGGTCAGCTGACAGGAAGGGGCAGGGCCTGGCTCCTAGATAACTCCCAGGCTGAGGCCAGACAGGGAGTTAGTTCCCTGCTAACAGCCATAGAGGAAGGAACTCTGCCGGACTGACCAAAGAGGGGAGGCTAGACCGCAGGTATAGCTGTGAGACCGGGGGAGGGATGTGGCTGGACTAATGTTATAGTCAAGCAGCTTGAAGTTATGTTTTATCCAAGATGCTTGACTTTCTGTTTGTTGTTTACAACTGGAGGACTGGGTGAGGCTATTAGGGGTTGGAGGAGGCCTCATAGGGGCTCCACAGTAGCATGGGGACCCTGGCGCCAGAGAGGGCACAGCATTCAGGGGTGCACTGACCCCAGCCACGAGAAGGGGAGTGGAGAATTGGAGGCCAGATAAGGCTGAGGCTGCCTGAGCCCAGCAGGGGGTCAAGACTCAGAGGAGGAGAGTTGGGGGCAGGCATGGCTACGGCCATCTGAGCCCCAAGGCTACGGTAACCCCAGAGCAGGGAGCAGTGTGATAAGTGACCCAGAGCAAAGGGGGCAGTGAGAGAAGCCCTGAGGCAAAGGGGGCAACGATTGATGAGCCCTGGTGGGGCGCAAGTTGTGAGACAAGGGCACCGGAGAGCTAGAGAAAGCACGGAGAGTGAGACTGACCGAACAACGTCCGGTACATCAGCAAGGCTTGGGGCATGGTAAAGGAGCCACGCATAGCCCATAGGTCTGGGGTGCACCGAGTCACACGGTACAGAACAGGGGCCAGGATACAACAGAGCACCGTGTTGAAGGAGACAAAAGGCAGCCTCCCATATATATATAAAAGATCAAGACATGGTGGGCAAGAATGAAGGTGCTTTGAGACAAACTTGGCACGGTAGGGGGCGCTAGGGGAGATCATTGCCACCCCTAGGACCCCACGCTGTGACAATGTGATCTAGTGTGCTGATCATGAGATGCAAAATCAGGCACTCCTGAGCTCTAAATTTGACCTGATTTTGACCACATCTTCCTGCTCATAATAGGAGGGTGCAGAGGTCTGACTAGTTACCATTTATTAATTGAGGAGGTTTGAAGTAGATTGGTGTGGCAGAAGATCCGTTTCATAATGAATTGCAAGAATTCAATATGAGGCTTTATCCAGTCAGAACAAAAACCAACTGTTAAAAATTCTCCCCCAAATAGTAATTACTATATGTTACTGTATAATGCTATAGCATATTACTATACAGTACTATTACTATCTATATTAATACTATGTAATAACATATTAATAATATATTATTATACATTATATATAACTAATAATATACATGTTGTTATATATAACTAATAATATATATAAGTTATATATACTGTTTAATAATATACTATAGTATTATAGTATGTAAATAAAATGTGGAATTAAAATCAAAATTAGAACAGAAATTGCTTTTAGAGAGAAATGAAATGTTTTATCATCCTCTCTCTATTTACATATAAATATATATTTATATATAGAAAGAAGATGATCAAAACATTTCATCTCTCTAAAAGCAATTTCAGTTTTAATTTTGATTTTAATTCTGTATTACATTACCATATTTAAAAGTAAATATGAAAAAGTCAAACAATTATTCATCAAAATGGAATATTTTTGCTCCAAAATGGTTAATGAAGTAGATTTTTTCCAAAACAATGTGAGCTGCTCATTTCAATTTCATCAAAATATTCTTTTCAACTTAGCCTTTTTGCTACATAAGAACACAAAGGGCAGACATTTCAACATAAAAAATACATATTTTTTTTTTCTGAAAAGGCTGACATTTGATGTTCATTAGAATTGTTTTCTAGTTTTCTTCTAAAGCAACATTTTAGCAAACTCAAAAGGAATTTGTAAACCATTCTGATTTTGACAGAACTTTATAGTATAGGATACTGAGAGTCCATCAGAGTCCCTCTCTTCAGCTTGTGTTAAATGGCTGCATATTATTATTTGGCAATTTAATGAAGTGAGTAGGTTATTTATGTATCTTCAGAAGCTCTCCATTCAGTTTTGATAGTCCTGAGCAAATACGATAAGGTCAGCACCCCATTATTTCTGGAAGTAGAGAAATTTCTGACAGTTGTCTGTATGGTTGCAACGTGATTTCACGTATTCCGTAGCAGAAACATACAGCATTTCTTTGGAATCAGGGAGTTCTGGTCTCCTCCTTTAACATTTACAAATGTTTGCAGAAAAAGTCCAGGAGGAGATCGAGAGAGTCCTAGGATCAAACCTTCCACGTATAGAACATCGTAGTAAGATGCCCTACACAGATGCAGTTGTTCATGAAATTCAGAGGTTTGCTAACATCCTGCCAATGGACTTGCCTCATGAGACTACAAGAGATGTAACTTTAAAGGGCTACTTCATCCCAAAGGTGAGCTGTTGGCAGCACTGCTTTGCATCTCTTTTCTTATTGTCTTTATTTTTCTTAACCTTAAACCCTCTGGAGTCCGGGCTCAGTTAGTTCTTTTTAAATCAGACTGGATCAGATGTCCTACTGCAGTATTGACAGGATTTATTGCTGTACTTTTTCAAATGATCAAATGACCATATTCCTCCGTGGGATAACTCTACAAATTTGATTTCCAGGGAACTTACATTATCCCCCTGCTGGCCTCTGTGTTGCAAGACAAATCTCAATGGAAGAAGCCGGATACTTTCTATCCTGAGCATTTTCTTGATGCTGAAGGAAAGTTTGTGAAGAAGGAGGCTTTCATGCCTTTTTCAGCAGGTACCTTCTGTTTTCTATTTACTGCTGAGAGGGAAAGATGGCTGAGTCAGCAAGTTATAACCTCATCCAGTGGCTCTGTCTATGTCAACGCCTAATATTTCCCTAACTGTCCCTTTTTTGGGACAGGTCCATGTTGGATTCAGTATCCCCCCCATTAACGTAAGGGGGTGTGGTGATGAAGGGGTTAATACATCTTGCTAGAACTCGAGAGTTATGTGTATGTGCAACTGACTCTGCACTCCTGCCGTAGGCTGCCCTTCTGCTGACCTCACTCTGCACTCCTGCCACAGGCTGCCCCTCTGCTGACCTCACTCTGCACTCCTGCCACAGGCTGCCCCTCTGCTGACCTCACTCTGCACTCCTGCCACAGGCTGCCCCTCTGCTGACCTCACTCTGCACTCCTGCCACAGGCTGCCCCTCTGCTGACCTCACTCTGCACTCCTGCCGTAGGCTGCCCCTCTGCTGACCTCACTCTGCACTCCTGCCGTAGGCTGCCCTTCTGCTGACCTCACTCTGCACTCCTGCCACAGGCTGCCCCTCTGCTGACCTCACTCTGCACTCCTGCCACAGGCTGCCCCTCTGCTGACCTCACTCTGCACTCCTGCCACAGGCTGCCCCTCTGCTGACCTCACTCTGCACTCCTGCCGTAGGCTGCCCCTCTGCTGACCTCACTCTGCACTCCTGCCGTAGGCTGCCCTTCTGCTGACCTCACTCTGCACTCCTGCCACAGGCTGCCCCTCTGCTGACCTCACTCTGCACTCCTGCCACAGGCTGCCCCTCTGCTGACCTCACTCTGCACTCCTGCCACAGGCTGCTCCTCTGCTGAAACCAACTGTCCTTAGAATTGGTGGTTCAGACTCAGGAGTCAGAGGTGAAGTGTGGTCCTTGCCACATTGCCTAGTCATGTACCATTGGCTATGAAAACTGGTATCCCCTGCTCAGCTAGTCCAATGGGCTTCTAAGCTTGAGCAGACCTTTGATCCTAAATGGAACACTATGATGTCCCTAATGGCAAGAATATATATAAATTGTGTTTTACTGGGCATATGTTGGGCATATATTGTTGAATTGGGCATATGAACATGGGCCGGCAGTGTGGAGAGGCAGTCAGGAAGGCCAACCGCACCTTGTCATGCATCCACAGATGCATCTCGAGCAGATCCAAGGAGGTGATACTCCCCCTCTATGCGGCACTGTTCATGCTGCAGCTGGAGTACTGCATCCAGTTCTGGGCGCCGCACTTCAAGAGGGATGTGAACAACATGGAGAGGGTCCTGCTGAGGCCACTCGTATGATCAGGGGGCAGCAGGGCAGGCCCTATGACGAGAGGCTACAGGATCTGAACCTGTTCAGCCTCCACAAAAGAAGGCTGAGGGGGGATCTAGTGGCCTGTTACAAACTAGTCAGAGGGGACCAGCAGGCACTGGGGGAATCCCTGTTCCACCGAGCACCACCAGGAGTGACCAGGAATAACGGTCACAAGCTGGCTAAGGGTAGGTTTAGGCTAGGTATCAGGAGGCGCTACTTCATGGTCAGGGCGGCTAGGATCTGGAACCAACTTCCAAGCAAAGTGGTGCTGGCTCCTACCCTGGGGGTCTTTAAGAGGAGACTTGATGTACACCTTGCTGGGGTAGTTTGACCCCAGTACTTTTTCCTGCCATGGCAAGGGGTCGGACTCAATGATCTGCTCAGGTCCCTTCTAACCCTACAAACTATGAAACTATATATTAGGCATATGTCTAGGAGTGCCCATCTGGCACAATGTATTGTGTGGCCCTATTTTAAGGAGAGCGTGCATTGACTTTAATGGGACAAAATCAATTCTTATTGATAAGATCTGTCCAAACGTAAAGCTTTACGAGGCTACCCAATAAATCAACCTAATAGGTGAAAGTAGTGCAAATCATGCCAGCTTGCTTGTTAGGTGGAGTTTATCAGAGTTGCAGGGCATCTCTTTTCAGTGACTGGCACTGCTGGTCTCCTGAGGGCAGTTTAAAATGTTGTTTTTGACTAGCACTGAACAAAAAAATGTGATTTACAAAGATTTTGAAAGCAGATTCATCATGTGGAAATAGACGCATGTTTCTTTCTTTTTTTTTGATGGTCTCCATAAAACACAGTTGAAATTTTTTCATTTTTAAATACTGTGATTTTTCCAATAGGAAATTTCTGACATGTGGGGCAAATCTACATGTGCTATTAATGCTATAAAAGCTTACTGTGCAGTAAAATACTGCGCAGAAAGCCTTCCCTGGGAGCATGTCTACATATGCTTCCTGTTGGGAGCAAATCTCCCAATGGGAGCAGCCAGGTACAGGGCTGCTCCTACCCTGCCTACAGCAGTCAGGGGGGCTCCAGGATTCCCCTGGGGTGCTAGCCTGCGGGCTGGCAGAGAGTATGTGGCCACTCTCGATGTGCCTGGGGCCTATTTGGGTAGGGAATGGCTAGAAGCTGCCCTAGAAGTGAGACAGCTCCCAGCCTCTTGCTGTGCAGGGAAGCAGAGAGCTCCCCAGTGCTGGTTCTGCTCTGCTTCTGGCTTCTGTGGGGAGCAAGGAGCTGAGCAATGCTGGTTTAGGGGAGTTGGGCAGAGAGCTACTCTGTCCCAGTGCTGCTTGGCTCCTGGGAAGTGCTGGGACCTGAGCAGCACCATGACTGGGGGAGCTCCGTGTCCCCTGTGGTCCTCTAGGGGCAGGAGCAAATTTGCCCCAGTTAGCAACTACACATGCGCTACCATGCAGTGTCTATTGCACAGCTAGTTTGCTACTTGTATTTATAGGTAGTAGCTAACTGCTCAACAGACTAATTTACTGCATGGTAAATGGTGTATACGTGTAGATGTAGATGCTGATGCTTTACTGCACAGTAGATTAATCTACTACACAGTAAAGTATCTCATGTAGACACACCTGCAGAGTTGGATGCTTATTTCACAAATGGACTTTAAAAATGTGACCAATCTGGTCAATCCAAAAATAACAGATCAATAATCAAAGAAAAGTCCATTTGACCCTAACAGCTATTTCCATAGCAAACGGCCCACAGCAGAATGATATGGCCAGACCCATAGCCAATCTTCTTTAACTTCTCCAGGCTAAATGACCATCGGGGCTCCTGGTTTTCTCTGATTTAAAAAAAAACAACTTTTTTTTAAATTAAAAAAGTAACACAAAAACCCACGTTTCCCCATGAAAATGAAATGTTACATACCCAGACACACACACACACACGTGTGCTTGTGTATAGTACTGCTTCATTTTAATCATGGAAAAATGTGGATTCTGGGTTCCTTTTTTTAAATTTGAAAATCGGGGATTTTTTATTTTATTTCAGAAAACCAGGATCCCTGATGACCATGGACTCATTTACAGCTGGGTCACCTGGGAGCACAGAGACTATGGAAGTGTTTAAGAGTGGGTTAGATACGTATTTGACTGGGATGGTTTAGTTGGGGGTTGGACTAGATGACCTCCTGAAGGCCCGTCTAGCTCTACTGTTCCATGATGATATAGCTCCAGAGTCCGGCTTGGACATATAGCTCTGAAAAAGTAGGAGAACACCTTAATTTCTCTGATGTCTCACCTCTCATCCCCTTGATACCTGGCATAGATGTTTATGCTCTGAATTAACATCAGTTAAGTGAGAGGAGAAGCTGGCCTGTGGCATTCATTTCTCTTTCCTGTTAAAGAAGCAGCTGCTTTCAGCGTGCCCTGTTGTTTGTGTGTTTCCTTGCAGGTCGGAGGATCTGCATCGGGGAGACTCTTGCCAAAATGGAGCTCTTCCTCTTCTTCACGAGCCTTCTGCAGAGGTTCACGTTCCAGCCTGCCCCTGGCGTTTCCCGCTCGGCCCTGGACCTCACCCCTGCAGTCGGGTTTACCACACCCCCAATGCCCCATCAGATCTGTGCAGTGCCCCGGTCCTAGGGTTTGCAAATCCCCTTTCTTCCCATCTATGTTCTGTGCTGCAGCTCCGAGGATACAGTGAGATTCAGTCCTTTAGGTAGACCAATGCTTCATTAAAGCCTTTTCCTGGCCCTTTACGCGGCAGTGCACAACCCCACTGCTCTTTGAGTAGGAGTCCACAGATACAACAGCGCCGTGCAGTTGTCATTATTGTAAGACACAGCAGGGGAATCTCTGCCTCTCCTTGGTTTTGGTACACCACAACAATTAAAACTGCTTTGCAAGAAAGGAGCCAGCTCCCACCAGTGGTGAGCTTAGGCAAGGCGTGAGGGGCAGGACACATTGTGAATATCCTACACAGCTTTGGCCTCCTTTGAAGCCCCCACAGTGCTGACTCTGCACCTTTGGAGGTTGTTGTGCTCTGCATGGATGATTTCCAGCTTGGCAGCAAGGTCCTAGGAGGAGTAAGGATGGTAGAAGAAGGCAGAGTGATTGCAGTACCATGTGGTCTCTGCTGCTGTTGATTTTACAGATCCCACACTGAAAGGAGGATTTCTTGCTTTCTCTACCTTGTGATGTTAAACACAGGTTAAGCAACATGTATGCAAAACACCCCCTTTCTCTTATGAATAGGGATCTATTGAAATTGCAGTTGTGCAGTTTGTGTGGAGACTGTGGATTCAGACAGGTTCTGTGAAAAAGTGCAGGCTCTGTGCTTCTGGTGGGCTTGCTGGAGAAGAAACCCCCATCCAACAACTTACTGGCAAACAGAAAAGCCCTGCAGTCTTGGGGCATGGGAGTGGGGGGAGGAGGGAAGGGGGGAGAGTTGTGGGGCAGGGATGATTGCAGCAAGAAATGTGGAGGCAGGGCATGGGTGGAGCTGGCTGCATGGGGTGCCAGTGCCACAAGTTCCTAACAGCCAGGCTGGGCTGGTGGTGGCATGGAGTGGGGTGCAGGATGGCAGCAGCTCATTTTTGGCCAGGCCAGGGTAGGCAGCAGGTGGGACCTGTTACATTCCTCTGCATCAGAGCAGGATTGGTGGGGTAGGGGGACAGAGCACCGGCAGCCCAACTTCCACTTTGCTCCTGGCTGACAGCATCCAAGGGTGAGCAGCAGGCAGAGCACATGGCAACTGGGGGGTGCAGGAGGAGTTACCCTTGCTGCCAGGGCCCTCAACCTGTGCTGAGTACAATGCCCAGGTCTGGCAGGCTCCAGCGGTTTCAAAAACAAACAAAAAAACATAATACACACGAAGTCTGGATGACTTAAATACATAGGTACTATATGCCAATTGTCACAGCCACGTTTAATATCAAGTTCATTGTTTTCAGATTTGCTCCTCACTTCCATGTATTCAGGGAGCATGTCTACACATGCAATTAATGTGACTGAATATATTGAGCTGGCCAGCCAGACCTAGACAGGGACTGCACAGTTCTCTGGGCTGTGGTATGGACACTACAGCAGAGCTGCCTGCACTTCTGGGCCAGCTGCCAGTAGGTCATAGCTGCACAGTTGGCTTTCGTGTGACACTGCTGTCGTGTTTTCTGGTGTCTCTGCTCTGCCCTCAGGGCAGCTATCACTGAGAAGCTATCCTTGAGCTGCCCTTGCCCCCTTTGCTCACCAGGATGTGGGGCACTGAGCAGCACTGAGATGCCAGGGCCGTGCCCCTACCCATGCCCTTGCCTTTCACTCCTGACCCACAGTCTCTGCCTGCTCTCATTAGCTCCCTTCTGGCCACAGCTCTGTCCCAGCACCAGGACATGAGTCCAGCTGTGGCTGTCCCACCAGCTGCTTTGTGGAGCTCAGAAGTGCCAGCCTTTACTGTTCTCCTTTCTGTGCCTGTACCCAGGCCCCAGCAATCCCCATGAAATTCCTAGGGAGCCCACAACTGGGGCTCAGAAACTGGGCTGAGCAGGCCCCTTCCCTTCCAGGCCAGCCTTCCCTTGCACAGGCTGCTCTAGGGAGAAAGGGGGCTCTAAGCTCGGCTCTGGAGGCTTCATTTACCCAGAGGGCTTCTCCATTCCTGACCCCTCTTTCACTCTCTCACACATGCACACCCCTGCTGCTACCTCCACCACACCTCCCACCAGCCCATCACACTCCCCAAGTGGTTCCTGAGACCAGGAGCTCCCCCAGGCTGGGGCTTCATATCCCAGCACTGGTGTGCGCACAGGACAGGGCTGCAGAGTGACAGTTGGTTCTGCACCTGCGGCTTCTGCTAGCAGGTACTGCCCTGTCTGGCAGCTGGGCACACAGGGTATGAGATTTATGGGAGAGATGTGGGGTTGCTGGGGTGGGGGGGAAGGGTATGGGGTGGTTTGTGGATAAGTGTAGGGTCTGTGGGGATGAGGCTTGTGGTGGGTATGGGGCTTGTGCAGAGGTTTGGGGGTGTGGGGTTTGTGGGTGGGTTGTAGGGGGGTTTGTGGGTGTGGGGTTTGTGGGTGGAATGTGGGAGTGTTTGTGGCTGTGGAAGGACTGTGTGGGGGTAGGGGAACTGTGGGGGTGGGAGACTGCTTGGAAGAGGTGGGTCCCCTGCCAACCCCCCTGCACAGTGTACAGCCTCTTCCCCCTCCCCCTCCCACAGCAGCAGCAGCAGCATCCTGTGGGGGTGGGGGGAGCTGGGGTGGAGGGGTGGGGGTATTTTGGGTGGAGGGGACTGTGGGTATGGGGGGGGACTGCTTGGGAGAGGTGGGTCCCCTGTCTGTCCCCCTGCACAGTACACAGACTCCCCCCACAGCAGCAGCACCAGTGTCCATCAGGGTGGCCATGACCCACTCTTGGCAGAGACCCCGGCACTGTGCGGTGCCACCTGAGACCGGCAGCTGCACAAGCCGCACAGCACTGGCGCAGCTGGTAGCGTGTACCATTGGACAGAACCAGGCTGCTCTCGCTGTCACTCATGGCTCCCAGCACCCAGCACAGAAGCTATGCGCTATTGGGCTGTCCCGGCTCCATGGAGGCAGGAACTGGCTCAGCCTGATAGCGTGTGGCCTCTGTTTGCAGTGCCAGGAGCTGCAGGTGAGAGCAAGAGCCGGGTTTTGCTTGAGGGCACATACCAGCAGCCAGGCTGGCACCACGTATAGCCACCAGTCTGAGATGACGTTGTGCTGGCAGGGGTCTCTGCCAATGATGGATCATGAGCACGCTCATGGGCACTGCTGCTGCTCCTGCAGGGGCGAGGGGGTCTGTACACTGTGCATGTGATGTAGCAGGCATAGGGACACTCTGGCTGGGTGCTAAAGTATCTACTTGGAGGACCCAGCCTCTGGTTGCCAATGGGCACGCTCCAACAGTGTTCCCTGAATTGCTTTTTTCTGGCATGTTTTTTTTTTTTTTTAATACTGGGATAACCAGTATTGCCACAGGTGCTGGCCCCAGCTGTATAAAAAGCTGCCCTGGTGAGCAGATCAGGGCCACTTGTCCTCAGGAGCTTTCATAGATTTCATAGACATCAGGGCTGGAAGGGACCTCAGGAGATCATCGAGTCCAGCCCCCCGCCCAAAGGGCAGGAAGTCAGCTGGGGTCATAGGATCCCAGCAAGATAAGCATCCAATTTGCTCTTGAAGGTGTTCAATGTAGGTGCTTGAACCACCTCCGATGGCAGGCTGTTCCAGACCTTGGGGGCTCGGACAGTAAAGAAATTCTTCCTTATGTCCAGCCTGAAGCGGTCTTGCAGGAATTTGTGACCGTTCGACCTCGTCACCCCTTGGGGTGCTCTGGTGAACAAACGTTCCCCCAGATCCTGGTGCTCACCCCTGATAAAATTATAGGTGGCCATCAGGTCACCCCTGAGCCTGCGCTTTTCCAGGCTAAAGAGTCCCATGGCTCTCAGCCTGTCATCGTAAGATCTGTTTTCCTGACCTCTGATCATGCGCGTGGCTCTCCTCTGGACTCTCTCAAGTTTCTCCACAATCTTTTTGAATTGTAGAGCCCAAAACTGGACGCAGTACTCCAGCTGCAGCCTCACCAAGGCCGAGTACAAGGGGAGAATGACGTCCCGGGATTTGCTCGAGAAGCATCTATGGATGCAAGCCAGCGTTTTGGTTGCTTTACTAGCCGCAGGATCGCATTGCAGGCTCATGTTCATCTTGTGGTCAATGATGACCCCCAAGTCTCTTTCTTCTGTAGTGCTATCCAACGTAGCACTGCCGAGCCTATAAGGATGCTGCAGGTTTTTCCTCCCAAGGTGGAGAACCTTGCATTTTTCGGTGTTAAACACCATCAGGTTCTCATCCGCCCATTTGCTGAGCTTGTCCAGGTCAGCCTGGATCACCCGCCTATCTTCTGGTGTGGATGCTTTGCCCCAAAGTTTGGTGTCATCGGCGAACTTGGCCAGTCCACTCCTGACTCCAATGTCCACATCATTAATGAAGATGTTGAACAGTATGGGTCCCAGGACAGAGCCTTGAGGGACCCCACTGGTCACAGGGCACCACAATGAGTGACTGCCATCAATCACAACCCTCTAGGTCGGACCACGGAGTCAGTTTCCCAGCCAGCGGATTGTGGTGGAGCCAAGGCCACAACTGGCCAGTTTGGCCAAGAGGTGATCATGGGATACCAGATCAAAAGCTTTTTTGAAGTCAAGATATATGACATCAATCTCTTCTCCCTTGTCCAGGTGATAGGTCACCTGGTCATAGAAGGAAATGAGATTGGTCAAACAAGACCTACCCGCAACAAACCCGTGCTGGCTGTCCCTTAGAATGTTAGCCTGGGCCAGTCCCTCAAGGATGGCCTCCTTAATAAACTTTTCTAAGATCTTCCCCAGGATAGAAGTCAGGCTAATGGACCTGTAGTTAGCCGGATCCACTCTCCTCCCTTTCTTGAAGATCGGCACCACATTGGCCTTCTTCCAGTCTTCGGGCACTACACCAGAGCGCCAGGAGTTTTCAAAGATCCGTGCCAGGGGCTGGGCTATGATGCTCGCCAGCTCCTTGAGTACCCTGGGGTGCAGGTTGTCAGGGCCGGCTGACTTGAAGGTATCCAGCTTCTCAAGGTGTTCCTTCACGAGGTCAGCATTGATGGAGGGTAGGGGATCCCCATCACCCAGATCTCCCTGTCCCCTAGCAGGCATGGGCATCCCATGTGACTGATGAAAGACTGATGCAAAGTACCTATTTAATAGGTTGGCTTTTTCCTGGGCGTCAGTTGTCAGTTGCCCCATCTGGTTTAGCAGGGGTCCAACGTTCCCCTTGCTTTTCCTCTGGCTCCATATCTTTTTCAGTCCATATCTGAAAAAGGATTTTTTGTTGTCCTTGATGCTTGAAGCTAGTTGGAGTTCAGTTGCAGCCTTGGTTTTCCTGGTTTGCTCCCTGCAGCACCGGACCAGTGCAGAATAATTCTCCTTGGAGGTGAATCCCATCCTCCATCCTTTTTAGGCTTTCCTTTTTAGCTGCAGGAGGTCCGCTAGGTCCCTAGAGAGCCAGGAGGGCTGCTGTGCCTTCTTGCTGCCTTTCCTCCGTGTTGGAATAGATTTAGCTTGTGCACTGAGGATCACTTCCTTGAGAAGCAACCACTCTTCTTGAACTCCCATCTCCCTGGGGTCATGGTCCCCGAGGGCCTGACCAACAAGCCTCTTGAGCTTGTCAAAGTCGGCTTTTCTGAAGTCAAGGACTTCTGTGTTGCTGACTGACTTGCCAGCTTTATGGTGGATGGTGAAGGTGATCAGCTCGTGGTCGCTGTCACCCAGCTTCCCATCGATCACTAGGTTGCCGATTAGGTCGTCCGCCATAGCCAGTACCAGGTAGAGCAGCGCTTTGCCTCTCGTTGGCCCATAGACTTCTTGAGTCAGGTAGAGGTCATCCACGCATGAGAGAAAGCTTTGTGACTGCTCGGATTTTGCTGAGTGATCTTCCCAGGAGATGTCTGGGTAATTGAAGTCAGCCATGACAACCAAGGTCCTGGAGCAAGCAGCCTCAGTCAGTTGCCGGGCGAACTCCTGGTCAAGCTCAGGAATTCGAGTGGGAGGTCTGTAGTAGACTCCCACCGTTGTGTCCCCTGTGCTGTATTCCCCATGAATATTAGGTTAGAGGGTCTCTACCTGTCCATGCTGGTTGCCAACATCAGCTTGCAGGGACACGTAGCTTTCCTTCACATAGAGAGCTACACCCCCACCCCTTTTGCCAACACGATCCATCCTGTACAGGGTACAGCCCTCTCTACCCGTGGTCCAGTCATGGGTGGAGTCCCACCAGGTCTCCGTTATCCCAAAGACATCAGAATTCCTTGCACTGAGCAGGAGGACGAGCTCCTCTTGCTTGTTGCCCAGGCTCCTGGCATTAGTGCACAGGCAGGCAAGTGTCCCCTTGGGGGCTCTTGCCTTGCCCACAGATTGTGCCAGGGCTGGGGCAGGGCTGGGCTCCCTTAAGTGCCTTGGTCTGCTGGCTTTGCAAGGGTTGCTCAGCGTGCCAGAAGTGGCAGTAGTCCCCCCATCCCCCAGCGGGCTTAGTTTAAAGCCCGGTGGAGCAGGTCAGCCAGCCTGGCTGAGAAGAGCCTCCTGCCCAGCGGGGAGAGGTGGAGGCCATCTCTTCCCAGCAGCTCACTGCCTCTCTCACCAAAGATTGGGCTGTGGTCATGGAAGCCAAAGCCTTCCCGATGACACCAGCTCCGCAGTCTTTGTTTCACTGCGTGGATCCTCCTCTGCCTCCTCAGCCCATAGCCTGAGACTGGGAGGATCGACGAAAACACCACCTGAGCTCCCAGACCCCTAAGCCCCGCTCCCAAATCCCTGTAGCACCTCATGACCTGGCTGGGGGTGCTCCGAGCCGTGTCATTGGTGCCCACATGAATAAGGAGCATGGGGTAGTGGTCTGTGGGCCGGAAGAGCTGCGGGATCCTCTCTGCAATGTCTCGGATGCGGGCCCCCGGGAAGCAGCAGACTTCCCGGGCTAAGGGTTCGGGGCGGCAGATTGCCCCCTCAGTCGCCCGCAGGATGGAGTCTCCCACAACAAACACCTTTCACTTTGTCTTGTGGAGAGCGGGGGCAGTAGCTGTGGTTGCGCCTGGGTTGCCTGCGGGAGCTGGCAGCTGAGCAGGCTCTGCTGGGGCTGCAAGATGTGCAAACCTGTTGCTAAGCTCCGGTGAGGGAGGGGCCTTGGTGCGGCGGGCCTTCGGGCCCTTGACCACCTTGGTCCATGCCCCTGACTGGGCAGAGCGGGAGGTCCCAGAGTCCTCCTTGGTCCTGGAGGGAGACGGTGCTCTACCCTGCGGCTCCTGGGGGAGAAGGACCTGGCAGTAGGAGTCTATCTCCTGCTCTCAGTCCCTGATGACACACAGTCTCTGGACTGTGGCCTGGAGCTCCTCCAGTTGGCGTGCCAGAGACCCCAGTAGGGAGCAGACCCCGCACGGGAAGGTGGCCATGCTTCCAGGCCCCAGTGCCTGACAAAGGGACAGGCAGCGCCCGCAGCCAAGAGCCAGGGGCTCCGTCTGCGTGGAGCCCGGAACCATGGGCTCCGTCTGGGTGGCCGTCTCTGAGGTGTCCAGTGGAGGGGCTGCAGAGCCCGAGGGGACCCTCGGGGTGCGGCGCGTGTCCATCCATGTCATGGCTGTGATAGGCTGGCTACGGCTGGGGCTGACTACTCTGGGGGGTTTGCAGGCAGGGTCTCGTGCCCTCCCACGCCCTCCCCTGCACGAACTCTGCGCTAACTTGAGCGCCTGTTTATGCAGCCTGTTCACGTGGCTCCAGTCGCGTGCCTCCCTGGGGGGCTGGGCCAAGTAGGGGCCTGGGCTTGACTCAGCCCGGCTGCAGGCAGCCACCTCCTCCCAGGGAGTGAGGAGTTAACCCCTTCCCACCACGAGCCCGCTTACCTCCGGGTGTGCTGGGGGTTGGTGGGGGGCTCTGTGGCTGCTGAGGGGGTGTCTGGGGGGCTTTGGCGGAGCGGGGGTGCAGTGGGCTTTCACCCGCGCATCTCTCACTGCTCCGGAACCTAACTGAGGACACTAGCCCCCTGTGCCAGCTGGACTGCTGCAGCAGCCCTGACCTAGAGTGGTCCTTGCACCCTCTATCCACTACAGCAGTTTGGCAGTGGGGACTGCTCCTTGGGTGTATCCTGCTGCCACCTGTGACAACATCCAACCCCTTGGACCTGCATCCCCATGTTTACACACCTGTCAAATCTGGACAGGGACCACATGGCCACTTGGACTGTGGTATGGGCACTGCAGCAGAGCTGCCTGCACCTCTGGACTACCTGGCAGTGAGCTATGGCTGCACGGTTGTCCTTCATGCAGCACTGCTGCCATGTGTGCCCCTGCCCTGCTATCTGGGCAGTTATCCCCTGAAAGATGTACTTATTGTGGTGGCCTGCTTTGAACTGTCAAAACATATCCTCCTGGCCCCCAATGACCAGAAGGTGCACCACCTCATTTTCCCTCCAGTTGGATCCCAGATGTCAGGTCTGGGCAGGCTCCTCTGCCTGGGTCCTGCCACTTGCCTCACTGGTGGGAATCCCGGTGTTCCCTGTTTTAAAATGGCAAATTCTCTGATAAAGAATCCCAAATTCATTAATTAAAATACCCCCAAATCTGTATTTTTTCATAACTGAAATGAAGCATCACTATATCTATGTACAGAGAAAGAGATAGAGATTGATCAATTGGACAATGTTTTATTGCTATATTAACCAGTTAAACCAATTTGGAAGTCTACCAGTGCCTCCCACACAATAAAATAAGTTCTAAATATCTATCCACTTTGGTGTTTGCTTTGGGATTTATCACAGAAAAATCAAAGGTTCCCCTGCCCGCTTTGTTAACCAGGGTGTGGGGACAGCTGCCCCTGCAGGCACAGCTCCCACCAGCAGGTCCCATCTTGTCTAGCAGCTGGGCATGCAGGGTTTGAGATGTGGTGGGGGGGATGTGGGATTTGTGGGGGTGGGAATGGGTGTCGGGGAGTGGAATTCTTAGGTGGTTATGTGTGCGGGGTGTGTGTGGGTTTCATGGGTGGGTATGCGTGGCGTGTGGGTGTGGGGGATGTGGGGTTTGTGGTTGTGGATGGGTGGGATTTGGGTGTGGGTGTGTGGGTTTTGTGGGTTTTTCAGGGAGGCTTGATGGTGGGGTGGCGCCACATGCTCACCCTCCACCTCCCTGTGGTGCACAGCCCCTACTTCTGGCACAGCAGCCAGCCAGGCTGTTGGGGTGCTCATGGCCTGCTACAGGCACAGCCCTGCAGTGGTGTGATGCCACCTGAGACTCAGAGGCTACACATGGAAAATGGAGCTGGCCTGGCCCACTGGCACATGCCTTTAAACAGGACCAGGATGGCTTCTGCCACCGTTTGGGGTCCCGGCACTTCATTCAGGAATTGTGCGCCATCAAGCTGGGCATGCATGGCTGTGTGCCGCGGGGAGGTGGGGGGGTTGTGCATGGCAGCCCCCCTCAAACTCTCCATACCCCTCACAAACCCCATACCCACAACCCCTCCCAGAAACCCCACAGTTGCCCCCCCACACAGTCCACCCACCCTCATGTCTCTGCTTACAGGGGACAGAGCCTATATCTGAGCCGCTGCTGCCAGCTTTGCCCCACTTCTATCTGTTCCAGCACACTGAAGTAGCATGCTGGAGCAGCCCTGGCATGCGACAAGCATAGAGATGCTCTGTCTGGGTGCTAGAGCATTGAGGACCCAGCCTCTGGGCAGGCTCCAGGAGTACGCCCTTTTTTCCAGGTTGTTTTCTTTTGATACTGGGATTTCCCAGTATCAGATGTCAAGTCCACACTGCAAATATGCAGCACAGGGAGCATATTTTTGTGCTGTGCCTTCTGCAGTGTCTGAAACTTCTTTGAGATGCTGCAACAGGCACATGCAATTCCCTAGTTAATCTAATAAAAGGTATAATTTCTTATAGTTTCATCATTTCATAGTGCTTAGGGTCAGAAGGGACCTAAACAGGATCATCAGGTCTGACCCCCTGCCCCAGGTAGGAACAAATGCCAGGGTCATAACAAATATCTATCCAGCTGCCTCTTGAAGACCCCCAAGGTAGGAGAGAGCACCACCCCACTTAGGAGTCCATGCCAGAGCCTGGCAGCTCTGACTGTAAAGTAATGTCTCTTGATATCTAGCCTGAACCTTCTCTCTAACAATTTGTGGCCATTATTCCTAGTAACACCTGGTGGTGCCCGGGGGGGACAGAGTCACACCCAGTTCTCACTGGTCCCCCCTGGTGAGTCTGTAAATGGCCACCAGGTCCCCTCTCAGCCTTCTCTTGTGGAAGCTGAATAGATTCAGGTCCTTCAGCCTCTTATCATAGGGCCTGGCTTGCTGCCCCGACCATGTGAGTGGCCCTCCTCTGGGCCTTCTCGATACTAGCCACATCCCTCTTGAAGTGCAGCACCCAGAACTGGACGCAGTACTCCAACTGTGGCCTGACTAATGCCGCATAGAGGGGAAGGATCACTGTCCTGGACCTGCTTGTGATGCATCTGTAGATGCACGACAAAGTGCAGTTAGCCTTACTGACTGCTTCCAAGCATTGGCGGCTCATGTTCATCTTGGAGTCAACAATGACTCCAAGATCCCTTTCTGGCACCATGTTGACAAGAAGGGAATTCCCCAGTCTATTGGTGTGTTGCTGGTTCCTTCTCCCTAGATGCAGCACCCTGCACTTGTCTGCATTGAATTCCATCCTATTCTCATCTGCCCACATCTGTAAGCTGTCTAGATCTAACTGGATTCTGTCCCTCCCCTCCAGTGTGCCCACCTCGCCCCGCATCTTGGTGTTGTCAGAAAATTTGGACAGCGTACTTTCCACATCCAGATTGCTGATAAAGATGTTGAACAGTACAGGCCCCAGGACTGAGGCCTGGGGAACTCCACTGCCCATATCCCTTCAGGTCGAAAATGACCCATCCACCATCAGTCTTTGGGTGTGATCATCTAGCCAATTTGCCACCCATCTCACTGTGTAGGCATCAATGCCATCGTCACTTAGTTTTTTTAAGAGAATGTGGTGGGAAACCATGTCAAAGGCATTCTTAAAGTCCAGGAAGACGACATCCACCTCAAGACCCTTGTCCAGGGACTTTGTGATCTGATCATAAAAAGAAACCAAGTTAGTCAGGCAGGATCAGCCCTCAATGAACCCATGTTGGTTGCCCCTGAGCATTACCTCCCCTTGCAGATGTGCTCCTTGATGATTTTCTCAAAAGTCTTCCCAAGGCCCATGGTATGGTAAGGCTGACTGGCCTATAATTACCAGGGTCCTCCTTTCTCCCCTTCTTGTAAATAGGGACAACACTGGTCCTTTTCCAATCCCCTGGTACCTGGCCAGAGCCCCATGAGTGCACATATAGACATGCCAGGGTCCCCACTATGACCCCTGCCAATTCCCTCAGCACCCTCGGGTGAAAAGCATCTGGACCTACTGTATTAAACACATCCAGCCCCTCCAAAAGTTCCCTAACTAAGTCATCCCTGTCTCTAGGCATGGCGATGCTTCCCCTGGGTCTGTCCGCTGTTCTAGTGGGGGAAATGTCCTAGTCCCTGTTCAGGAATACGGAGGCAAAGATTTCATTAAAGAGGTCAGCTTTTTCCTTTGCTGCAATCACCAGATTGCCAAACCTGTCCTGTGGGGGCCCTACATTACCCAGTGCCTTCTTCTTACTATGCATTTGAAAAAAGACTTTTTGTTATCCCTAATTCTGGTCACTAGCCCTATTTCCATCTCTGCTTTGGCCTTCCTAACAGCATCCCTGCAGTCCCAAGCAATGGAGGTGTAATCCTCCTTGGTGATAGCCCCTTGCATCCACCGTTTGTATGCCTCCTTTTTTGCCCTCAGGCATCCCTGGATGTCTTTGTTGAGCCATGGGAGCTTCTTAGCACTCCTGTCCCCCTTGGTGTGCATTGGGACTGACTCCCTTTTTTTGCTCAGAGGATTGTCTCCTTGAGGGATAACCACCCATCTTGGACTCCCATCTCATTGAGGCTGAGACCCCAATGCCTCTCCTACTAATCTTCTCAGCTTACAGAAGTCGGCTCTCCTGAAGTCAAGAGCTTTTGCCTTACTGCTTGCTTTCACCACCCTGTGCTAGATAGTAAATTCCAGCAGGTGATGATCACTCAGGTAGTTGAGTACCCACAGACCCCTCACCAGGTCATCACCTGTGGCAAGGACCAAGTCCAGCAAGGCATTTCGCCTGGTGGGACTATGCACCTCCTGGGGATAGGTGGAGGTCCTTGATCCCAGCTAGGAACCTACATGAGCAGTCAGATCTGCCTGACTTCTCCTCCCAGCAGATGTCTGGGTAGTTTAGGTCACCCACGACAACCACATCCCTTGACTTTACAGCCTCTGTAAACTGAGTTACAGGTCCAGCTCTTCCCCCTGGTGAGGTGGTCTGTGGTAGACGCCCACTATCAAGTCCCTTTCCCCATGATCCTTTTGCATTCTTACCTAGAGTGCCTCAGTTTGCCCCTCCCCTCACCCTATCCTGATCCTCGAGGATGTGGATTGCTCTTTGATGTAGAGAACTACACCCCCTGCTTTTTTTCCCCTGTTCTGTCTCACCTGTATAGCCTGTAGCCCTTGATTTCCACTGCCCAGTCATGGGTAGAATTCCACTAGGTCTGGGTTTTTGCTAGCTAGCAGGAGGGCGAGTTCCTCCTGCTTATTCTCCATGCTTTGAGCATTTGTGTAGAGGCATTTGAGGCCTCCTGTAGGTGCAGGTACTGCCCCCTTGTTCTATAGAAAATGAGGGTTGGAAGGGACCACAGAAGGTTATCAAATCCAACCCCCCTGCTCAAAAGAGGACCTCCTTCAACTAGTTCCCACCAAGGCTTTGTCTAGCCAGATTTTAAAAACCTTCAAGGATGGCGATTCCAAAATCTCTGTGTAACCTTATATTTTCCACTGAAAGAGCAGCCCAGTGAGAGAGGAGAAGGATGCTCCAGTAACAGCCCCAGGTATGTAGGTGCCCGAAGGTGCAAGTCACTCTGTGAGTATCATGGGTTGTGAAGGTGCTACCACATGAGGCCCTGAAGATACCAGAGTGCTGCTCTATCCCATGCAAATGTTATTGGGTATGTCTATGGGGAGTGGGATCAGAGCAACACTTGCGGAAGGGGAGCAGCAGGGCTCTTTTTGTGGCATGGTTACAAGCAGGTCCCAAGGCTCTGAGCCACTCACACTCTGGGGGCCTGCATTGCCCTTGCCTGGTCCCCATGTGCTGAGCTAAGGACCCCACCACTCTGGGGCCAGTCTCCATGGAAACCCCAGCCCTGCTGTCATGGCCCCACCCCTTCTGGGGTTTCCATAGAAGCCAGCTACAGAAACATAGGCAGGGACTGCTGGGAAATGAAGTCAGCTGCAGGCCAAACCCTGTGGGCCGGACTTTGCCCACCCCTGCCCTACATGCTAGATAGGGCCCCCATCACCTTGCAAGCCCAGTTTTAGAACATGGGGACCAGGCAAGGGCAGTGTGGTCTCTTCTTCAGTTTCCCATGTGTAAAATAGTAACGCTACCATGAGGCAAGTGCATTAATAGGCCTTAGTGGTACCAGATCTTATGGTAACATGTACCCAAGAAAGAAATCTTTTTAGAGTAGAGTTAATATATTTTTTTAATGTTAAAAAGGCTCGAAGAAAAACCACATAGCTCACCACTCTCCCACACCCATGTTAATTATAATCATTACATTAGGATCACAGTATCTGCCACTGAGAAGGGTACCACACATTCTGATTAGCAGTATTTGTGCCAGCTGGAATTTGTGCTTTAGTAGTACCAGAGATACAATAATAGATACAATAATAAGATACAATACTTAAGATGTTATGTGATAAAACTATTCATTTCAATTGGAGACTAATATACCTTGATTTGAAAAGGCTAAAAAGGAATGAGTGCAAATATGAACTTCACATTAATGATCTTCCTGGATAATGTAGGAAATACTTTAATTCAGTTTAGATGCATTTACATCCTTTCCCAAAGCCTTTCTCTACGCAGTTCCCAAGAACTTAGTGGTACAACTGGATCCAGGAAAAAGAAGGATGGAGATCTAGGGGTGGAAACAAACATCATCTGATGTCTCACTTTTGCTACCATAAGAATCTTTACATCAGCACAAATACTGAGCAATAGATGTTGCTACCCTTTGTTGCACCACATGGCTGGCTGGGGGTAGCAGGAGGAGTGGTGCAACAAAAGGTTATAATAGAGGAAGCTTGGTGGTGGAAGAGTACAAGTCATTGGTGACTGGTGCCGCCTTAGGTGGGGGGGCATGTGCCCCCCTTGTGACTGTAGCCAATCCCATGATGGCTGTTTGTTGCAGCCAATCATTACAGCTGCTTCTGGGAGTGACTACAGCTGCTTCTGGGAGCGATCTGCCAGCACTTGCAGGGGGGCACCAGCACTCCCACCTGCCACCTTGCCCATTGCCTAAGTAGTGAACATGGCCAGTCAGAGGGTGCACCAGTGCTCTCAGGGGGTGAACATGCACCCCCGTGCACTCCTTATGCATATGCATTGCCACTGGTACAAATGCCCTGAGCTGCTTGCACCCTCCCACTGCCCTGGGCTGCTCTGGAGGCTTGAGGAACCCTCAGGGTCCCAGAGCACTTGCTCGCTTCCTCTGTTTTATAGATGGGCACTCAGGGGAATCTCAAGGTGTCTCTCCATAAGTGAGGAAGTTGAAGTTCTCCACTCAGACCTGTGCTTTGGGTCTGGCTGAGCAGGGAAACTAGTGCTTTTCTTTGCCCAGCCAGACCCAGCTTGCCCCGTTGCCCCCACTCAGCTAGACCCTAAGTCTAGCTGGGCAGGGAAAGATTCCTCCCCACTTGGCTAGACCTGTCCCTGGTGATCAATAGGGAATTTGAAAAGGGAAAGTGTGGAGATAACATCACCCCTTGTACTACACCATCAAGGGTGACACAAGGAGCAGCATGTGTTTTGTCCAATGAAACAAATGAGCTGTGCCATGATACATCATACAGCTGATCCACTTCATTTGGTGACATCTGTTTCTATCATTGGATTAGCTATGCCAGTATGCCTGGAGTTCTGTGTAAAGAGCAAATTGGAACCCTAATATACCTTGGTGTGGCAGCAATCCCTCATGGTCAAGGATGATCACTCCCGGGGTCAAGGAAGGGGTTGTAGATGAGTCTGTTGATGATGAAGACGGCCACTCCTAGAACCACAGACTCTTTCTCAAATGCCACAGGTGTAGCTTAAAGGGAGGTTTGGACCACTGATTTCTCAGTCTTCCTGCCTTGCCCCACCCCCAAATCACTGGGAGATAGCAAGAAAAGCTCTGCAACTTAGAGCATGTAGATATTAGAGAGGACCATGCTCAGAAGTGTTAATGAAGCAAAGCACCACAACCAGCTTAGTTACGAAAGAAGACTAAAGCAGCTGAAGTAAGCTTGTGGCAGGGATAGAGAGGAAAGTTTTGAAAGAAGGAGATGGGTAGTCTTGCCTAATGATTAACCTGAAGCACTGGTGTTGTCCTGATCAGTTCCCCAGGGAGCTGGAGATATGGAGGAGTCTAGTGTCAGAACTGGATTCAGCAGTCATACGCAAAGCAAAGCACACTGGGGTCAAAAGCTGTAGCTGGAGGCAGGGTAAGCCAAGAGTTAACCAGGAGTCAAAAGAGTCAAAAGCTAGACCTGAAGGTCAAATGAGAATCAGGGAATGACAAGGGTCTTACCAGAATCAGAGCCAAGAGTCAGAACCAGAAAACCTGCAAGGAAGCACACAGCAGGCCTACAGCAAGAGCTTCCCCCTTTGCCTGGGCAGGGAGCTTACAGGCTGGGCTTGGCATTCAAAGACTGGAGCAGGTAGGGCTGCTGCCTCAGGGGACTGGCTGCCCTGATGCCTCACTCAGCCTTGCTGGGACCAAGGTGCTACTTTACGCTTTGGGCTTGCTACCAGTGGTACTTGTTCTGGAGATATCATACCCTGCTCTGTTGATTGGGACTGGCTGGGTGCAGGGTTATGGCCCAGATTCATTACACTTCCTATCCAGCTGAAAATCATCCCTGCAGTGGGTATTGACCTTTGAGGGCACAGAATCAGCATTCTGGGGGTTTCTCAAGATGTAGATTCAGGAGGATTTCTATGCCAAAGCTACAACAGAAATTTGACCCTGTGTCCTGTATATATGGATGCATGTCTATCTATCTATCTATCTATCTGCTTTCAAGTGTCCCATATCTACCAATCTAATGCCAAGCACAAGCACAGAGATTGTGCTTTAAAATATAATGGAAAATATTGAGCACAGTTATAACTTTGCAACCCCATTAAGACCTCTGGAATAGTAGGATTATACATTGGCAAAAAAGGAGCCAGGAAAGAGCTATAACAAAGCACTGATCAAAGTGTACTCAAGGCTGCCTGTATCTCTCTCTATTGGCACAATTATATGGGAGGCCTGAAGATATACATGGATACCAGGTCAGAAGCCCTAAGCCAGAGGCACTACACAGATCTGATGGGGCTTTGGGGGTGTAGTAAACCCAGCTGCAGGGGTGATATCCAGGTCTGAGCTGGAAACACCAGGGGCAGGGTGGAACGTGAACCTCTGGAAGAGTCTTGTGAAGAAGAGGAAAAGCTCCATTTTGGCAAGATTCTCACCAACACAGATCCTCCGACCTGCAAGGAAAGGTATGACAAGTATGAGCATTTCAAAAGCAGCTGTTGATTTAACTGTAAAATGGAACAAATGCTACAGGAGAGTTTCTTGACTCAGTGAAAACCTGTGTTAATTCAGTACAAAGACATCTATTTATGCAATGTCTCAATGGCTAGGGAGCGTGGCATCAAAGAGATTAAGGTGTCTTGCTATGGCTCCGGAAGCATTCATTCAAGTCCTACTCCGGACTCATGATAAAGGTTGTTCCCAGTTTAAGCAGTAAATAGCTATCTGGTCAATTAGGCTGGGTAAGTTAAAGTTGGCTCAATCTGGTGCTGGCCACATCACTCCTTTGTGTGCCACTGACTATAGTGACTGGTGTGCTAAACTGTAGGAGTCAACTGGGGTGTTAGGGTTGGATGGACCTTCCTTCCTTCAAGATACGGATCTCCAACATACAGCCAGATATACAGTCCAGGGAGGTGGGTCATCCAGCACATCATCTTTTTTTCTGAAATTCTCTTTTGAGATTGTTAGACTCTCCCTGAGCTCAATGTCGAAGAAGAGTTGCAGATAACTTCATTCACCTTAACAGTGTAAGACATGATAGCGTTCTCTAGTGAACTAGACCAAGGTTACTTAGATCACCCTCAGTGTATGCCTGGTTTTTGTCTCCATTTTTCTTTCTCTCTTCTCAGCTTCTGCCTCCTCCTTTTGTTTTGTGCTAGCACTGCCCAATAAGCATAGCTTGGCTTTGTTGTAGCCCTCCTGTCTGTCTCTTTCCTATCCCCATCTATTCTGTTCCTTGATAACAGAACCAGGATGAAGAATCAAAAGCTAGAGCTGAAAGTCAAACCAGAATCAGGGGGAACCTGCCCCACCAGGGAATTCATGGTAATGTGAACAAATCTTTATGGAAGGAAGAGCACTGGGATGTCTTGGACATTTTGAGAAATATTCAAGCATGATATAGAAGTGGTGCAAATTGTACCATGTGAGCCCTGGGCTCTGCCTGAGGTGGGGCTGCCCGACAGGAACAGGCATCCCGTGCTCCCCGTCCCTCTGCATCTTTCGGCTCCAGCTCTGGCAGCAAAGCAGCAGTGGTAGCACAGGAGTGTATCCAAGTGAGCAAAGGGCATTTTGGGAAATTTAGTTCTGGAAAATTTCTTCTTTGCTGCTGGGGGAAAATGTCACCGCATGTTTTTGCCTCTGAAAATTGGTGATTTTTTTGGCTCCTTAATATAAGTATCAGCAGCAAAAAAATGTGGTGACCTCTTCCTTCAACAGCAAAGCTCCCAGCTTCTGGGTTGTCGCCCACTGCCAGAGTCTCAAGAGCCAGAGATCTGGAAGGAAGATAAAGGAGAAGGGGTGCTGGAGATGAAGGACTGCCCTGGGTGCAATTCTGGCCAGTTACACCTCAGTTACACCCAGTTGTATTTTTGATAAGAAACAGTCACAAGCAAAGAGTTGTGTGCAGATGAGGACACACTGTACAAGCACAACTGCTGGAATGGAAAAATGTTTGAAAACCCAACAGTAGTGGTGTTATTTACAGGACTTATACCCATATTTGTAACAATGTTACTATTCATCTGTTGCATAATAAAATAAGTGTGGCAAGTGTTAACATCTTATATTTTTGTGTTATCTATAACACAAAATACTACGTCAGATACCATGTCTTTGAAGAAGACAAAGAGTTCCATCTCTTTCAAGAAAAATGGAGACTGGAGGAAGAATGTCTCACATTTGAAAGCTTCTCTAACTTTATCCCAACTACACAGTTGGTAGGCTTGTGCGAAGCAGCTAGTATTCACTTTGGTTTTGGCCAATTTGGGGGACACCAATTCAATTTGGTGATTTGAATCACTGTCCCGAATTGATTTGGCTGAATCTGATTCAGAGATTCAGCTGCTGCCGAATCAGCTGAATCTCTGAATTACACAGGCCCCAATCCCCACCCACTCTCAATGGCTGCCCCACCCAGCCCCAGCTCCTGGCTCTTTGCTGCTGGAGGGGGGCGATCCCCACTGCTCCCCACTGTACCTTATGGCATGGGGGGCTCTGCCATGAGCCCTCCAACCCTTGCCCACTCTCCCAGCCCTGGCCACCCCAGCTCCCAGCCCTTAAAAAAAAACAACAAAAAAGCTCCAACTCACTGGCTCCTGCCAGGTGGGGAGGGCAATCCCCACTGCCCCCCACTGTCTCACGCTGCATGGAGGGCTCTGCCATTAGCCCCCAGAAGCCCCAAGGCTGCTGCAGGAGCCAGTGAGTTCAATTTTGTTTGGGTTTTTTTTAAAGGGCTGGGAGCTGGGGCGGGCGGGTCAGTCATGGCGGGGCTGGGAGAGTGGGTAGGGACCAGGGGGCTCATGGAAGAGCCCCCCATGCAGTGTGGGGCAGCAGAGGGAAGTAGGGATTTCCCCCCTGCCTAGCAACACCTGGTGCATGTGGGCTTTTTTTTAAACAACCAGGAGCTGGGACCAGGTGGGGCAGCCATTGTGGGGAGCTGGGACAGTAAGCGGGCATTGCGGGGTGCTCAGGAGTGCTGCAGGAGCAGGCAGGGGATGGGGCCTGGTGGGGGTCCCTCCATGATTCCTTTCCCCCTCCTCCAGCTTTCCCCCCTCCGCCCCCTGCTTACCAGCATTGAGTCCGGGTCCAGCTCCCTGCTGCAGCAGGCAGGGACTGCCCAAATCACCAAAACTCTCTGCATCTTTTCAAATTGATTCAGAGACCTTTGAATCAATTCAGACCTTTTAATTGATCCCGATTTGATTTGGATTTGGGGATTCGGCCACCGAATTGAGCTGAATCTCCTCCGAATTGAATCAGCACATGAAGCTTTGCACAGCCCTAGCAGTTGGACCAGTAAAAGACAACATCCCAAGCAATCCTTGTCTGTCTAGTAAAATGCAGGATCTTATTAATTCTTTGTGGAAACAAATGGAAACCCTGTGCATTTGGCTTGGCTTGTAAATAAGCAGTGGCTGCTTTTAAAGAGCTCCCCAGGCAGATACATCATGAGTCGTGCCATGGCATGAAGCACAGCAAGTTTATCAAGACGATGTGAAGACAAAGTAAGTAAACTCAAACAGTGGTTATGAAAGCACAAAAAGCAAAAAATAAATCTTCAAAGTCCTGAGAGAGCTCTAGTAGAAATGTGTGATGAAGACAGGGTGCGCCCAGAGAGCTGAAAGCCTGTGAATATATCAGCCTCTCGAGAAACAGTAGCTGACAGAATCTGTGACTTCTCTGATAATTTGCAAAACCAACTCCAGAACAAGGCAAATGCATTTGCTTTTAACTTTGCAGTAGCAATTGATGAAAGCAGAAAGGTTGGTGACATTTCTTTGTGAGCTGTGCTTGTTCCAGATCTGGATCAAGATCTTAATGTCACAGAGGAGTTTGTGCCAGTCAAAGACAACTTCATTGGGGATCATCTTAAACTTCATTCAGGAGAAGACATTTTTAACAGCCTGACCCAAGCTTTGGATAACTTTGGAGTGGATTGGAAAAGGACAGTGAGGGTTGCAACAGATAAGGCTCACTCCATAGCGGGAAGGAAGGCAGGATTGGTGGTGAAAGTCAAATGCAAAGTTCAGAGGAAAATACTGATTTGGAAGCAAGCGGTGACTTGCTTACAGTGGCCATGAGCTTGGTGCTTTTCATTGCTTTCTGGCCAAAGGCCATATGACGAATATTGCAGTAACAATAGTGAATATTATCTGAGCTAGAGCTCTCAGCCTTTGACACTTCAAACAGCTCTTGGAGGAAGCATGGACAGGTTCATGGATTTTACTTCTATGGCTTCATGATTTGAGTTTGATCCCCCTGACTTAAGGGATGGAGCCGAGAGTAGGGTATCTGCCTACGGTGCCCTGCTTAGTAAGAAAGGAAATGAAGTATATTAGAAGTAGGTAGAAGAGAGGACATATGTCCTTCAGAACAGTGATGGTGCAGCTACAGTTTTTATCTTGCTTTGCTTTAACCACATTTGTTTTACTAGCATTTATTTTCTGACAAAATTTACAGGGAAAGGAGGGTTGAATTTCTGAAACTTTTTGTTTCTCAATGAAAAACTTATTTTTCCTGTTTAAATGTTAAACTATTCAGATTGTTGTTGTTATTGTTGTTTCTTTTATTTTTAGCTTTTGACCTGGATGGCATGTGTTTTTCATTCATGTGATCGGTCAGAATATGAATACTTTTTAAACTGAATTTTCAAAATCAAATATTTGACTCGATACAAGAAAATCAGAAAATCAGACTTTCTAACTTAAAAATGTCAACAAATAATCTAATAAAAACTTCAAAAAAGAATAAAAAAGAAACAGTCTATGGTGACAACATAAATCTACTTGTAGAATATCTGTAAATACTACAATCTATTTTGTCCAGCCTCAGTCAAAATCAACATACAATTCCCCGAGAAGATGAGTACAGCAGATCAATGAATGCCCTGTGATTGTGAGAAACTCCACTAAACAAGCAAGCTGCTGTGATTTAGACTATTTTCACCTTTTAAGTTGACTTATTATGTGGCCTCATCAGGTACCCACCAATTGAACCTTGTTCCCATGGAGCCTGAAGCTGGCTGGGACCTGCCTCTGCCCCAAAGAGTTTCAGGGGAGGGGCAGGTCCCAGCCCCCTGCCCCAATCTGCTTGTGGGGTAGCTAGCAGTGAGCTCCCTGGGGCCAGGAATAGTGTCCCCCTTTGGGCTCTGCCTGCAGCTCCTGGGGGCAGGGAGCAATCTCCCAATGCCCACCAGGAGACAACTGTCTCATGGACCTGAGCTCCCTCCCAGGCCCTGGGCTAACACCCAGAGGACCTCTCACTCGCTGCTGCAGGGGGCCGGTGCAGGGCCAGAGGGAGCAGGTGCAGACTGCTGCCAGGAGCAGTAAATTTGCTCCCACATCCCTGCACATGTAAATGCTTGTCCAGGCTGGGTTTACTCTAGAGTAATTTACTCCAGAGTAAATCCACCCCACGGTATTTGCACATGTAGACACACCCAAAGAGCATATGGGAGAGTGCTGCAGCCAGCACCACACTTCTCTGACTCCCCAGCCCAAACAATTAAGTTCCCATTTGTTTGGTTAGATGGGTGGACCTGTAGTATGTGTGGTAGAACACCATAGTAGGGTATGTGCTTGTACTTCTGGGTTTGTAGTAAGCTGCCTTAACCACTCTGTCACTACAGCACCTTACATCAGTGGAGGAATATTAATTCCACAATGGGGAGAACTTATCCACATAAAGGACTGTGAAAGGATATTTGGCTTAAAATGGAAAGAACAACTTTTTTAAAGTTATAAACTACTGCATCTTACCTATCTTTCTCTCTATATAAGATGGAAGGTACCTGCTGCAAAAGGCATGAAGGCCTCCTTCTTCACAAATTTTCCTTCAGAGTCCAGAAAATTCTCAGGATAGAAATCATTTGGCTTCTTCCACTGAGATTTGTCTTGCAGCACAGAGGACAGTAAGGGGATGATGTGGGTTCCCTGGAAATCACATTTGTGGAATTATTACATGGGGGAATAGAGCCCCTTGATTATATTTATGGCAATCAGCGTTACCAAACAAAGACATATTTTTACTGACTCTCTCCAAACTTTTCAATTGGCATGTTTTACATACTGAAAACTCCCCTTCTGCCAGACCTTAAACATGGGCTGGGTTCAAATTTGGCACCTAAAATGAGTGGTTATCAGTAAGGTTTTTTATTGTCAGTAAAAAAAAAAAAAAAAAAAAAAAGATGTTGGGTTGGTAACTGTGGTAACCCGGTTTGAATACAGTAATGGTTTTACACCAGAGGTGGGCAAAATATGGCCTGTGAGCTGGACCCACCCACCAAGCCAGTCTTTCTGTCCTGTGGGGCCCCCTTAAAATTTACAATTATTACCTACCATTGGCTGCCTGTCTAAAAGCCAATGAGGCATCAGAGGCAGGAGCCACTGGCTGCAGGAGGCGCCAGCTGCAGCAGCAAGCAGCTTGGGCTCTGGTTGCTGTGTGATCAACCCAGCCCCAACCTGACCTGCTGGCCTCACCCCACCCTGCCCTGCCCCCAGCAGCTTCTGGAGACCAGAAGCTTCTCCGTAGCAGAGGCTTCTGCCCTGGTGACCCTGTGGCTGTTTCCCAGCCCTCCCTCCAGCTGAGGGTGGGGGGCAGAGCAGCATAGAGGAAACAGGTGGATGGGGGTGGAGACCTCTGGTGAATGCCCCACTCTGTGGGGCTTGTGGGACTCTATGCCTCCATGTTCTGCTCCTGGCTACAGTGACAAGAGCACCATGTGGAGGCATGGAGCCAGCCCAACCCGCTGGTGTGCAGCTACCCACAGCTTGGATGGGCAAGGTATGAGTGTGAGAGAGGGTGGGAAGGTGTGGGCACCCCCCCACACACTACCCCCCATGGTGCACAGCCCCTGCTGCTGGTGGCAGTGGCAGCAGCAGGCAATGGGTGCTTGGGGCACTTGTGGCTCTGCTGCCTGGTGGCATGTGGCTCTGGACAGTACTGCACATGGCAACAGCACATGGCAACAAGAAGCTCAGCCAGGCTGGCCAGCCTGTATCATGCATGGCTCTGTGCGGTTCATGTGCAGCTGCTGGCACTCACGTGCCACCAAGGAAAGCCCCATGCGATGGAGCTGGCTGCCTTCCCCACCATGCTGGGACTCTGCCGGAAGTGATGAGGAGCCCTGCCTCCTGCTTCCATGGTAGTGGCTGGCTCCAATGAGTGGGGCTTCTTTTGGTAGAGCGCAAGTACCAGGAGTTGCACGTGTGACTCATGGAGCCCTGAGCAATAGAGGTGGGTCATCCTGGCTACACTCCTTGTCACCATGTACAGCTCTGGTCAGAGCCACATGCTGCCAGGTGGCAGCACCTGCATGGGCCCCAAGAGCCCTGAGTGTCTACTGCAGCTGCCAGCGGTGGGAGTGGTGCACCATGGAGGGAACATGTCAGGGGTTCCCCCAACCCCCAATCCTCCCTCATACCCCACAAGACCCCACATACCCACCCCCTGGCCCCACAACCCTCCACATATACACCCTCCCGAACTACATCTTATGCCCCACCACACCCAAAATATAAGAGTAATATTTTGTTTTTGACCTATTATGCAGTTACCTACATATACACTACACAAACACAAACTATGACAAATCTTTTTTTTTAATAAGCTTAAAATATGTTATAGTAGGTGTTTGACTTTTAGTATATGATTTGGTTTTTTCTGGTTCAGAAGGCAACCACCTCCTCCCAAAAGGAATACTTATGGGGACAAGAGAAAGGACTTCTGGTGGCAAAGGTCAGAGGTTAGGGGCAGGAGTTCTGGCCCCAAGACGGTGACCAGGGGATGGGGTTCCTGTCAAGGGGCAGGGCTATCCATGCAGCCCTCAACAGTTTACCAAAACTCATTAAGCAGACCTGCAGCTGAAATAATTGCCCACCCATGCTTTGCACTGTGCTGCCCTACCCCAGGGGTCAACTACTTATCCCATAGGCTGATACACCTAGACTGCACCCCACACTATGCTGCTCCCTAGCGCACCCTGTAGCTTAATCCTTGATGCCTCTTCTTCCCCTGTCTTGGAATAGACCCCAAGGAAATACTGTTTGCCTATTTGCAACTTAGCGGTGTTACAAGAAGACAAGACACAGCTGCAGTGGGAGCACCTGGCTGGATGGGACATGAGGGAGCTACTGAAAGCCTTGAAAAGACCTCCAGGCAGGGTGCTGTGCTTCCACTCAGACACTAGGTGGCATTGCTGTGCTCTGTTTGCCCTTCAACACTGTTTCCATCTTCTTCCCAGGGACAGAGCTTCAATCAAGTTCTAGTTGCTTTGTTCTTTATGGATGACTCTTTTTTAAAAAATGTTTATTGACAGGTGTTTCTAGCATTTTTAAAAATGGAGTAGCTGTAAATGTACAGACAGTGGGCAACCTGGATGGTAACAGGTAATGAAAAGTGCTGCAATAGATACTGATGAAATTGCAAATACTGTGGTGGTTTTTCAATCTAGTTTGATTTAATAGCAACCAAATCAGAAAGGAGTATAAAGGGGAAATGTTAAAAACAAAACAGAAGGAAGGCAGTGTTGCAAGCAGATTACCTTTGGAATGAAGTAGCCTTTGAGAGTGACATCCACTGTAGTCATACGGGGCACACCCATTGGTAGGATATTAGCAAATCTCTGAATTTCATGGACAACTGCATCTGTGTAGGGCATTTTAGTTTGGTGTTCGATGCGTGGTAGATTTGATCCTAGAATGCTCTTAATCTCGCTCTGGACTTTTTCTGTAAAACAAGATATAAAAATAAAAAAGGAGAGCAGCACTCACTGATTCCTGAGAACTGTTTTATGTTTCCAATATGAAATACACAGAATTACAAGTTATAATGATACAATAAGCTTTCAGAAATTTCTCTTTCCTGAAATAATGGTATACCTCCAATATTGGACCTTATTACATTTGCTCAGGACTATCGAAGCCAAATGGAGAGTTTCTGAAAAAACACATGTAACCTACTCACTTTATTAATATACTACATAATAACATTCAGTAATTAAGTATGAGTAAGACAGAGAGACTTTTATGGTATTTTATATTATACAAAGTAATATTATTATTATAGTACTCTATAATATGCAGTTCTGTCAAAATCAGAATGGTTTGCAAACTGTAGTTGATGTAAAACTGTATTTTAGAACAAAATCAGGAAAAAATTGATAGACACCATTTCAATCTTACGGTTTTTATGTTAACATTATGTTATTTTGCATTTTTCCTTATTATCATGAAACACAGAAAAATCTAAATTTAAATTATATATTTTGTTTGGTTGAAAAGATAAACCCCAATTACTAATTATTTTAATAAGAATCTATTTTACTGGAAATAGTAATGCTTTTGTAGCAGTACTTTTCCAATTTTTTGATTGAAATATCATTTTGTCTGAGTGTTTGTAATGCTTAGTACTCTCTGGTAATATGGTGTTGCATTCACATACAAATTTAAAAATAATTGTTTTGATTTTGTTTTGTTTTGATAAATGTTTTGATCATCCCTATTCCCCCCCTCTAATTTTATTTCATGGAGGATTTTGAAAATGTGATGTTGGGTCTGACATGGAAAGGAAGTCTTTTATTGAATGGTTCCAATTCTATGTGAAATGAATCTTCTTTCATCTGGTTCTACTTTAGGCCTTCTTGCCACTTATAAACAATGACTAAAAATGCACTCTCTTGCCATGAACAGGAAGTAATATTTTTATGCATGATAAATGTAAGCAAGGCAGGAAAATGTCTTGATTAGGGGCAGAGTGGGAAACAGTTAAAGTTATAGTTCAGGAGTTTCAGGTTTTCAGTCTTGGGATCAGGCCACTGGATCAGCCAACTGTATAATTATTAAAATAAAGGAGGCTTAGAATATTGTGACCTGCGCTGAGAGATTTTAATTCAAACGTGCTTGGCTTCCTTTGTGGGGACGGTTCCTGTCTCGACCTCCTGTGCCGGTTTCACCTGCAAATTTCTGGTGCAAGATGAAAACATTTGCATTGAGAAGAACACAACATCTCCAGATTTCCAAAAATGTACTAGATATCTGAATTTAGATTCAAGAAATTAGAAAATATAAGACAATGTTAAGCACATATAAATAGAAGCTTGTATTTTCTAACATTAGCTTATATATTTTATATAACATCAACTTATAAGCATTTATGTATGAGCCTATGGGGAACTGTTCAGCTCTCTAGACAGCCTGGCTAGCTTAGCTCAGGCTGTAGCAGTTCATACCTTAGATTAGGGACCTCTAATCCCACCTGATGTATGCAGACCACAATAACTAATCCTACAAAAAATACTTACTCTGAATGTGGGGATACTTTATCATTAGCAGAAAGGCCCAGCGCAGCGTGTTGGAAGTGGTTTCTGTGCCAGCAAAAAACAAATCACTTACAAGGGTTTTTAGATTCTCATTGTGGAAAAAACCATTGTGTCACTTTTTTCCTGGAAGAGAGGATGATGTGGGGGGAATAAAGATTAAACCTCAAAGGTCTCCCATTGGAAGTTGAACTAAGAAACATTTATTAAATAAAGTCTATAGTATAAGTGTGTGATAGAGAACCAAGAAGGCTTTGTGCCCCAGAAAATACACTTTTATTTGGTCTACTCAAGCGCAGCTGGCAAAGCTCTGAGCATCCTGATCTTAGTCTAGTTAAATACATATGCACGCGCTTTGCTTTAACATATGTTCTCACTAATGGCAAGAGACTTTGCATCAATGGGACTTCCTTTGTGTTTAAAGTTAACTATGTTCTTAAGTGTCTTGTATCAGGGTTTACAAGGGCACCTTTGTTTTCTCTCTCTAAGCCTGACAAGCCTAGTTCTACAGGCATAGGAAACCAGAATGATAGCCAGGAAAGAATTAGGCCCAGGGCCTGGTGACCATCACCTGTTCCGTTCCCTGCTGCCTAGTGATGTCAATAGCCATGATTTCATCTACCTATTTCTTGCACAATGCCAAGAAGGGGCTGGGCACTGCAGACTGTTATCTGCATTGAGGTTTCTAAGCTAGCATGGAGGACAAGGGAGGTAAAAGATTGTGAACTATGTTATCCTCCTCTCAGAGAGAATTAGAAGTCCAAATCCAGGCTACACAAAGGCACCACTCCTTCATATGGTGTTCAAGCTAAACCTAGAGGTTGGTGTCTAAGTCAGACTTTCTCACAAAAGGGGGTTGAGAGGATGTGGTATTGCAGTGGATTCCTGCCTGTTAATCTTTTGGTGAGTGCATTGGCCTGGACTGTGAGAGAGAGGCTCACATCCTTCCTCTATCAACATATACTTGAACATACATCTCCCACTCCATAAAAGAGCAACTTAACCACCAGGCTGTTGTGTACTCTGGAGGGGGCTGTTCTTACTCCTTCCTGTTGAATCTGAATTGCTCCCTGTCTCTGGTCTCAAAATCCTCAGGGGCTAAAAACCACCTTCCAAGTCAGTTTTTATATTACCTTCCCACTCTGTTGAAACTGCATAAAATACATAAACGTTCACTGGAACAGGGAAGGAAACAATATTCTCCCCGCATCTAGGTGAGCGCCTTATTCACTGAGGGACAGAGTCTCACTTTCTCTTCCTCTCTATCTTTCCCTTCTTTTCTTTGTCTCTGGCCCAGTGAGCATTTAGGTATTTTACAAAAGCAAGAGGACCTTCAGATGAAGAGACTGTAGGAACCCGATCTTAGATTTCATAGATTTCATAGACATCAGGGCTGGAAGGGACCTCGGGAGATCATCGAGTCCAGCCCCCTGCACAAAGGGCAGGAAGTCAGCTGGGGTCATAGGATCCCAGCAAGATAAGCATCCAATTTACTCTTGAAGGTGTTCAATGTAGGTGCTTGAACCACCCCCGATGGCAGACTGTTCCAGACCATGGGGGCTCAGACAGTAAAGAAATTCTTCCTTATGTCCGGCCTGAAACGGTCTTGCAGGAGTTTGTGACCGTTTGACCTTGTCATCCCTTGGGGTGCTCTGGTGAACAAACGTTCCCCCAGATCCTGGTGGTCACCCCTGATAAACTTATAGGTGGCCATCAGATCACCCCTGAGCCTACGCTTTTCCAGGCTAAAGAGCCCCATGGCTCTCAGCCTGTCATCGTAAGATCTGTTTTCCTGACCTCTGATCATGCGCGTGGCTCTCCTCTGCACTCTCTCAAGTTTCTCCACATCCTTTTTGAATTGTGGAGCCCAAAACTGGACGCACTACTCCAGCTGTGGCCTCACCAAGGCCGAGTACAAGGGGAGAATGACGTCCCGGGATTTGCTCGAGAAGCATCTATGGATGCATGCCAGCATTTTGGTCGCTTTACTAGCCGCAGCATCGCATTGCAGGCTCATGTTCATCTTGTGGTCAGTGGTGACCCCCAAGTCTCTTTCTTCTGTAGTGCTATCCAACGTAGCACTGCCGAGCCTATAAGGATGCTGCAGGTTTTTCCTCCCAAGGTGGAGAACCTTGCATTTTTCGGTGTTAAACACCATCAGGTTCTCATCCGCCCATTTGCTGAGCTTGTCCAGGTCAGCCTGGATCACCCGCCTATCTTCTGGCGTGGATGCTTTGTCCCAAAGTTTGGTGTCATCGGCGAACTTGGCCAGTCCACTCCTGACTCCAATGTCCACATCATTAATGAAAATGTTGAACAGTATGGGTCCAAGGACAGAGCTGTGAGGGACCCCACTGGTCACAGGGCACCACGATGAGTGACTGCCATCAATTACAACCCTCTGGGTCCAACCACGGAGCCAATTTCCCAGCCAGCGGGAATATCTTGTATTGTTTAGGGCTAGGGACAGACATTACACATACATCAGTTTAAGTGATCAGAAACTGGTTTAAACCTGTAACAGAACAGAAATTCAGTGCACAGAAATCACTGTGCCCTAGCATTGTGATGGAGATGCCATAAAAGGATCTAAATACCATATTTTATCACTTGTAACAAAAATGGCTGAAACTGGTTTGAAATAAACTTGGTTGAATGTAGTTATCAGACTTAACTAATTAGGGTCAAACTGGTTTATGTAATGTCTGTCCCAGACCCCCTCCTGGTTTAACTTAAACCAGAGTCCCCCAGCATCCCAGATACTTCGCAGTTCTGGGCTGTGCTGTCTGTTCCAGAGCAGGGCTGACCCTGCTCCTCTGCTCCCTGGCTGGAGATCCGGCAGAGAATTCAGGCACAGCAGCATCTGCCTGGCTTCCTCCTGCCCACCCATCCCTGCTCAAGCAGGGATTCTCCCCTCCCCTCTCCCACAGCGCGGATCATGGCCAGCATGTGGTATGCTAGCTACTGCTGAGAGGTGTCTGTGTAAGGCAGACAGGAAAAGGCAGACAGGACAGTATCTGCTTAGGGCTTTTTGGAGCTAATCAAAAGGTTGGTTGGTAATGTCCCTCTGCTCCTTTCTTGGAAAAAGTTGTTTAAGAAGAGCTTGAATTAATGAGAGAGCCTTTTTTTCATTTTTATTTTTTGATGGGGTGCTCAATGCTTTGCTATCAACTCCCTGTTGGCTTCCGCACTGGTCAGGAGCAGTGGGGGGTTGGGGGTTGGAACCCCACCCCAATCAGAGCCTGCTGCTGGTGCCTGGCCACACCATCCTCAGGTCAGCACTGTGGAAAGGAGGGAGGGCTCCTCTAGTAGCCCATGGCTTCTAGCCTAAGACACTGCAGGCATGTTCCTGGATTTCTTCAGTTCAGAGGGAGTGTCTGTGCAGTTGCAAACTGGTTCAGCCTAGCCAGGTTAGACTAACCTGCAAAGATTGAATCAATTCAGGCTCAGGATTTTTGAATGTCTGTCCCTAGCCTAACAGTTAGGGTATGCTGTTAAGAAATCAGGAATGCTTGTTCAAGTCCCTTCAGACAGATGAAGAATGTGAAACCACATCTCATGCATCCCCTGTCAATCCTCTCATTAGACTATGGGGAAAAGGCCTCTCGTACCACTTCAACTGGTTAATTTTTTGTGAAGTTTTAATGAGTGGGTGCATTCTATGAATGCCTGCTCACTCAGCCCCTGCAGGTGAGATGGGTGGAGGAATACCTGATCTGTCCACTCCAACAGCAGAAGGCAGGACAGAGTAGAGGAATAAGGAGTATAAGATTTTATAAAAAACAGCTTGCCTAGAAGGAGAACATCTAGTAGCCATTTAGGTGATTAGGGAATGTTACAATACATCTAGAATTCAGTTTTTAGCAGTTGACTAACATCTCTGAATGGCCATGATGGCAAGCCCTTTTTGAGTTTCTCCAAAAACACACCCACAGAGATGAATCATTGCTTCCCTCAAATCCATCCTTGAAACTCTCCTTTTATTGTTATGTCTACAAAAAAATGTGGGCACATCAGGCAGTTGATAGGCTAAGCATCTTGCAGATTATGGTTGTCACAGGGCAATGAGAATGACAGAGTGGAGACCTCTTTTCCACAGGCAGAGCAGCAGTGGGAAAACCTGGTGGTTCCAAGGAAACAGCCCCAAAAGTCCTGTGACCCAGAAAAACTTACCTGGCACAGACATGGTGGCAAGAAGTGGGGAACCTTAGGTGAACTCACCCACATGGTTCATTGCCACTTATCAGTGAGCCTGGGGGGTGGGGCATGGGATGACATCATTAATCAACAACAGCAGTCAGCTTCAAAAGCCAGCTGCTGGGAACAGCCTGGAGGAAGCTGTATGCTCCTGGCTGGCACACTCGGCTGTACCTGAAGCCAGGTAAAGTCCCAAAGAGGAGCCTGCCTCCATCAGGAGTGACACCAGGCACTGGACAAGGGAAGGACTAATATGACAACAACATGCTGGGACACATGAGTAGGGAGGAGAGACCTCTATCTCCCTGATTCTTCTTTTCAGTTTTGTTGTTGTTGTTGTGATTTTTGTATTACTCCTGGAGCCAGAGACTGAGGCCATGTTTAGTGATAGTACTCCCAGGGCTGGGGGACCAGGAACCTCAGGGGGACTCTGGGGAAGAAGATTGGCTCAGCCAGACTCGCTTGCCTGTCTGACCTAAGAAATATGGCTGTAAGGAGGAAGATTGTTCTCCTGCTTCCACTGAGCATTTTACAGGCAGAACACTGTAGGAAGATTGGATGACTTGTGACCAGTGTGCATCCAGATGCTGTATTTACTAAAATCCATTAGAGAACCGATCAAGGTGATGACCCACACACTGGTGTTCAAGAGATCTCAAACTATCATGTGTACGCCCCCTACCACTCAAACTATCAAGTGTATGCCCCCTACCACGCTCTGAGGGCGTACTGAAGGAGATAGATGCACAGGTGGTATTCTCTTCTGTCCTACCAGTGAGCGGATGTGGAAGACGGCATGAGATGTGCATCACAGAGACCAACTGGCAGCTTCAGGAATGATGTCTTGAGGCGGGCTTTGGCTTCCTTGACAACGACCTGCACATCACGATGAGAGACATGGTCGGATGGGATGGGCTCCACTTTTCCCCTAAAGGTAAACGTGTGTTCTCTTCCGGGTTGGTGGATCTCCTCTGGTGGGCTTTAAACTAGGTTCATCAGGGGAAGGGGAAGATGAGGGTGGAGGAAGCCTTGGACTGCTAAACCAAGCAGCATCCACAAACCAAGTACATTCTAGCCTAGACTGATGAGCAGAACATATACCCAGGTAAGCAACAGGGGCCAGGGCAATGCTGAGATTAGGGGGTGACACTGATCAGGCCGCAGCTAGAGTACTGCATCCAGTTCTGGGCACCGCATTGCAAGAGGGATGTGGACAACATGGAGAGGGTCCAGAGGAGGCCACTCATATGATCAAGGGCAGGAGGACAGGCCCTATGAGGAGAGGCTATGGGACCTGAACTTGTTCAGCCTCCATAAAAGAAGGCTGAGGGGGATCTAGTGGCCTGTTACAAACTAGTCAGAGGGGACCAGTAGGCACTGGGGGAGCCCCTGTTCCCCCGAGCACTACCAGGAGTGACCAGGAATAACGGTCACAAGCTGGCAGAGGATAGGTTTAAGTTAGATATCAGGAGGCGCTACTTCACTGTCAGGGCGGCTAGGATCTGGAACCAACTTCCAAGCAAAGTGGTGCTGGCTCTTACCTTGGGGGTCTTTAAGACAAGGCTAGGCAATCACCTTGCTGGGGTCATTTGACCCCAATACTCTTTCCTGCCATAGTAGGGGGTCAGACTTGATGATCTGCTCAGGTCCCTTCTGACCCTATTAACTATGAAACTGTGAAACTATGAAACCACCACTCTCTGGATGTGACCCTCCAGCCAGTTAGTGACACAACTGACTGTGTAGGAGTCAACGCCACACTCCCCTAGTTTTTTAATGAGAGACAGTGTCAAAGGCCTTTCTAAAGTCCAGAAATATTACATCCACTGCTACACCTGCATCTAAGGATTTTGGACCTGGTCATGGAAGGCCACCAGGTTGGTCTGACAGGCCCTGTTTCTAATGAACCCGTGTTTTATAGATTTCATAGATTTCATAGACATCAGGGCTGGAAGGGACCTCGGGAGATCATCGAGTCCAGCCCCCTGCCCAAAGGGCAGGAAGTCAGCTGGGGTCATAGGATCCCAGCAAGATAAGCATCCAATTTACTCTTGAAGGTGTTCAGTGTAGGTGCTTGAACCACCTCCGCTGGCAGACTGTTCCAGACCTTGGGGGCTCAGACAGTAAAGAAATTCTTCCTTATGTCCAGCCTGAAATGGTCTTGCAGGAGTTTGTGACCGTTCGACCTCGTCATCCCTTGGGGCGCTCTGGTGAACAGATGTTCCCCCAGATCCTGGTGGTTACCCCTGATAAACTTATAGGTGGCCATCAGATCACCCCTGAGCCTGCACTTTTCCAGGCTAAAGAGTCCCATAGCTCTCAGCCTGTCATCGTAAGATCTGTTTTCCTGACCTCTGATCATGCGTGTGGCTCTCCTCTGGACTCTCTCCAGCTTCTCCACATCCTTTTTGAATTGTGCAGCCCAAAACTGGACGCACTACTCCAGCTGCGGCCTCACCAAGGCCGAGTACAAGGGGAGAATGACGTCCCGGGATTTGCTCGAGAAGCATCTATGGACGCACGCCAGCATTTTGGTCGCTTTACTAGCCGCAGCATCGCATTGCAGGCTCATGTTCATCTTGTGGTAAATGATGACCCCCAACTCTCTTTCTTCTGTAGTGCTAACCAACGTAGCACTGCCAAGCCTATTAGGATGCTGCAGGTTTTTCCTCCCAAGGTGGAGAACCTTGCATTTTTCAGTGTTAAACACCATGAGGTTCTCGTCCGCCCATTTGCTGAGCTTGTCCAGGTCAGCCTGGATCACCCGCCTATCTTCTGGTGTGGATGCTTTGCCCCAAAGTTTGGTGTCATCGGCGAACTTGGCCAGTCCACTCCTGACTCCAATGTCCACATCATTAATGAAGATGTTGAACAGTATGGGTCCCAGGACAGAACCTTGAGAGACCCCACTGGTCACAGGGCACCATGATGAGTGACTGCCATCAATCACAACCCTCTGGGTCCGACCACGAAGCCAATTTCCCAGCCAGCGGATCGTGGTGGAGCCAAGGCCACAACTGGCCAGTTTGGCCAAGAGGTGATCATGGGATACCAGATCAAAAGCTTTTCTGAAGTCAAGCTATATGACATCAATCTCTTCTCCCTTGTCCAGGTGATAGGTCACCTGGTCATAGAAGGAAATGAGTTTGGTCAAACAAGACCACCCGCAACAAACCCGTGCTGGCTGTCCCTTAGAATGTGTTGTTGCCCCTGAGCATAATCTCCTCTGCTGGCCCCTTGTGGACATACACCAGAATAATTCTCTCAAAAAGCTTGCCCAGGATCGAGGTAAGACTAACTGGCCTATAGTTTTCCAGGTCCTCCTTCCTCCCTTTTTTGAAAATGGGAACCACAATGGCTCTTTTCCAGTCCTCTGGCACCACACCAGAGCACCATGAGTGCTCATTAAGGCGTGCCAGGGGTCCCACAATGACCTCTACAATTCCCTCAGCACTCTGGGGTGGAGATCGTCAGGACCAGCTGATTTAATCTTTTTGTGCAGTGCCATGACTAAGGTTCATGAGTGTAACAAAAGTAACAGAAAAATATTGCAGCTAGTCCAACTGATCACAAGAAACCAAGAGACTTAGAACTCCAAGTCTTTCGAGATTGATCCATCAAGTAACATTTTTGGATGGGCATTTTTCAAATAAGATGAAATACATCATTTGTCATTTGTCAAATAAGTTGAAATAACATCATCATCAGCAGCATTATCATTATTATTATAATTATTCATAAAATTGCAATTGTCTTGTAGATAATCTGCTAACAAGAGAAATTGGTCCAACTTCAAGGAGAATTTCACATGTGGGTCTTGAGCCACTGAAGTCAGGGGGGAAATGTATTAACCCATGCAGATCTCATTGCAAGATTGTGCTGTAATTTCTCAAGTATATGAATCATATTGTTGCGATCTGAATTTCATTTAGGTCCTTTATTTTAGATAACTGGAAAAACTCTATGAAGATAGTTTACGGGATCATATATCTTTCATGCCAACAGCCTGCATTTCATACACTGACACCTGTTATCTCCTAAAACAAAGGCAATTGCAAGACGCAGGTGGGCAGAGATTATTGATTTAAAGATTTCTATGTCTCTGAAAAAGGTAACCAGGAATTATCTGAGACAGCCTGCACAGTCACTGGGAACTTGGCAGAGAGAAAGTCTAAATGTATTCTTGTAACTTGAACAACACATGGAACCCTAATTTTGGAGAAATTCCTTGATTCAAAAAGGGCTAAGAGCCATGGGCTATTTGAATAACTTGGCAAATTTCTTAAGGTATCTATTTTACCAAAGTCAGACTTCCATGCAGATATGTTTTTAGCTGCAAGATATGAGAAGGAAACATGCAAGTCTGAAGAAATTGTAGAGACTCCATTACCTCTTGCTGTTTTACAAGGAAAGTGTCAATGAAACTTTGCTGGTCATTTCTGTCTAGTTTTTTGGGGTGTTTCACAAAAGTCTCTTCTATAAAAGCATGAAATTCATCTCTGTTTCGAAAAGCAATCTTGTAATTCTTCAGGAGAAATCCAAGGGCTGGAAATATATTATAGACCTAAAAAATAAGAGAAGTCTGAGAAAGGAAATATAAATACTGAGAACAGATAAGTGGGTAACATGAATGAAAGGTGTGAAAAAAAAGAGTAAAGAAAGTGAATCATTTTATGCCTTTGTTTTATTCAATATACTCTGTGGATCAGCTGAAGGCAGAAGACATGGTAGGCAGGACTTGCAGACTAACCTGTTCAGGGTCAGAAACATTCCTAGGTGTCAGCCTACTTCATCAGATGCTATGAACAGACTAACTGTTAACTGAGGCAGAGGAAGTTGTTCCTGGAGGTGTGAATAGCTCACAAACCGTCATGCCTCATAAGCTGAACCTGACATATCTGGAAGGCACAGGAAGGAAGCAATAATTCCATAGTTACTCTGAACCCCAATTCTTCTACCTCTATATATCAACAAGGAAAATTATGTTTAGCATGATTTGAATAAGTTACATGCATGTGAAATTGGGCTAATTTTGGAATAGTATAAACAGGGAGCATCATTAATGTGCTGTAGTTACTGCTCATTAGGTATAGCATTTGGGTAACTAATTACTAAATCAATGTGCAGTAACTGGCGCTACTGTGCAGTAGCACCAGCTCACGGGTTTTTATAGACATTAACTGTGCAGTAGCTTAATACTACTGTACCTTATTAGCACCGGTTTTGCCTGGCATGCTACTGCATTGTGTTATTAGATTTCATAGACTTCCTAGACATTAGGGCTGAAAGGGACCTCGGAAGATTATCAAATCCAGTCACCTGCTCCAGGGGCAGGAAGAAGCAAAATGAGGGAATGAAGGTACCACACACCCAACATGGGGCTTGAACCCATGACCCTGAGATTAAATCTCATGTGCTACCAACTGAGCTAGCTGGGCCTACTTAGCTTATGCTACTGCACAGTTAGCATCTCATGTAGACACACCCACAGATTGTTCTTGCTCCCTTTGGGGTGGAATCTGAACTGCACAGCTGGGTACCCTGGGACTTTTCAACCCCATAGCTGAATAGATTTCAAGAATGCCACTCCATCCCCTCACTTCTGCAGTGCATGCCATGAGTCCTTAAAATGCAGCAATGTAGGTACCCTTGAGTAGCTGTAAATGCTTATCAATACTCACAAAGGGACAAAGAGCCTGAGAGTGGTCTGGGGGATGTGCACAGGGATCTCATGAGGTAGCTCTGTTGCTCTATTCCAGTTTTTTGTGTAGAGTGATGGGCAGGAGTGAGTAGCTGGAGCATGCTTTAAGCTCCATGTCAAAGAAGTGGGGTTTATATGCCCTAGCATTGTGATGGCAATGCCATAAAAGGATCAAAATACCATATTTTATCACTTATAACATGCCCCTGCATAAAACATGCTTGGTAACCTGGGACATGCTTGGTAATCTGGTGGTCACACCAGATGACAAAGCTAACCTCCTTAACAGATTCTTTGCTTCCATTTTTCTGAGCAGGCACTGGGATCCCGGACGGACCTGGGGAGGTGCAGCCAGGACCAGGGTCAGTGAGAACCTAGTCAGGGAACTTCTGGTGGGACTAGAAATGTTCAAATCAGCAGGCCCTGATGATCTTCACCCCAGAATGCTGAGGGAATTGGCAGAGGTCATTGCAGGACCCCTGCCACAGCTTTACAAGCACTCGTCCTGCTCTGGAGAGGTGCCAGAGGACTGGAAAAGGGTCAATGTGGTCCCTATTTTCAAAAAAGGGAGGAAAGAGGACCCGGGAAACTATAGGCCCATTAGTTTTATTTCAGTCCTGGGAAAGCTCTTTGAGAAAATTATCCAGGAGCACATCTGCAAGGGACCAGCAAGGGAGGTTATGCTTAGGGTCGACCAATATGGGTTCATTAGAGGCAGGTCCTGTCAGACCAATTTGGTTGCCTTCTATGACTACGTCACAAAATCTTTGGGTGCAGGTGTCGTGGTGGACATAGTCTTTCTGGACTTTAGGAAGGCCTTTGACACTGTCTCTCACTCCATCCTCATGAAAAAATGAGGCGACTGTGGTGTTGATGCCTACACAGTCAGATGGGTCACAAAGTGGCTGGAGGGCTGCACCCAGAGAGTGGTGGTAGATGGGTCATTTTTGACCAGGAGGGATGTGGGCAGTGGGGTCCCCCAGGGCTTGGTCCTTGGGCCTGCACTGTTCAGCATCTTCATCAGCAACTTGGACGAGGGGGTGAAAAGCACCTTGTTCAAATTCGCAGATGACACTAAGATGTGAGGAGAAGTGGGCATGCTAGAAGAGAGGGATAGGCTACAACTAGATCTGGACAGGTTACAAGGGTGGGTGGATGAGAATAGGATGTGTTTCAATATGGACAAGTGCAAGGTATTGCACCCAGGGAGGAAGAACCAGCAGCACATCTACAGGCTGGGGAACTCCCTCCTTGTCAGCACAGAGGCAAAAAAGGAGCTTGGAGTCACTATTGATTCCAAGATGAACATGGGCCGCCAATGTGGGGATGCAGTCAGGAAGGCCAACCGCACCTTGGCATGCATCCACAGATGCATCACGAGCAGATCCAAGGAGGTGATCCTCCCCCTCTATGTGGCACTGGTCAGGCTGCAGCTGGAGTACTGCATCCAGTTCTGGGCACTGCACTTCAGGAGGGATGTGGATAGCATCAAGATGGTCCAGAGGAGGCCACTCGCATGGTCAGGGGGCAGCAGGGCAGGCCCTACAAGGAGAGGCTATGGGACCTAAACCTGTTCAGCCTCCACAAGAGAAGGCTGAGAGGGGATCTGGTGGCCATCTGTAAACTTGCCAAGGGGGACCATCAGGCAATGGGAGAGTCCTTGTTCCCTCAAGCACTACTGGGAGTAAAAAGGTATAACGGCCATAACTTGACTGAGAGTAGATTCAGGCTAGACATCAGGAGGCACTACTTCACAGTCAGGGTGGCTAGGAGCTGGAAACAACTTCCAAAAGAAGTGGTGCTTGCCCCTACCCTGGAGATCTTTGAAAGAAGGCTAGATAATCACCTAGCTGGGGTCATTTGACCCAGCATTCTTTCCTGCCCATGGCAGGGGTTCGGACTGGATGATCCATTAATACAACTCAGAATGCTATTGGCTTCTTTTTGTACCAAGAGCACATTGTTGACTTACATTCAGCCTATGGTCCATTCTAACCCCCAGGTCCTTCTCTGCAATAATACAGCCTAGTCAATCACTTACCAGTCTGCATTTTTGCATGCGATTTTCTATCCCAAGTGTAGCATGCTTCACTTGCTATTGCTGAATTGAAACTGCTTGACTGTAAACCATTCTGGCTCCTAGCCCACCCTTGGGACTGCCTGTAACTTCACTTAACTTGCTGTTATTCATAAATTTGTTAAATGTGCATTTAATCCCATTGTGCAAATCAGTAAACAATACTGGACCCCTGGGGGCCCCCACTCAATATCTTCTTCTAATGAAACCTTGAGTCATTGATGGTTCCTTGTTGAGCATAATGGCCAACCAGTTTTGTATCCCCTTTGTAGTACTTTCTATATATCCTTAGTTTGTTAATGGGAATGGTATGGGAGATAGTGTCAAAGCGCTTGTTAAGTCAAGGTGTATCACATCCATGGTCCTTCCTCCATCCACAGTGCCCATCACCTTATCACAGAAGGCAATTTGGGTGGTCAGGCATACTTTGTTCATGGTAAATTCACGCTAGCTGCCCTACTTATCTGTCCTGCTCATTTTGTTCATCTTGAGGAAAACTTTTTAGGTAGCAAGGTCTGGCTGATTGATCTGTATTTCCCAGGGTCCTTTTTTTCCTCTTATGTAGAGATGGACACTATATTTGCTCTTTTCCAATAACTTGGGACCTCACCCAATATCTATGAATTGCTCTGGCACCCTTAATGTGGCACCCTTAAGGTACAGCCAGCTGTTATCCTCTGATGTAATGAACTGCTTCTGCTTAGAAGGAAAGATGTAATATTTTGCACAGGCCATACAACAACTTCTATGACTTTAAACAGTGCGTAGTAAAATACTTAAAATACCACAATTGAGGGACTTCCAGCAATGGTGATGTTTTCATTGATCAAATTTAGGAGTCTAATGAATCGGGTGTCTTCATAGTCAAACCCTGCCCAGAATTGGAAGCAGTACTCCAGCTGCGGCCTGACCAGTGCCGCATAGAGGGGGAGGATCACCTCCTTGGACCTGCTAGAGATGCATCTGTGGATGCATGACAAGGTGCAGTTGGCCTTCCTGACTGCCTCTCCACACTGTCGGCCCATGTTCATCTTGGAGTCAATGATGACCCCCAGATCCCTTTCTGCCTCCGTGCTGATAAGAGGGGAGTTCCCCAACCTGTAGGTATGGTGCCGGTTGTTCCTCCCCAGGTGCATCACCTTGCACTTGCCTGTGTTGAAACCCATCCTATTCTCATCCACCCACCCCTGTAACCTGTCTAGGTCTGATTGTAGCCTGTTGCATCATTCCAATGTGCCCACGTTCCCCCACATCTTAGTGTCATCAGCAAATTTGAACAGGGTGCTTTTTACCCCCTCGTCCAAATCACTGATGAAGATGTTGAACAACGCGGGCCCGAGCACCGAGCCCTGGGGAACCCCACTGCCCACGTCCTTCCAGGTTGAGAAGGACCCATCCAATACCACCCTCTGGGTGCGGCCCTCCAGCCACTTAGCGACCCATTTGACTGTGTGGGTGTCTACACCACAGCCCCCCAGTTTCTTAATGAGAACAGGGTGAGAGACAGTGTCAAAAGCCTTCCGGAAGTCCAGGAAGATTATATCCACTGCTACCCCTGTGTCTAATGATCTGGTGATCTGATCGTAAAAGGCCACCAGGTTGGTCTGACAGGACCTGCCACTGATGAACTCACGTTGGTTGCCCCTAAGCATGCAGTCCCCTGCTGGCCCCTCCTGGATGTGTGCCAGCATAATTTTCTCGAACAGCTTGCCTAGGATCGAGGTGAGACTAACCAGCCTATAGTTTCCTGGGTCCTCCTTCCTGCCTTTTTTGAAGATGGGGACCACGTTGGGCCTCTTCCAGTCCTCCGGTACCTCACCAGAGCACCACAAGTGCTCATAAAGTTTTGCCAGGGGACTTGCAATGACCCCGGCCAGTTCCTTTAGAACTCTAGGGTGGAGAACATCCGGGCCGGCTGAGTTGAATACGTCCAAGCCCTCCAGAAGCTCCCTAACTAAATCCTCGCTAACCCATGGTCCAGGTGTGCCTCCCCCGGGGTCTGAGGGGGGCCCAGCAGGGAGGTGGCTGTTCTGGTCCCTACTTAGGATGATGGAGGCAAAGAAATCGTTAAATATGTTAGCTTTGCCGTCTGCTGTGACGACCAAGTTTCCCATGGCGTCCTGCAAGGGCCCCACATTACGCGGGACCTTCTTTTTACCCCCTACATATTTAAAAAAAGACTTCTTATTGTCCTTAATCTGGGAAGCTAGTCCCAGTTCCATCTCTGCCTTGGCCTTCCTAACTGCCCCCCTACATCCCTGAGCAACTACAGAATAGTCCTCCCTGGTGATGACCCCTTCTTTCCATTGGGTATAAGCCTCCTTTTTAGCAAGGAGACATTCCTGGATGCTTTTGGTGAGCCACGGAGGCTTGTGTGCTCTCCTGCTCCCTTTGATCCTCGTTGGGATTACCTTCCTTTGAGCTTGGAGGATCGTCTCCTTAAGGAGCGACCATTCTCCTTGGACACCTGGCTCCCCTCGCCCCCGGGACCTCAGCACTTCCCCAACTATCCTCCTTAGCTCATTGAAGTCTGCCCTCCTAAAATCTAGGGCCGCTGCCTTACTGCATGCTTTTGCCACCTTGCGCTGGATGGTGAATTCCAGCAGGCGATGATCGCTGTCGCCCAGGTGGTCGAGCACCCACAGCCCCCTCACCAGGTCATCACCCGTGGCCAGCACTAGGTCCAACAAGGCATCCCCCCTGGTGGGGCTGTGCACCTCCTGGGTTAGATGGAGGTCCTGCACTCTGGCCTAGAACCTACGTGAGCGGTCAGACCTGGCTGACTGCTCTTCCCAGCAGATGTCCGGGAAATTCAGGTCCCCCATGACAACCACATCCTTAGCCTTCACTACCTCTGTGAGCTGACCCAAGAATTCCTGGTCAAGCTCTTCACCCTGGCTGGGAGGTCTGTAGTAGACTCCCACCGTTAAGTCCCTTTCCCCTCGACTGCCTTGTACTCTAACCCAAAGCACTTCAGAGTGCCCCTCCCCTGGCTCCTTGCTAATTAACGAGGATGTGTATTCCTCCTTAATATAGAGCGCCACGCCCCCACCCCTCTTTCCTATCCTGTCCCTCCTGTACAGCCTATAGCCCTTGACATTGACCGCCCAATCATGCGTTTCATCCCACCATGTTTCCGTAATCCCCACTATGTCCGGGCTGGTGTCAGCCAGTAGGAGGGTGAGTTCCTCCTGCTTGTTGCCCATACTACGAGCATTTGTGTAGAGGCATTTGAGGCCTCCTGTGGGTGTGTGTACTGACCTCCTAGTCCCAGCGTTACCCTGGCCCCTATCTCTTACCTTTTGATTGCTTCAATCATCGGTCTGGGCTGGGTTGAAATGAGTTGAAAGACATTGGTATTAAGTACAGCAATCAAAATAGTTATTGAAGGATATACTGATTCCTTCATTGTTTTGGTAATCCATTAAATTCAATTAAAGAATGTCTCTACATTTTGAGATACATTTTATATAACCATTTTTATATTTGCAATTGTTCTGCAAAGCAAAATTGTTCAGAAAATTTCTATGGCAAAGATGGGGTCAAATCTGGGGGTCAAACCTGATGGAGCATTAGCTACGTTTCCTTATGCATGATATTGTTTCTTATAAACATATTTAGTAAGGTATATGTAATCCACAAAGCACTTAATTGTGTAGATATTCAAGTTTTGTTATCTTCCATGGAACTTGAAACATTCATAAGGTTAATGTATGTCAAACATTCCTGAAAAGGGAAGTCTGTCTTAAACTTGTTTATATCCATCCTACCTATGTCTAAGAAATCCTTTAGCCCAGTATTGGAATGAGTCCTGAATGAGGAGCAGCCCATTATGTAAAACTTATATGAACAGAGTCTGTGATGATGTCCAAGAACAAAGTTAATGTGAGTAGGGACTATTTGAATATTGCAGACCCCGTGTGTAAAGAATCATGAGACAAGTCTCCCAAATCATAAGATTTTTCAAAGACAATAATTACTGGGTTATCTAGTCAGCTGTTTGCTTTATAGTCTTGCATGCAGTGTGCCCCCAAATGGCATAAGCATTTTGTTTTTGAAAGGCAAAATGAAGAAGAATAGATCTTTTCTTAATTCTGCAACAGCAACTGCTGTAGGGAGTGTAACAGGGGGCCTTGTCGGGGCCGATTTCCCTGTGGCCCGCCCACCTGTTTCTGGGCTAACCGCTCACCTTATCGCCCGCCACACCTTGGTGTTAATTAATTAGTTGATGTTGATTAAACGGGAGGCTGCCCATTTCTTGACCTGATGCCAGGGGGCGCTATCTGCAGCTTGGTTCCTCCCCTACACCACAGCCCAAGCCTTGTAGATGTCATCCAGATGTTACCAACATCAGCGGCCCCACTCTGGGCCCCAAAATCCTCCAGTCAGGACCCCTCTAAGATCCCTCCATTCAGGCAGCCTACTCTGCCTTCATTTTGGGCTACATAGCTCCCTGAATTGCTTCCCCCTTACGGGTGTGGTCCCCCTGGGACCTTTTGCTCACTAGCCCTGGCCCACCTCCAGGCCAGTCAAAACCCCAGGCCCTTGGCTGTGGGTGTTCCTTGCGGTGGGCCCCTGGCCCTTCGACCCTTCTGGTCCTGGCCCCAGCATTGACCAGTCAGGGGATGTTCAGACAGGTGTGAGTATATGGCTCTACTCTCTTACTGGGGTCCACCTTCCAGACCCTTCAAAGGGGGTAACCCATCTGGTTGTGGGAGCTGGGGTTAAGGCGCCCTGGCCCACCTTTCACTGGGGTGGTAACTGGCCTGGCATTTCCTGGGGGCTCCCGTGCCACTGAGAGCCCCACCGGGCCGCCCATTCCTGGCAGGGTGCAGTTTTAGGTCATGCCCAGGATCAGGAGTCTCCTGACCATCCCCTACAGCTCCTCCCTTACCTCCAGATGATACCAGCAGCCCTCCAACCAGGCAATGTTGTAGCCTGGCCTTCCAGCAGCAAAATGCCCTGTCTATATGGACAGCCCTGAATCTAAAATGGTTGCCCTAATCAGGTACCTGCCCACTGTTGTCTTCTGGCCCTTAAAGTGGCTGGCACAAACAGTGCCCCGCCACGTGGGGAAGGGGTGGGGAGAGAAGGAGGAGGGGAGGGAAGAGAGTGTTCATATCCAACTTCCAGAAAGCCCCAGGTACAGCACTATAGTATCAATTTCCCTTTCCCCCTGGGAGAGGCAGAAACTGTAATTACTGTATTTCCTCAACTTTAAGGTCCACTCTAATTTCCAGGAGCTACATTTTGGAAAAAAAGATGTGTGTAAGAAAATATGCTTCACCCCCACCACTCCCTCCAACATACGCACACTTCAGGATTCAGATGGTCAATGCTTTGGCTTCAGCAGAGTAGGGATTTATTTTTGGGAAAGAAAGCTAACTAAGAGCTGAACCTTTGGGGGTGGGGAAAGGGAGGGAGAGAGAAAGACATGGCAATGCTACTGTTGTGATGTTTAATGTTCAACTCTTTGCACCTTATTCCAGCCCTTCTGTAAGTGATAGCGATTTAAAGCAGACTTCTTTTTCACTGCTAAAGTCTGTAGGTGATGGACAGTTTTAATCCTCATATAATATGCTACTTTGCTTCATTTAATGATCACAAGGGCATAGGCAACAGGTGCCTCTTGCGTCTGGGGGGCCACCCGAAGAAGCTGCCGGCGGCATCAGGGATGGGGCTGCCGAGCACCTGCAGAAGTTGCCAGCAGTGTCGAAGGTGGGGATAGCCCTACCAGTCACCTAGGCACAAGGTTATATACATGGCTAAAGGCCATATATGACTGCATTTTCATCCTGTGCAGTCATATCCCTTCAATGCACTGGAAGTGTACCAGTTAATTCAGGGCTGTCCAACTGGTGGCCTGCAGGTTGCATGCAGTTTTCAGGTTGTTAACACATGGTCCCCTGGCTCCCACCTGGCTGCTACTGCTCCTATTGCTCCAGCTGCAGCCAAGGGTAGGCAGTCCCATCTCTGCATGTGACTCACTGTGGTTTCTTCTCATCCACACCCATTTCACCTTAAATCACACCTACTGACTTCACTGAAGTTCCCTTCATTTACATTGATTTCCAAGGTCATTTGTCCAAATAGGCACATTAGTGGCTGAGGGATCTGCTCCTTCTATGGAAATACATTTCTACTTGTTTGCGTAAGGTTAGTTTATGAGGAACAATAAAACTAAATCACCATTTCCTCTGGATATTTCTTCAAAAAATGGGACTTTAGGTCTCTCTGTAAATGCATCTGCCTGGTTCACAAGAGCTTCCTTCACTGTCTCGTAACCTGAGATCACCACCATCTTCGTTAATCCCATCTGAATACTGAAGACAGGGCCATAGGTTTCTGACAGCTTAAGCGGGAAGAAAGGAAAATCAGTTAGGGTAAATGCATTCATTGAAGTCGGCAGAGCTACACCAGCGGTAGATTTGGTTTAGTTTGTTTGAAGCTGAAACTACAGAAAGAGCCCTGAAGAGAAATATAGAAAGAAATGACAGTCTCCTTTGGACTGGGTTTTAGGAATGGAAATTATTTTTTAAACAGATTAATACACCTTCAATTTTTCTCATGTGACGTTTTGGCCCCTTCATTACAGCAGAGAGTCTGTTGCCCCCTTCATTACAGCAGAGAGTCATATAACTGTTTGTACCAATAAATTGCTATTTTGACTCAAGCTAATTATGGGTGAAATTATTCATTAATGCAAACTCAGGATCACAAAAAATTGAATCTAAATGAAGATGCAGACCTTCATGTTTGCGACTAGCACAGCATAGAGTGATGATGTATCACATTGAGAGATCTGCTAGATAGATGGTATGTGTGTCTGGAGAAAGGAGTCTGTGATGCAAAAAGTGCATTTGAGAAGGTCAGAAGGGGGTCAGAGGTTTGGGTAGTGCTGGGGTTGTATCATACTTGTGTGAAGCAAGTGTCAGATCTGGTGATAGTAGTGAATTTCTAATAAGTATCAACAGTGATGAAAGCAAGTGCTGTAAAAATAAAAAAAAGCAAAGAGAAAAATGTGTTGTGGGTATTTTGGAGCTAGCACGATGGAAAGCCAAGATGGGAAAGCTGAGTTAGGACCAGCTGTAGAGAAGTCATCATGGGAAGCTATTCAGAGAGAAACTCAACTCTCCAGAGTTGGCAACATCACAACAGATGACTTAAGGTACACCAAAAAAGAAGTGACGGTCCATGACCATGAGAGGTCCTCAGATCCCTGGCAGGGATACCAACTAGCAGAGGAAATTTGGAGAATGAATTTCTAAGGGAGACGAGAGAGTCAGCAACCGTGCGTCATGCAGCAGTGTCAAAATAAACAAGAGGAAGCAGACAACCAGGGGAAGGAGAATTTGAAATGGAGGGGCAGTGCCAACAGTCCCCAAATAACACACATGGAGTCAGACCCCAGGTAGCCATACAAACTGTAGAAAACTCTTTTGACTTTAGGAGGCAAGGTGATTCAGTGATCCATATACGAAAAAAAGGATTTACCTCTAGGATAGTTTGAAAGGGCCTCTTGAGATCCATGATGTGCAGATTTCCAATGAGAGGTAAGGGCCTCGGTCCTGGGGGGATGTCCTTTCTGCTGCCTCTCTTCCAGAAACTCTCACTATTCATAACAAACAGGACAGTCAGGGCAAGCACCAGCAATATCAAACTGGTTTCAGACCAGTCCATTTCTCTTCAGCAAGCAGTAGGGGAGATACTGGTAGAGCACTAGATGTAACGTAAAGCCAGCCAGCCAGTACACAAACATTGTGCACAATGGAGGATTGAAACTCTTCTGTGATTGCAAAATAATTTAGTTTCGTCCTCTCAGCCTTGCTAATCTGTTTTCAGTGTATGCAGTTTGATGCCCAGAGGCCATCACATGCGCATTATGTTTACTGAAGGCTTTTCATTAGCTTGGGATTAAAAGTAATGTAATTCCTTCCCCCTCGCTTGCATTCAAGTGTGAACATATAGTGTATGATACACAACATTTTTTCTTGTTGCTATAGGTAATCAGTTCAATTCCAGATTGAGAAAACTAGTCTCACACCCTTGAAGCTGGGGTGTGAGATGCATCCAAGCAGGTTAAATAATACACTGTCAACCCGTGCTTAAAAATGCATTGCAATAACTCTGCTCCCATTGAAGTCCACTGGGCTTCTGAGAGAGCAAAACTAGGGGACCTTTGAGCCATTTAAAAACCCCAGTTATGATTCTGTACAGAAATCAAATTCAGCTCTTCACATGGGCTTGCTATAATGCAGCTTGGGGTTTTCAAGGAGTTGTTAGATAATGTGCTGGGGAATTAATTTCTTGTGAGTATACACCTTCAGAATCTGAGCTAAAGCCTTTTGAAAGTAATGACATCAGCGTGATTTGATTTCAGACCAATAAGTGGCTTTTTTCTTTATCTAATAAAGAGTAGGTGGGTCAAGAGCCTCCCTATAGCAAATGCTACAGTTCACACAGTTAGATAATTCGATGTGCATGATTTTCACCGTTGCACCCCACAGCCAATTTCATAGAATCATAGAAGTTGGGTCGAAGGGACCTTGTAGATCTTCAAGTCTGACCCCCCCCGCCTGGGCAGGAGAAAAAGACTGGACTCAAATGACTCCAGTCAGGTAGTCATCAAGCCTCTTCTTAAAGATCCCCAGGGTAGGAGCCAGCACCACTTCCCTAGGAAGTTGGTTCCAGCTCCTAACCGCCCTGACAGTGAAGTCGTTCTTGCGGATGTCTAATCTAAATCTACTCTCTAATAACTTGTGTCCATTGTTCCTTGCCATGCCAGAGGGTGCGAGGGGAAACAGAGTCTCCCCTAAACCCTTCTGGTCCCCCCTAGTGAGTTTATAGACAGTCACCAGGTCCCCCCTCAGCCTTCTCTTGTGAAGGCTGAACAGGTTCAGGTCCCGCAGTCTTCCAAAGTAGGGTCTGCCCTATAGTCCCTGGATCATGCGGGTGGCCTCCTCTGGACCCTCTCCATGCTGTCCACATCCCTCCTCAAATGGGGCGCACAGAACTGGACGCAGGACTCCAGCTGTGGCCTGACCAGTGTCACATAGAGGGGGAGGATCACCTCCCTGGCTCTACTTGAGATGCACCTGTGGATGCATGACAAGGCGCGGTTAGCCCTGCCAACCGTGACCTCGCATTGTCGGCCCATGTTCATCATGGAGTCAGTAATGACTCCAAGATCCCTTTCTGCCTCCGTGCTCTCAAGAAGGGAGTTTCCCATTCTATAAGTGTGCTGCTGATTTCTACTGCGCATGTGCAGCACCTTACACTTGTCAGTATTGAAATGCATCCTCTTTATGTCAGCCCACTCCTGTAACCCATCCAGGTCTTGTTGCAGTCTTTCCCTCCCTGCTAGCGTGCTCACCTCACCTCGAATTTTGGTATCATCAGTGACTTTAAACAGGTTGCATTTCACCCTGTCATCCAAATCGCTGATGAAGAAATTGAACAGCACAGGCCCCAGGACTGAGCCCTGGGGGACTCCACTGCCCACTTCCCCCCAGGTCGAATATGACCCGTCCACCACCACACTCTGAGTACAACCCTTCAGCCAATCTGCAATCCATCTGACTGTGTAGGCATCAATGCCACAGTTGCCTAGTTTTTTAATGAGGATGGGGTGGGAGATGATGTCAAAGGCCTTGCTGAAGTCTAGAAAGACTACGTCCACGACAACACCTGCATCCATTGCCTTTAAATTAACACATGGGCCAAATGCCTCTGAAAAGAAACCCAGACATCCTGGTGACAGATTATTGTGCTCTGGCAATAAATCCGGTGGCTTTTTAATGGGCACTGAATTAAAAACTGAGGAGGAGTTGCTGGGAATAATGAGTCTGAGGAATTACATCTCAGATACATAGGATCAGCAGGGTACTATCAAGGGCCAAGTGAATCCCTGGGTGAACCTGGTCCAAAGAGAGAAGGGGGGCATGCTGAGGCACAATCATCAGGATCCTTGAATACTGGAGAGTGGAAAAGTGTTTGCCTATAAGAAATTTCTAGGCAGCATATATAGAAATAGAGTACAAACCCCTCATAACATTGTTGAACCCCTCATAGCTATTAAATGACTGTGCTTTTAGGATTCAAAGAGCAATACTCAGGGTGCAAAAGTATGGACTAATTGTGACCTACACACAAAGTAAATTTATGTTTGCTGTGGTTGCACTCTCTGGAGCTGTACAGCTGGTTATGAAACTACAAGAGACCTTTGAGACAGATGTGAAAGCTTGTGTAGACTTAAGTGTCAAGTTGCTCCTGATAGCATAAAGGAAACTGCAGCAAATAAAAAAAGACCAACCCACAGAAACAGAAAAGGACAATTCATTGGGATTCTTGAAAGAAATGATAGATAAATATTGGCCAGAATACAAAAGTAAAGTTCAATGTACAGTTTACTAGAACAGCAGACGTGAACTTTCAATCGTTGAAAGGCTAGTTTTTAAAGGTAGAAAGGAAATGCTGCAGAAGATCCATGAGGACCATTTTGGAATTGAGAAACATAAAAAGGGAGCATGGGAAGTGATGTGCGAGCCCAGGTTCAACCATGACATTGCAAACACAGTGGGGGCACATGAAAGTCCAGGCAGGGGTGAAGTAATGGAACGGGCAGTGCAGGGGCAGAGGGGGGAAGTGGTGAGGACAGGTATTGTGGAGGTAGTGGCGCAGGTGGTGAGAGATGCTTGCCCCCTGCTACCTGTCCACCCCTACTTATCCCCCACTGTGCTACCCCCACACCTGCAGCCTCAGGCTGCCCCGATTCCCTGTTCCCCTGCTCCCCCATTCTCCCCACTCCATGCCCACTTTTGCCCACCACCACCTCAGGTCCCCACGCTGCTTCCTCCTATCTGCCCCACCCCAAATCTCACCCCCATGCCTGCCCCCACCCCACCCCCCACCTCCCCAGTGCTACCTTGGGTTCAATTTTAAAGTGAGGGGCATTAGTAGAAAACATTACAGCGAGGGGCATTAGTGGCACAAGAGGGGATAAGTATGGGGTGGACAGGCAGCAGGGGGCAAGCTGCCTGCGTCTCTAACTGCCTGCCCTACTACCTCCCCTATACCCGTCCTCACCACTGGCCCCCCTTTGCCCCTCCACTGCCTGTCCCATTACTTCACCCCTGCCTGGACTTTCATGTACCCCAACTATTGCCACCCCCATGGTCTGTCCCCAACTGCCTGCCCCATTACTGCCCCCCACATCACTTCTTCCTCCACCACCTGCAGTAGTATGTGTGTGGGGGGAATGGGGGGAGAAGATTTAAGATGATCCTCCAATAATTAGATTCCATACCTGGAAAATTATTTTATAAATGTATAAGTTTTCCATGTGTGGAATCCAATAATTGGGGTCATTCAGGGTCATTTTGTATTTGGGTAAATATAGTAAGAACAATAGTCGCAAACAATAATTCCCCGCATCTGGAAGTATGCACTTTGTCCAGTAGATCTGGGAAGTCGGTGACAGCCAGCCTCAAGACCGTATTTGTAAAGTAGGCGATTCCAGGGGAAGTGTTTAGTTGACAGCAGGCCTCACTTTTCCGGGGCAATTTCCTGAAGATTGGGACTTTCAGCATAGTACATTGAGCTCTAATTGGCTTTAGTCCAATGGTCTCTTGAACCATAAAACCCCCTATTGAAGAAACCATATGACAGTGGGGGTGATTTTCTGAAGGCGTTATTGGCATATCAAGGGTTTTTGGTTGTAGCCGTGTTGGTCTACATAGGCAGGCAAGGACCTTTGGGTAGATGGGATGTCTTTTATTAGTCTGACCGAGTAGTTGGAACAAAGTTCTTTGCAACTTTTGGGCACAAGTACCCTTCTTCAGGCATAGGGTGGCTCTGCGGTCGTTCTGAGATCTCCTGCATGAGCACTGAACGTCGAAACAGAACCAGATCACAACAAGCAGGTCCCTCACATGCCTTAGAAGGTCAGATACTTTGCTGGTCGGGGAGGAAAGTGAAACAGCCTGACAGACTCACAGAATCTTATTAAACGAGCTTGAAAAAAGGAGGAATAGGAAAATAAGTGGTACAAAGTCAGTCCAGAGTGACATGCTAGTAATCTCTCCTCTGCAAATGGTTTTTTTGGGTGAATTGATTTTTTGCAGCTATTGTTAAGAGGGAAGATGCAGTGATAAAAAGTTATGATTTAAAGAAATTCCCTGAAAGGAGATTGAGGGAGCTGGGAATTGGGAGATGGTGCCTCAAGCAGTAGTTAGCTAGCTGATTAGTAAGAGATTAAAGACCTGCAGAGGCTTGTCTACCGCTCCACAGATAGAGTTAATTGTTTAGTTTTTCTTGTTCATGTGTTGACTGAACCGGGTGATTACCATGTCCTTTTTACTGGGCTGCAGAGGGAAGTTGCCTTTTGCTTGCTTGCATTCTGGCCCAAGGCCTCTTTTGTTCCTTTGTGCAGTGCCCCGTCTTGAGCAGTGTCTTTCCCCAGTTTTGTCCCTAGCCTGGTGTTCAGAGCACTCCTTGTGGAGGTGGAGCATGACTGTTCAAGACTTCCCTGCAAAATCAGGCATGTATAAGTTCAGGAGGGGGGTGTGTTTTGATGAAATGTTTTCCCTATGCCTGGAGAAGGGGATTTGTGCCTGAAAGCTCACAAAGAACATTTTTTCCAACTATTTACTCAGTCTAATAAAAGCTCTCTCATCTACCCAACGAACCTTGCCTGCCTTTTCCCTTTACAGTGTGCAAACTAGTGAGTTCCCAACTCTTCAGTTTTGTACTGTAGTACTAAAATTGCCACTGAAAGCTAAAAAACCCACTAAGGCTAAGTACAGACAATCAAAAAACCCAAGGTGGAATTGATCAAACTTTTGCAGGTTTCTTTAAAGCTGCAAAAAGCAGATCTGGAAGATACAGAAAACAGCTTCTCCCATCAGTTCATGGGGGCACAGAGATGCCTGCACTGGCAGGTTGGGGGTGCTCCCACATGCCTTCTACCATGAGACACAGCTGAAGGCACCTGAGCCCAACCAAACAGCAGACCACTGCTGGGCACATGCCCCCACCTCCTGATGTTAGTAATAGGGAGGGGGAGAGCCAGCAGAGAATCTCTCCCCAGCCCTGCTTCCCTACCACCCACACACACAGCTGCCAACGGCGGTGGAAGGAGGGATGGGGGAGAAAGCGGAGGTCTCTATCCCAGCTTCCCCCAGCCAGAACTGCTGGGCAGGGGTGTGAACTGTGTGGGGCTTTCTCCCTTCTTCTGCTGACTGGCCCAGCTTGGGCTGGGAAATGCAACTCCCCCTCCCCCTTGCCAGCTGTTGCGATGGGGAATAGGGGTAGAGTAGAGGTCCCCCCACTGACCCAGCCAGAACCACTGGGGGTCATGCCATGAGGGTATTTATCCCTCTTTTCCTGCTGTCTGGCTCAGCTGGGAGCCCCATCTGCTGGTTAATCACATCTTAAGTGTAACATGGGGCAGGGACCTGTGAGATGCAGAGTGCTGGGTACGATGGACCTGTATGTGGGTCAGTAATGTCATTTGTCCAACAAAACCACAGAATCTTAGAGCAGCCTCCACTTGAGAACCTGTCCCCGTCACCTGCCCAGATCTCGCTGTCACTTCATTCGACAGTCCTCTGTATGGCTCTTGGAAGCTTTGGTTCGTGTTTTGAATTGGAGAAGATTCAGCCCGATTTGGAGGCCAAGTCTCCGAATCTGAATCAAATTGCTAGAAGCTTTGACCTTTCTGAATCGATTCGAAGGCTCCAAATAGATTTGGAAAAGATTTGGCAATTCGGAGATTCAGGGGGCAGTCTTATGGGGAAAACAGAAACTTAGAAAAGGGAGAGGGGGGAGCAGGGGGGCAAGCACTGACATCTCTAGCTGGCCAGTGACTGTGACTTATCTCTGACTCCCCTTCCAATCACAGTATCTGGGGGGAGGGACATAGAAACAGCATAAAAGCCTCTGTCTGCAGGCTTGCTGTGCCTTTTGTGAGCTGGTTCTGAGTGAGCAACAGTGTCAGAAAGGTACTGGACTGCCTGGCTTGCTTCCTAGTCAGTCAGTCGCCTGCTCTTTTTTGTCCTTAAAAAGGATTGGATAGGATATAGCTTAGCTTAGCATAGAATCTCTCTACTTAATACTTATCCAATTCATTGCTTTCAATTTATATTTTTTTTCTCTCTCTCTTTTTTTGCAATACTTTTTAAAAAGAAAGCTCGGTGTTTTCCCTGGCAGTATGATTCCATCACTGTGGCAGGGTGACCTAGGGGTGCCGTGAACTCCCCTAGCACCCTACCTACCATGCCAAATTGATCTTAAATGCACCCTCTGTATCTTGCCCGCCACATCTTTGGTGTTGATTGTTAAAGGGAGGCTGCCTTCCTGCCCTCCTTGGCACGGTGCCTTGATGCGTCTTGGCTAATCTAATTGCCCAGTGCACTCCGACCTTTGGGGCTGCACGTGAGTCCCACAGTTGCTCGTGCCCGCCTGTCTCGCCTTGTGGCCCTCGCTGTCCGCACCAGGGCCTGTCTCCCCGCTTCTCCTGCAGCCCGCACCGGTGCCCTGCCTTTGTACCGTCGCCCGCACCGGGGCCCTGCTCGTGCTCCCGTCCGCACCGGGGCCCTGCTCGTGACTCGCGATTCCCCTGCCTGCACCGGGGCCTTGCTCGCGCTCCCGCCCGTGACTCACGATTCCCCTGCCTGCACTGAGGCCCTGCTCGTGACTCGCAATTCCCCTGCCTGCACCGGGGCCTTGCTCGCGCTGCTGCCCGCGACTCACTATTCCCCTGCCCCCACTGGGGCCTTGCTCGCACTCCTGCAATCGGGGCTCAGGCGACCTCAGCCTTACTTGGCCCCCAGACCCCCTTCCTGGGTCTTACGCCCCACTGGGGCTTCTTGCCTACGCCCACACTGGGCTCCTCCTGATATCACCTACACTGGGGCCGGGGTCAGGACACCCCAAAACGCAGCGCCCTCTCCGGTGCCAGGAGAAGAGATTCAGAATCAGATTATATATAGTTATTAGTTATTAATATTATTATAGTTAATTTACATACAGACAGACTGAAGGCAACACAGAAGTCAGATAGAGATTCAGATTGAGACTAACACAGAACTCAAGGTCTTAGAAGAAGGAGATATATTAATTTAGGTGCACATTACAACAAGAAAAACAAGAAGTACAGTAGTAGTCACATATTCACATTAATAGAACATCACAGAAGAAGACATCATTTATAGTTATTAATAATCAAAGCAGAGTCCAGTGCATGCACACAACACAGAGGGAATAAAACGCATAACACAAAAGGAACAAGACACACACATACCTTTTGCAGCATAGGAAAGATTAATATGAAGTGTACTGGAAAAGTAAGTGCCAGGTCTTCTGGCATGGGAGGGAGAGCGGGTAGGGGGAAGCTACAGCTGCAAGTCCCTGCCCCCCCACACATAGACACATTCTTTTCCCAAGCAGCCATGAGGCTTCTGCTGTTAATGGAAGCATGAAAGTGGGAGCAGTACCTGTACCTGACATCCCTGTACCTGCACCACCTCCTCTAACTCCAGAAATAGACACCAGCACCAGAATCACTGTCTCCTCCACCCCAATGTCATCTCCCAGTGTGATCCTCCCACTGCCAGAGGAGGAGCTGGAACCAGGGGTCCTGAGCACCCTGGCTCAAGCAATTCTGGGGACCGAGGGGGAATCAGAGTTTGTGCTCCACAACCCTCAAAGTTCGCCTAGACCCAAGTCTCTTTCTCCAGAAAGCAGCACTTCAGAGGAGGTTGAGGTTGTGGAGACTCAGGCAAGTGAATCAGCTGAGGCAACTCCTCCTGCTGTTGTGCCTCAGCCTGCTGAGGAGGGAGCTAGGGCAGGCTCGCCACCTTCAATCCAGAAGCAAGCAAGCAGCATAGTGTGGGAACATTTTGAGCTTGCAGATGATCCCAGGTTTGCTATCCACCAGTGCTGCCAAAGGCAGATCAGCTGGGGCAAGCTGGTGAAACACTTCGCCACCATGACACTGCTACTGCAGTATCACCCCCTTACCCTTCTTTCTGCTTATCTTGGCACCAGTGTGAGCACGCCCAAAGGGAAGTCCCCTGCTCACTCCAAAGCCACCGTCACCCCAAAGCAGAGGTAGGCCACCCTGGAGCGGTGGGGGAAAGCTGCAGACAGAGGAGGGCACATTTCCAAGGCAAGTGAAATCACCCAGAGCATTAGGGAGATGCTTGCTCTGGATAGCCAGCCCTTCTCCGTAGTTGAGCGACCAGGGTTCAGGCGGCTTATGGCACTTGCGGCCCCATCTTACCAAGTGCCCTCACGTACCACCTTTAGCAGGATGGTGGGGCCTCCCTGTATGAGGCATGCAGGGAGTAGTTGAAGGAGGATCTGCAGAAGGCAGGTCCACTGGTAGCCTTGCATTTTACCTCGGACATCTGGAGCAGCCAGGGTGGTGATCATGCCCACCTCTCCCTCACAGGGCACTGGTGTGATCAGTCAGGCTGTCGGTGGGCTCCTCTCCAAGCTGAGGTGCTGGATGAGTCCCACATGGCAAGGGAGATCATGCTGGCCATGAAATGCATGGTGCAGGGGTGGCTAATTGGGCAGGCTGATCTCACCCACAGGTTCATGGTCACCAACAATGCAGCCAATACGGTCAAGGCTGTCCGTAATGCCGACTTTGTTGGCATCCGCTGTGTGGTAAACAGGCTGCACCTCATAATTAGGAATACCTTGAAGGGAGACAAGGCTGCTGGTGATGGCACTGCCACCACTACTGCTACAAGCCAGCTGGTGCAGGAAGGTGACTGGCTACTTCCACAACAGTATCAAGGGGGGCAAAATGCTGCAGGAGAAACACACAGAGCTGAACATCCTGCAGCACAAAATCATGCAGGATGTGGAGACTTGGTGCAACTCCACATACCTGATGCTTGAAAGGCTGGCAGAGCAACAGAAGGCCATCCATGAGATTGGCCTGCTTGGGAAGATCAGGATCAGTGGTCCCCTGAACAGAGCTGAGTGGGGTACCATCTCCCAGATCTTGGTGGTCCTCAAGCCCTTCCTCAAGGCCACCAAGACCCCTAGTGCTGGTGATGCCCTCCTTAGCCAGGTGATCCCCATAATGAGGGAACTTGAGAACCAAATGGAGAAGTTCCAGGGGATCAGTGTTCCTGTTTGAATGTACAAACCACTTTTCAGAGCTGGGTCTATGAACTGTGTTTCATCAGCCTCCTAGGTAGCAGGTACAAAAACCCATGGACTCCCCAGGTACCTGTGCACTTTTACCTGTACTGCTACATCCCCTCTTCCCCCGCCCCAAACCCAGCCTGCCCCTCGCCCCCTGACTCCTCCATTTTCATTTTTACTGACTGACTTTCTTGTCTGCAATGAATGCCAGACCAGCCTCTGGCTTCTTTACTATTCCTTCCATCCAGAACAAGGAAACACACCAACTTCAGGTGCTTCCTCAATCTGACAAAGGGTTTTTCAACCCAAAACCCTGCTAAGATATATTTTTCTAACTATTCCATTTTTTTCATAATAAACATATAAATATAAAAACACAAGATAAGCCATCACATACCACAAGTAACATATATCCAACACAACCTCTTTACTTCTTGCTGTCAATTCCTTTATAAAACAAAAGGCTCTGTGACAGTTCAGTTTGCCTACCTTAGATACTGCTGGTGCTATTGATGCTGAGCCACCTATGTTATCATTACCTGCCATCATTTATAGTGGTAGACTGAGGTGAGGTTGTAGGGGAGGAGGAGTCTTCACTGGGGCACACTGCTGTGTTGTGCAGAGGCCCCAGCACCAGGAAGGGTGCACCTGAACACATTCTCTAGTTTAATGTAGCCCATACACAGGCAAGTACTTCCTTTTGTCTGACTGAGCACTTCCTATCAGCTTCTGTCAGGTTTTTTTGAAGCAAATTCAAAAGCTTCTCAATGGTTATCTCTGTTGGTCACAACTGTAGGTAATCCAGGGTCAAAGAGTACACAACATTGATCATCCCAAATCTGGTCTGCACAGAAGTTGTCCAGGACGAGCTCGAGTTTCCAAGAAGTGGCTGTAACAGCTCTGCAACTGAAGTATACTTTGGAATAGACTCTGCATAATCATGATTTAAAAGCCAGAAAAAGAGTTATTCTTGCAGAGCTTTTGGATTTCATACATGTTGGATAAGGACTTTGCTGGGATAAGCTCAAACCCTGCATGGATGAAGAGGGCTTAAAACATGGGTGTCCTACATCCTAAAAAAATGTCTTATCCACTAAGCTATTGGGAACATGGGGAGTAAGATCTAAAATGGATTAACTAAACCCAAATGCCACATATATGTCTAATAGTGGTCATGGATGTACTATTTACCCTGATAAAGGGAGATTGCATTTGGGCCTATATATCTATCTTGGGGATGCAGGTTTTGCTAGGAGGGTAAGGCACCTGAAGAGATGTGCTGTGATGCTCAGCATTGCCATGTATCAGTCCCTTTGTCTTTCTGGAAGATATGCTTTAGCCAAAGACAGATTACTGGGATGTGTACAGAAAAAGACAGTTAAAGCTGTGTGATATACAGGGGGGCTTACCTAAAAGTATCTTCCAGCCTCAAAACATCTGAAAAGTATGTGCTGTGCCATGCACTAGTTCTTTAAATCAACTGGAAGCAAAAGAAAACCATGAAATGTTTGGGTTTTCAGATAAGCATTTTACATACAGTTATTAGGTCGAAAAGTGGTGGACCAGGAGTGGCCAACTCAAGGCATACTTGGCACAAGAGGCATAGGCAGCTGCTGTCTGTGGCAATCAAGTCAAGTTAACTAACTTAATTGCAAATTCTATTTGAGAAATTCTGTATGGCTTTGTTCCAGGCCACTAATGTGGTGATAAACCTCCCTCTTCTGCCCCCAAATAAAACCCAAGCAACAACCCTCTATACAAAGTGGAAAGCAGAGAAGAAAGCAATGAGCTGTACAGATGTGTGTGGCGGGAGGCGGGGTGGTGGGGAATGGAGGGGAATGAAACCACACAGGTAAGACATGGATGCCAGAGCAGAAGCCCTAAGCCCGGGGCACTGCACAGATCTGATGGGGCATTGGTGGTGTAGCAAACCCAACTGCAGGGGTAAGGTCCAGGTCGGAGCTGGAAACGCCAGGGGCAGGGTGAAGTGTGAACCTCTGCAGGAGGCTCGTGAAGAAGAGGAAGAGCTCCATTTTGGCAAGATTCTCACCCACACACATCCTGCGGCCTGCAAGGAAATGCACAACAAGCATAAGTATTTCAAAAGCAGTTTTTAGACTCTTTAACACTAAGAAGGGACAAATGGGAAAGGTCAGCTTTTCTTCTCAAGAAACACCAGTATTAAGAACATAAACAACTAGTTATGTCAGATTTCAAGACGTGTTTTGCTACAGCTCCACAGACATGCATTCCAGGTTGGCAAGAACTCATGGCAGAGGCTGTTCCCAGTTGACCCAGTGGTATACAAGTACTAGGTCATTCAGGCTAGGGAAGCTAAAGGTGGCTGTCTGAGGTGTAGTTCACATCACTCTCTTGTAGCCTATTCGTCACAGAAACTGGATGCCTTAACCACAGTAAGCCAATGGGGTGTTATGATTGGATAGACCTAGCTCCCTTTAAAGGGATGGAGCTGAGAACAGGACTTTTTCCTAAAAATGCAGCAGTTAGTAAGTGAAACACTGAAAGAAAAAGAAATTTGCCCTGGAGAACAATGAAAGTGGAACAGAAGATACAATGTTGGCATCATTTTACTTTGATTCTGTTTGTTTTAATATTTATATTGTCCAGAAATTTAGAATTTTTTTTTTGTCCTAGACTCTTTTGTTTCTCAGGCCCTCTCTACATGTTACAGGTATTGTACAATTAACTGATTAATTGCACAATTAACTGAGATCAGTGACTATCACACCATTAAAAGGTCCAGTCAGGTATAAAGTTAGACCTTGAAAATGTGTATTTATGTTATAGCTGGCTGCTATCCAGCTTTAATTTGCACTTGCAAAAGATTCTGCCCCTGTGGCTAGGAGCCCCGTTAGCTGACAGGCTCCCAGACACAGGTGTCCCATGCACAGCCAGGACTGGGAGTCCTGCAACTGAGGGGACTCTACTCCTGGTGGTGCCCTCATGGCCACTGGGACCAGGATGCCCACAGATGCAAGACTCTCTGTCCTGGAGGCACCCCACAGCACTGGGACTGAGAGTCCCACTGATGCCGTGGAGGCACTGCTGGGAAGGAGAGTCCTTACAGGTGCAACCCCAGCTGTGCATGGGCTTCCCCTGTACCAGCAATAAGGTATGATAGGATGGACACATGCATGTGTGGCATGGCAGGAGGCATGATTGTGTTCATGCTTCAGTTCCTAGCACTCCATTACCTGAATGTTGAGAGGGCCCTCAGACACAATTTTTTTTTCCTTTGACTTTTTTCATGTATAATGTTCAGGTTGTTGTTGTTTCTTCTGCTATTTTCAGGCTTTTATTTGGCTGGGTTGTTTAATGGTTGATCAGATGGGTCAAAGAGTGTCTCTTTTTAAACTGAAACTTTTTAAATAAACATTCAAACCTGTATGTGTGAAATTTCTTTAGGAGAATTGTAATTTTTAAACTTAAAATCATCAACACATGTTCTATGGAGATCTTAAAAAATGTGTGTCTCTTTCCACACTATGAGCCTACTTTCACAAATTTTGTAAATATTAGTAAACCTTGGGGGCTCCTACAGACTGGATGACATTGCTGGGGGCTGGATCAAGCCTGTGGGCTCAGCGTTGAGCACCCTTGGTTTAGTGTTAGAGCATTCAACATTTTGCACTGTCTCTGCCCGGTAATCAGAGTAGACAGCTCTATTAGTAGGAAGCGAAAGGAGCAATATGGATTCTGAAGATCTCAAACACTTGGGGCAGATCCAGATTGGTCATCTCTGAACAGCTGCAAAGTTTGCAAGTGGCTGCAAGTTGAGTGGGTGAGCTCTGCTTAAGAGCTCTACAAGAAAAGTGTGCAAACTTAGCAGAGAGTGAATAAGCTTTACCAGACATGAGGTTATGCAGTGCACGGTGCATGCTTCTTATTGGAGCATTTAAATTGTGACCAGAGCCCACATTTCACACAGGGGGCTCTGATTGGCTGCTATTGAGCTGAAGGAGGGAAAAGGAAAAAAAAGAAAAGCAGAAGAGAAGCTTGGAGGAGGCACTCCAGCCCTGGAGAGAAGGGGCACAGACTCATCCCATGCCAGGAAGGCTGAGCTGAAGCTTGCCCAGGGAGTAGGCATCAGGATGAGGGACAGCCTGTGTCATCCTATGAGAAGCTGATTCCCCAGTGGGTTCGGAGCTGTGCAACCAGGGACACAGTTCCAGGGTAAGAGTGGGGAGGGGCTGGTAAACAAGGCAGGTAAGTTTTTTGCGGGGGAGAAGAAGCAGAGCCCTTAAAGGGTTAATGACCAGGCTATAAGCTATGTCTGACTGAGATGCTGGGGGCGGGGAGGAGGGGGAGGAGATGAAATCCAGCTGGAAAGGCTTGAGTCACCCAGTCAGAGACCTGCAGAGGAAAACCTCTGCAGGTGGACGTGCTGGGTGGGGGAGATGGTCTCAAGAGGGAGTGGGATGAGAGAAAGCAAACCAGCATGGGTGTGTGAGGGGACACCTAATCACTAGTGTTTGGAGTAAGTGTATTTTCAGAAGGAAACTGTTGAAGAGAACAATCTGCCAATAAAGGAAACAAGCAGATTCTGTTACCTGCGACAGCTGTTCAGAGTTTGTTTCACTGTGTTACCAGGAATGGGTAAAGGAGCCCATTTTCCCCAGAGGAGCAGAAGCCTCACCTTCGCCATCTAGTTAGTGGTGGATCATGGTTATAGCTGTACTGTGGCTCATGGGGGGTGGATTGTGACCAGAAGAAAATTAATTGGGTTATGGGGATGAATCTATTTCAAAGGGTTATAATGAGGTGAATTTTGTTATTTAAGTTGTTTAACACAAATGGGATCACCAAGTGTGCTGGAATAATGCACCTGACGTTGCGGTTGTAAATTGTGTCTAAATTGTTAGTTTTGTTATTAACTATTGTTATTATTTTCTGTTTGTTTATTTTTTCCATACGATATAAAAATTGTTGTGTATAATTAAGAATAACATGTTCATCAGGTTCAGAGCAAATTCCTGGGTGGTGAGGGACACACCTCTCCACAGGACCTCTCAGTCAGTAGTTTGCCTGAGGGGCTCCCAACGCTACTGGCACCTTAAAGGCCCAAAATCCAATGGATCACCGTGCCTTAGTATACTGGCACAGGTTACATTCATTTATTTGTTGGAATGCTTAAAAACACTAAGAACACCTTTACCCGGGAGCAGAGGCTACTCCGACATACTGGAATTCTAGCACGTCGGACCTGTCTGTTGGAGCATCGCAATAACCCTGCTCCAGCAGCCTCCTGCACCTCATCTATCATCATCCTGAGCTTCAAAGTGGTAGTGAGGTGCTTGAGCTACAGCTTGTTCAGTAAGCATTAGTTCAAGCACCTCCGCCGCCATTTTGAAGTGCAGGGACACTGATACAGGAGACGCAGCACTGCTTTAATTAGACTGGCTCTTGGATCAAGTCTAATTAAAGCACTGCTCTCAAGCCCCCATGCCCAGGACACATGTAAACGTGCCCTAAGTGCCCAAACTCACCAGGGTAATCCTATTAGAAAGTGATAAGTCTCTAGGGTCCTCATGGTGCCACTGGGGACAGTTTGGTGTCTCCAAAAGGTGCCTCAGCATTAGATGACTAAGGGCCATCTTAAAGGCCCTTAGATTTCTTGTCTCCAATATCAGGAGGCTGCTGCAGAAACATTCTTCTAATTTCCAGCCTAAGTTTATTCATGGACAGTTGATACCCATTTTTCCTTTGCCAATATAACCCTTCTCCTTCACTGGGTCCTGCGTCTCAACTACATTTACATACAACCATGCTATTCCTGCTCAGACTGCCTTTTGCTAGGCTAAACAAGGCACCTTTCCCAGGAATGCTGTTCCCCAGATCGTTGTAGTATTCCTGCAAGTTCCTTTACATTTGCCTTTGGCCAGCTGATCACTAGGGGAAGTTTTACTCAAGTGTCTTGGGGAAGAATTTTGGCTGTTAATGACTGCAATTTATAAATTAAAGGTTGATAACTTTAATAGAATTATTGAAGCTGTTATAATGATATGGACTGATCCACCTGGTTAACAGAGGCTATCAAATTTCTTTAGGATCAGAGATTTACTGAGGCTTACTAGCCCATTGTGCTAGCAGGGCTAAATGTCCTGGTTCTCACAGCCAACAGCGCGTGAAGGAGAATGTGGCTAGCATCACATTTCTCCACCTGACTCCCCAACCCAAATAACCAAGTTCCCACTTACAGCTGATTTGGTTAGAGGGGGCAGACTATGGAAAAATCCAGCATAAGCTACCTTCTCACACATCTGGAGTTGTGGCAAGACAGCTTAACCACTCTGCCATCACAGCCCTTACATCAGTGGGTGGAGGGTGGGGCGAAGGAGGACAGTTAAGCCAAACTGGGAAACCTGGTCCATGCAAGGTACAGTGAGTGGACATGAAGCTTAAAATGCAAAGAACCATTACTTTATGCTATAATCTGCTGAATTTTAGCTCTGTTTTCATCGCAGCAGTAAGCAGAAAACAGAACGTACCTGCTGAGAAAGGCATGAAGGCCTCCTTCTTTACAAATTTTCCTTCAGAGTCAAGAAAATGCTCAGGATAGAAAACATCTGGCTTCTCCCACTGAGACTGGTCTCGCAGCACAGAGGCCAGCAATGGGATGATGTAGGTATTCTGAAAAACAGATCCATGGAGCTTCCTGTGAAGGCATCTGGTCACTCGATCTGGGGCTGATGCAGGCTGGGTAGGGGAGGGGCATGTACAATGCTGCAGTTGCACCCCCCCACCTCCCTTTCATTCCTGGTCCACCAAAAGTATAAAACCGACTGCCTGGCAGCAGCAGCATTTCTCGTCAGGGAGCTCTGAGGGAGTCAGTTGACTTCGTGGCTCATTATCATCTACCCTATTCCTTCTAAATTTCATTCCACAGGTTTTAATGAGCCTCCCTCCTTAATGGTCTTGATGTTCAACTAATCAGGCTAACCTTCCTTCTGCAATGCTGCTGTCTGTTAGCTGCTCCTGGTAATGAAGCTCATATTCCACAGCCCTCCAGACTGGTTTTAACTCTAGCTAAAAAAATTAACTTGGGTATGGAAATAACTTTTGGTGAAGCACTGGATGCACTGTCAAGATGCTCATGAAGGCTAGGTTTTGTTTTATGAATCTGAAAGAGAAATGTATATTTAATTCTAATGATTGCAGGACTAATGAAACTTGGGATTTTGATTATTTTTGCCTTGTTTGTTGTTTTTTATTCACAATATATGATATAACAAATTCATGCACATTCCAAGAAACATTTTGTTTTTGTTTTTGCTCTGATCTTAACATGAAGAATACATCCCTAGGCCTCTAGCTTATTAGTAAAGCTTCTAGTTTTTTGTAAAGTGGTAAAATATGCATTGTGTTTTGTGTGATGACGCACCACACCATCTGCACCCACTTGATCATTGCTATGGTAATAGGCAATTAATGGTATAGCAGGAATACTTGGTGGATACTGTCAGCTGATTTTTGATTGTCTGATTTGACAGCAGCAACCAAGCCAGGAATCCTAAAGTGTGGATGTCACAGAAGAAGAGGTAAGAAGAACAATGCTACAAGCACCTTACCTTTGGAATGAAGTAGCCTTTGAGAGTGACGTCTACTGTAGTTTCATGAGGTAGATTCAATGGCAGGATATTGGCAAACCTCTGGATTTCATGGACAACAGCATCTGTGTAGGGCATCTTACTTCGATGTTCAGTTCGTGGCGGATTTGATCCGAGAACTCTTGCTATCTCATCTTGGATTTTTTCTGCCAAAGAAATCTAACCCTTTAAGAAGGAAACTAGTACGTCCAAGTCCCAAAGAAGTGTTGTATGTGTTCAGCATAAAATGTATAAGTTCATAGGTTAAATGGATACAAGTCTAAAAATCTTTCCCTCTATACTTAATGTGATGCAAATAACATCAGATATTTTCATGTATTCATCACTCAAAGAAAAATATAGAGCTTCTGAAAATACATGGGTAACTGACTTCCTTCTTTAAATTGCCAAATCATACCATAGTTTAACAGGTACTAGACAGAAAGACTTTGATGGAGCCATAGTACTCTAGAATGTGCAGTTTTATCCAAGGGTGTAGGTTGTAGCCGTGTTGTAGCCTAAGGACATAGGCAAATAAGATTCTTTGGGTAAATCCAATATCTTTTATTAGACCAACTCAAATAGTTGGATAAATTCTTCTTAGCAAGGTTTCAGGCACAAACACCCTTTGTCAGGCCGAGGAACCATCTGCAGATGGTCTGTGCTCTTCCTGGATGGAGTGGTAAAACAGCCAGAGGCCAGTACCTATGCATGACAGCCGATCAGTTAAAATGTAACTTGATCAGCAGGTGAGAGACCCATGGTGCGGTGTGGGGCAGGAGGGGAGAATGAATGTAGCTGTAGTCAAAGAATGAGGGACTGGAGGGTGGTAGGGAAGGGAATGAGAATAGCTGGTAAAAGTGGAGGTTTTTACCTGGGGAGTCAGATGTCAGGCAGGTTATAGTGTGTCATAAATCCGATGTCTATATTTAGTCTATGGTTTTTTGTATTAGTAGGTTGATGAAGTGAAGTTCATATGCTCATCTGTGACAGGTATTTTGTAAATTCCCTTTGAGTATCAGAACTGTGAGGTTGCAGGGAGAGTCGTTTTCTTGTGAGAAATGTGCCCCCACAGGTAACTGGGTATTCCACTGTACTCCTGACCTATTTTACCTGTAGCAGCTCATAAATTAACTGTGGAGTTCCACAGTTCCAGGTATGGTGTTTGTTCAGAATGGCAATTGTTACAAGAACACTTACTCTGAATTTTGGGGTACTTCATCATTAGGAGAAAGCCCCAGCGTAGTGTAGTGGAAGTGGTCTCCATGCCAGCAGCAAACAAATTGCCTACAAGGCTTTTTAAATTATCATTGTGGAAAAAACCATCATCGCCATTTTTCTCCTAAGAAGTGGAAAGGAAATATTGATTAAAACTACAACGTCTCTGTTGGAAGTTTGCATCTTAGCAAACCAAGAAATAGGTACTAAATAAGGTCTGTATTATTTAAGTGCAAGGAAAAACTAAAAAGGCTGTGATCAGATGCCCTGAGAAACACACTGATTTCTCTACCTAAACTCAGTCTGCCAGGCCTTAAGCATCCTGACCCCAGTTTGGTCATTTATGTATGCATGTGCTTTGATTTAAACACATAATCAAACTCACTGATGGCAGGAGACATTCTAAAAATAATTCAGCATCAATGGGATGTCTGCTGAGCTTCAAGGTGTCCTCGTGTTTAAGTCTATTGTTGCATCAGGTTGACATACTCAGCTTCTTAGCAGGACTGAGTTTGTAGATACAGATATTTTCCCTCTATAACCATAACAGTCCTGAGATCTACAGCTTTAAGAAGCTAGGGTGAGATACAGAGAGTATTTGGTCACAATGACATACAATGTGTTGGCCACAGACGTTTTGGTGCCTGACGTTTAATGGACTTGTCCACCCTGATTTAGTTGACCAGCTGCTTCTTACCTAGAAGGGGTCAGGGTCTGACGACTGGGACCCACAAAGGGAGTACACTGAAAGCTAGAAGGGAGGACATGCAAGGGAGATGGATGTGACCTAAGCTATTTTTCTCACAGAGGTTTTGAAGGCACAAATCCAGGCTGTAGGAAAGTACCCTCCATCACTTGGGGTTCATGTGGTGAATATCCTGAAGGCTAGTTAAGCAAGAAATTTCTGGCAAAAGATGGTTGATAGAAGGTGCTAACATCACAGACTCCTCCATCATAATCTATTGGCCAAACTATTGACAAATCCCTCCTCTCAGCACATCTCAGCAATCTACCTCTCCTACCTTACAGAAGAGGAATTTAACTACCAAGATATTGTGTACTCTGGTATGGACAGTTCCTAATTCTTCCTGCTGAAGTTGTATAAAATGCTTAAATATTCCCTGCAGTAAGGAACTGATTTGTAATCTCTCTCCACCTATGTGTGCATCCCAATCACTAAGGAACAGTGTCCTTCTCTGTCTCTAGGACCCGATGAACATTTAACTATTTTTTACAATGTGGATCATTTTCAAGAGGAAATAGTGAGTGAGCCCAACCCCAGAATATACTGTACCTTAGAGGGTGACAACAAACACTTAAGAACTCATGTCCCTTCAGGCAAATGATGTATCTAACCCCAGGACTCCTGTATCTTCTGCAGCTGTTATAGCCATTAGGCACTTGGAGGAAAAAAGGCTACTATCACTGCTGTTATAGTGAGCTGTATTTTTGTGAGGCTCTCCATGTCCTCAAGACTTCCTGCCAACTCGGATCCTGAAGGCAAGATGGATGGAGGAAGGACAGCCTGCTCTGTCCTTCCCAGCCGGGGGTAAGTAGGAGCACAGCACCTACTTGCTCAGTGTTATCCAGCCTCCATCACCCACTTGTTCAATTTTCATTTAAGTCCCTTCAGGCTTCCTCCCCATAAGCATCCACAAAACCAAATCATTGCTGTCCTTCAGATACATCCTTGGAGCTCTCCTTTGCTGTGATATCCACAATGAGCATGACAACATTAAGCCACTGGTGTTCTAAGACTCCTGTCTATCATGGAAACTCACATCCTGTTCATTGTCCCTTATTTTATATTTAGACTTTAAGTTCATTGGAATCAAAATCATCTTTGTGTCCTTGTCCAAGCCCAGGGTTTCTGGTGTAACACCAGTAGCAACAACAGGAAAACACTCTGTCTAATCTGACTGACCACAGCCAGTCAAAGCAGTTAGAATTCCAAATTATTATGGATTAATCCAACAAGTGAAAGAGCATCTGTCAAATACATTAAAAGAGAAACACTTTTCAGGAACTTGAAATTAGCCTGTTGCTAATTCCTTAGCAACAAGGGAGGTATCAGTCCTGCTTCAGGGGGAACTGCACATGTGGATCCCTATGCCTCCAAAATCAGAAAGGGAAGGTGTCAACCCATGCAGAGTTATACGGTGAGTCTTGAATTTGTCCTTCACTCATGATAATTTTATAAAACAGTTATGGTCCTTTGCGGAACCATGAAACTCAGACACCAGCAGCTTAGTCACCTCTCATCTCCTGAGACAAAGGCATCTGCAAGACACATGGGATGCTTGTACATATCACGGGGTTTAATTCTCATTAAATTAAATAGGTTTATTAAATTTAAACTTGTTTATTTTGGGACGTTGCATCAGCGTTTGCACATACTAGGTTTTTGAATGAATTAAGTCCAGTCCCCAGCTGGCACCACAGAAGAGTGGGGTGGTTCCACACTGCTCCCCAGCCTGAGGCTCCACTCCCCATGCCCTGTCCCGCAGCTGTGGGAGCAGGAAGCCAACATACAGCACAAGAAAAAAGGGGCAGCAGAACTATCCCATCCCCCAACCCCCCCCAGCAACCCAGCACCAATTCAAAAGTGGCAGCAATTTTGAGGGGTGAATTACAAAAAAAGTTGCAGCACCATCCAGTGGGCAAAGAGACTCATTACATGTGTTTGAATGCCTTTGTGTTCTCATGCAACAAATCCATGGAGGTGACACCTTAATTAGCAGCGAGCCAAACTAAACTATAGCTGAGGATTTTTAGTTTAATGGACCAAAAAGATGTTTAAAGTTTCTGGAACACTCACGCATGCAAACAGTCATGGTGCTGCAGCCCAAGAAAGATAAAAACATGTTACATGTACAAATGACCTTGGACAGAAGTGTTCCATTGACTATTGCTTTGTGAAGGCTTCTGAATCTCTGAAAGAGGGAAGAGGGACACAAGACACTGTCTGCACAAGCACTAGGAACTTGTTTCATAGATTTCATAGATTTCATAGACATTAGGGCTGGAAGGGACCTCGGGAGATCATCGAGTCCAGCCCCCTGCCCAAAGGGCAGGAAGTCAGCTGGGGTCATAGGATCCCAGCAAGATAAGCATCCAATTTACTCTTGAAGGTGTTCAATGTAGGTGCTTGAACCACCTCCGCTGGCAGACTGTTCCAGACCTTGGGGGCTCGGACAGTAAAGAAATTCTTCCTTATGTCCAGCCTGAAACGGTCTTGCAGGAGTTTGTGACCGTTCGACCTCGTCATCCCTTGGGGCGCTCTGGTGAACAGACGTTCCCCCAGATCCTGGTGGTCCCCCCTGATAAACTTATAGGTGGCCATCAGATCACCCCTGAGCCTGCGCTTTTCCAGGCTAAAGAGTCCCATGGCTCTCAGCCTGTCATCGTAAGATCTGTTTTCCTGACCTCTGATCATGCGCGTGGCTCTCCTCTGGACTCTCTCAAGCTTCTCCACATCCTTTTTGAATTGTGGAGCCCAAAACTGGACGCACTACTCCAGCTGAGGCCTCACCAAGGCCGAGTACAAGGGGAGAATGATGTCCCGGGATTTGCTCAAGAAGCATCTATGGATGCACACCAGCATTTTGGTCGCTTTACTAGCCACAGCATCGCATTGGAGGCTCATGTTCATCTTGTGGTCACAAAACGCCTCGACGCAGAAGGAGGGGTGGATGTCGTATACTTGGACTTCAGGAAGGCCTTTGATACGGTATCTCACCCCATACTGGTGAACAAGTTAAGGGGCTGTGACTTGGATGACTGCACAGTCCGGTGGGTGGAGAATTGGCTGGAGGGTCGCACCCAGAGAGTCATGGTGGATGGGTTGGTTTCGACCTGGAAGGGTGTGGGCAGTGGGGTCCCGCAGGGCTCAGTCCTTGGATCGATACTCTTTAATGTCTTCATCAGCGACTTGGACGAGGGAGTGAAATGTACTCTGTCCAAGTTTGCAGATGACACTAAGCTATGGGGCGAAGTGGACACGCCGGAGGGCAGGGAGCAGCTGCAAGCAGACCTGGACAGGTTAGACAAGTGGGCAGAAAACAACAGAATGCAGTTCAACAAGGAGAAATGCAAAGTGCTGCATCTAGGGAGGAAAAATGTCCAGCACACCTACAGCCTAGGAAATGACCTGCTGGGTGGCACGGAAGTGGAAAGGGATCTTGGAGTCCTAGTGGACTCCAAGATGAACATGAGTCGGCAGTGTGACGAAACCATCAGAAAAGCCAATGGCACTTTATCGTGCATCAGCAGATGCATGACAAATAGGTCCAAGGAGGTGATACTTCCCCTCTATCGGGCGCTGGTCAGACCGCAGCTGGAGTACTGCGTGCAATTCTGGGCGCCGCACTTCACGAAGGATGTGGATAACCTGGAGAGGGTCCAGAGAAGGGCCACGCGTATGGTTAAGGGCCTGCAGGCCAAGCCCTACGAGGAGAGACTAGAGAAACTGGACCTTTTCAGCCTCCGCAAGAGAAGGTTGAGAGGCGACCTGGTGGCTGCCTATAAGTTCATCAGGGGGGCACAGAAGGGAATTGGTGAGTATTAATTCACCAAGGCCCCCCCGGGGGTTACAAGAAATAATGGCCACAAGGTAGAAGAGAGCAGATTTAGATTGGATATTAGGAGGAACTTCTTCACAGTTCGAGTGGCCAAGGTCTGGAACGGGCTCCCAAGGGAGGTGGTGCTCTCCCCTACCCTGGGGGTCTTCAAGCGAAGGCTAGATGTTTATCTAGCTGGGGTAATGTAGGCCCAGCACTCTTTCCTGCTTATGCAGGGGGTCGGACTCGATGATCTATTGAGGTCCCTTCCGACCCTAGCATCTATGAATCTATGAATCTATGACCCCCAAGTCTCTTTCTTCTGTAGTGCTAATCAATGTAGCACTGCCGAGCCTATAAGGATGCTGCAGGTTTTTCCTCCCAAGGTGGAGAACCTTGCATTTTTCGGTGTTAAACACCATCAGGTTCTCCTCTGCCCATTTGCTGAGCTTGTCCAGGTCATCCTGGATCACCCGCCTATCTTCTGGCATGGATGCTTTGCCCCAAAGTTTGGTGTCATCGGCAAACTTGGCCAGTCCACTCCTGACTCCAATATCCACATCGTTAATGAAGATGTTGAACAGGATGGGTCCCAGGACAGAGCCTTGAGGGACCCCACTGGTCACAGGGCACCATGATGAATGACTGCCATCAATCACAACCCTCTGGGTCCGACCACGAAGCCAATTTCCCAGCCAGCGGATCGTGGTGGAGCCAAGGCCACAACTGGGCAGTTTGGCCAAGAGGTGATCATGGGATACCAGATCAAAAGCTTTTTTGAAGTCAAGATATATGACATCACTCTCTTCTCCCTTGTCCAGGTGATAGGTCACCTGGTCATAGAAGGAAATGAGATTGGTCAAACAAGACCTACCCACAACAAACCCATGCTGGCTGTCCCTTAGAATGTTAGCCTGGGCCAGGCCCTCAAGGATGGCCTCCTTAATAAACTTTTCTAGGATCTTCCCCAGGATAGAAGTCAGGCTAATGGGCCTGTAGTTAGCCGGATCCACTCTCCTCCCTTTCTTGAAGATCGGCACCACATTCTTCCAGTCTTCGGGCACTACACCAGAGCGCCAGGAGTTTTCAAAGATCCGTGCCAGGGGCTGGGCTATGACGCTCGCCAGCTCCTTGAGTACCCTGGGGTGCAGGTTGTCAGGGCCAGCTGACTTGAAGGTGTCCAGCTTCTCAAGGTGTTCCTTCACGAGGTCAGCATTGATGGAGGGTAGGGGATCCCCCTCACCCAGATTTCCCTGTCCCATAGCAGGCATGGGCATCCCGTGTGACTGATGAAAGACTGACGCAAAGTACGTATTTAATAGGTTGGCTTTTTGCTGGGCGTCAGTTGTCAGTTGCCCCATCTGGTTTAGCAGGGGTCCAACATTGCCCTTGCTTTTCCTCCGGCTCCCCACATATCTGAAAAAGGACTTTTTGTTGTCCTTGATGCCTGAAGCTAGTTGGAGTTCAGTTGCAGCCTTGGCTTTCCTGGTTTGGTCCCTGCAGGACCGGACCAGCGTGGAGTAATCCTCCTTGGAGGTGAATCCCGTCCTCCATCCTTTGTAGTCTTTCCTTTTTAGCCACAGTAGGTCTGCTAGGTCTCTGGAGAGCCAGGGGGGCTGCTGTGCCTTCTTGCTGCCTTTCCTCCGTGTTGGAATAGATTTAGCTTGTGCACTGAGGATCGCTTCCTTGAGAAGCAACCACTCTTCTTGAACTCTGATCTCCCTGGGGTCATGGTCCCTGAGGGCCTGACCGACTAGCCTCTTGAGCTTATCAAAGTCGGCTTTTCTGAAGTCAAGGACTTCTGTGTTGCTGACTGACTTGCCAGCTTTACGGCGGATGGTGAAGGTGATCAGCTCGTGGTCTCTGTCACCCAACTTCCCATCCATCACTAGGTCGCCGATTAGGTTGTCCCCTGTAGCCAGTACCAGGTCAAGCAGCGCTTTGTCTCTCGTTGGCCCATAGACTTCTTGAGTCAGGTAGAGGTCATCCACGCACGAGAGAAAGCTTTGCGCCCGCTCAGATTTAGCTGAGTGATCTTCCCACAAGATGTCCGGGTAATTGAAGTCACCCATGACAACCAAGGTCCTGGAGCAAGCGGCCTCAGTCAGTTCCCAGGCGAACTCCTGGTCAAGCTCGGGACTTTGTTTTAGAGGAATTCTTCAGAGAGACCACTTTAAGATGACAGAGAGGAGGTTGGAGCTGCAGGCAAAGAGACCATCGCTTTCTATATGATTCGTGCTGTACTCAGGCGAACAGGATTCTGTGCAGGATTTGTAAATAAACAGGGTTGAAACGACAGTACCTGACTATCCTCACCCTCCTCAAATCTGACAACATTTTTAGGGAACCCCCTGGTTGCAAAAAGGCTAACAGAAGCAAGCTATGTAGGTAACTCAGCTACCTTGTCAGGCAGGTACTTCACTCAAGTTAGATTACCTTGCAGCTGTGCTTTTAACTCCAATATATAGGAAGGAAACATGCAAGGCTGAAAAAATTTCAGACGCCTAGTTACCTCCTGCTGTTTTATGAGGAAAGCATCGATCAAACTTCTCTGGTCATTTTTGTCTAGGTTTTTGAGGTGTTCTATGAAAGTAACCTGTACAAAAGCACGCATTTCGTCTCTATTTCGAAGAAGAGTTTTGTGACCCTTCAAGAGAAATCCAAGGGCTGGGAACATATTATAGACCTAAAAAAGAAGAGAAGATACAAAAAGGAAAAATAAGCGTTGGGAATACTTTATGTATGTATACTAATAAAGCAAAGGTCTGAAAGTACTTGACAAAACTGAGTGAATGCTTGCATGCTTAATTTGCAAACTAGCTAACAGAGGCACTAGGGAGTTCTTTTCTTGCACTTGGGGTATGAACAGCTCCTAAGCCCTCACTCACAAGCTGACCCTGTCTTATCTAGGAGCATACAGGAGGGAAGCAATAATTGCAAAGCTACTCTTCAACCCGTTTATACTACATGCCACCGTCTCTCCAAGCTAACGTGTATTTAGCATGGCTGGACTAGTTTAGACACTGATAACACTGTCTTCATGTGAGATTTGGCCTCGTTTTGGTAGTGTAAACACAGAGGGAACCAGAACTGCTCCGCTGAGTATCCTGTGATGTGTCACCTCTGCTTCTGTGCAGACCTCAGGCATGTTGCTGAGAAGCGCCCTTCACCTGCTCACTCCTGCTTCTTGTGAAAGAAGTCCCAGAAATGGAGCAATGCATTTGCCCTAAAAGTGACCCTGGATGCTCACCAGTAATCATGCAGGGACAGGGTGTTTGGGGCATATTCTCAGAGCTGTTCCAAGGCACTGTGTTGCCTCATCCAGGATTCAGCGCATCCTGGACAGGAGCGGGTAGGTGGGTGTGCTTTGCTTCTCTGTAATTCCCAGAGTTGGCACAGAGGCAACGTAGAGAGACCCATTCCTCCAAGCTACCTAACAGAGCTAGTCAAAATGTCTGGAAGTATCCAGTTTAAAAAAACATACCTTACCTGATTTCATTTTTCACTACACTGAACTGGGAACATCTAAGAGAAATCTTCTTTAAGTTCCCTGGGAGAGAAGTGGGGCTGGTATGCTCTAGCACTGTAAACTGCGTTGGAGATGCAAGGGAAGGACCTAAGTATGTGAGAGACCATAAAACTTATATGAGAGTAGTAGAATATCTCCTCTCTGCCATAATGCCTGAGTCCACTAAGTGACATGGAAAAAAATGAGAGGGGAGACATGGAGGAGCTCCCCGAGTAAGAGCACCCAGGTATGATTTAGAGGAACAATGCACCAAAGTGTAGCTTCAAGAACCCTGCCTCCATTCATATGCCTTGTTTGTCTGGGCTATGTTCCAGCAGCATGAAAGGATAATGAAGTGCTGATGAAAGCAGCATGAAAGCTAATACCCTGCAAGAAGTGGTAGGGTGTTTGTCGAGAGGTTAATAGATCAGTGGAGTGTAGCTGCCTAATTAGGCAGGGTGCTACAGACCGGATCCATGGATAAATTGGGAGGAACTAGGGACCTCAGGTCAAGGGACTGGTGAGCCTGAGGGAAGAAGTAGGCCTGCATGTTGTATGGGGTTTTGTTTCAAAGATACATTTTCCCTGGAAGTCATTTGCTCTAAATAGATAAAGCCATGCATGAAAGAGGGTCTTTGATAGCTAATTACCACTCTGACTAATTATCACTCTGGACTACCTGGCGGCCATGGAGTGGTAATGGAGCTAGTTCTCAAAGATCCAGCTCAGGGCCTACAGCAGCTGTGGGAGGAGGGAGCTGCACACAAGCTCACTTACCCAGCTACATCACAGAAACTAGGGCGCTGACTTTTTTTTAAACAATAAGTTTTCTCCTGTGTGTATGTTGGGGCATATAAGCAGAAAATGTACGTATTCTCATCCTTCACTCAGTTTTGTAAAGCGAGAAGTTCTCAGCTACATATATGAGAGGAAATACCCAGGTGGACCTACATTTCAGCGGTTTCTGATTCGTAGGAAAGATTTAATATTCTGCACAAGTCATACAACAACATGCCTGTATTTGAACAGTGAGATTAAGTAACTCAAAATTACCGCAACGGAGGGCCATCCACCAACCCTGACAGTTTCATTAATCAAATTTAGGAGTCTAACAAACTGGGGCTCTTCATAGCCAAACCGCTTTCCAAGTAATATGGATACAATTATATTAGCGACCGCTGCATTCGTTATTATTGTGGGATCAAAGGGTTTGCCTAAAAAGAAATTGAAAACAAAGAAGAGATTGTAGAAAAGCATAATTAATAAAAGTCACGTTTATTATTTAACCATAGCACATAGTGACTGCAGTCCAAACTCAGGACATCATTCTGTTAGTTACTGTACATGCAAATGAGAGATACTTTTTGGCCCAAAGAGATTGCGATTTAAGGGTGCCTAGACATGCTCAGCAAGGCTGCTCTGATGTGCTGTAATCATGATGTGTTGGAGCATATTTGATTAACTGAGTCTTTTGGAGCAGGGGAATTACTGAGCTCCAGCAGACTCCAGCTCTGAAAAATGGCAGTGGGGGCTCTTTAACTACCTAATTTAATGAGCTTTAGTTAAAGTGCCCCTGCCACCATTTTTCAGCATGGAGATGCTAATACATGAGATGCTCTGGCAGCTTTAATTAGAGTGGTTCTCGGAGCTGCTCTAATTAAAGCGCCTCTGCTCCACACTCCCAGAGCATGTGTATAAATAATCTAAGCTGTCACAGAAAAGAGTGGATTAGAGCAAATATTATCATTGTCATTTACAGAGGGGAAACCGAGGCCAAGAGAGATGAAGTGACTTGTCTGAGGTCACACCAGAGCTTGGTGGCACGATGAAGAACTTAGTCCAGGCATACTGAGTTCCTGCTCCCTGACACAGCCTTACCACTGGTACAGATCTCACGGAGCTTTTCCTTGATGGCTATTCATGAGGCTAGCATGTTTGGCTCCACATGCCCTTGGTCTTGCTATGTCTGTGCAGGTTCTTGGCATTGTCTTATATGGCTTCTTGGTTTAATGCTAAGGGAAAAGATACGCAGTGTGGTCCCCATTACTAGATGTGGGATCAGCAATCCATCTGTCTTAGGTCCCAGGGTTCTCCAAGAGATGGAGCAGACTTTCCCCAGAACATCGGGGTTCCTCTGGGTAACAGTTTAATCAGCTGAGAATACATGATGTGGGCAGACCTCAACCTGATTTTGTTTAATACAGAGAAATGTAAAGTGCTCCATTTGGGGAGAAATAACCCACAACACACTTATAAGGTTGGCAGTGCTACGCTTGCCAGCACCACTTCTGAACGAGACCTGGGTGTCGTGATAGACAACAAAATGAATACCAGTGCAATGTAGCTGGCAGAGCTAATCACACGCTGGCATGCATCTACCGAGGCATCACGAGCAGGGGTATGGACATCATTCTCCCTCTCTACTCGGCCTTGGTGAGACCACAGCTGATGTTCTGTGTCCAGTTCTGGGCACTGCACTTCATGAAGGATGTGGAGAAGCTCAACAGGGTCCAAAGGAGGGTCACGCACATAATTAGAGGCCTTGAGACCAGGTCATATGAGGAGAGGCTGAAAGACTTGGGACTGTTCAGCCTGGAAAAGAGAAGACTTAGAAGGGACTTGGTGACAGCCTACAAGTATATCAGGGGCGTACATCAGGGCCTGGGAGAGCATCTGTTCACCCAGGTCCCTCAGGGGAGGACAAGAAATAATGGGCACAAAGTGATTGAAGATCTCTTCAGGCTAGACATAAGGAAAAACTTATTTACAAATCGAGTGCCGAGGGTTTGGAGCAGGCTCCCCTAAGAGGTGGTACATTCACCCATCCTGGTGATCTTCGAAAGTGTCTTGACACTCATCTTGCTGGGGTCATCTGATCCCAGCAGTCTTTCCTGCTCCAGTGCAAGGGGTTCTGGACCTGATGATCTGTAAGGTCCCTTCCAGCCCCTAACAACCATGAAACTACGAAATGTCTTAGTAACAAGGCAGGGACTGGTCTACAACACAAGACTGAAAGACAAAGGCTCAGGTCCTCAGACCTGGTAATGCTCTATTCGCTACTCCCAAGCTACCTACTCTGAAAGCAGGGCAGAGAGCAGCCTCATGTGAGATCATGAGCCAAAGGGGGTACAAGATTACACATCAGCCACCAGTTACTAGTTTGCAGTGGCAAGGTAAAACACTTTCCCTAATGCATATTCAATTTAATACCTCCAATGTGAGGTACTAAGTTAATGAGCCTCAGGCTGCACTAATGTGCAGTAGCAAAGTAGCACACTTGTTTTACAGGCCACTTTAAAGCTCGGTAAAATAGGCTGCTGGGCATTAAAGCAAAGATGTAGATGCATGTAGTACGTTCTAGTTTTTTCTGGGGCTGCTCTCCTGAACCAAAAAGCTATCAAACTTTTTGGTATAGACAGGGTGCATCTTCATGTGCAATTAGGGGACATGAATAAACTCCGGGGCTTAGTGCTCCAGAATTTTTTGCTCCTGCACACACCATTTGAATGTAATCAGCTCCAGAGTTTATTCATATGCAGCATGTAGAGCCCATGTACGAAACTATGAAACTATAATGACTGTTGGAGCAAGCATGAGTGTATATGCAGAAGCAATTCTAAACCTGTTGCTGTTTTAGAAAGCAGAAGTGATATAATGATAATAAAAAATCCTGTATGCCATTTGCTGCCTCAGTTTTCTCACCACTCCTGAGCTCTCTCTTTCAAATTTAGACTGTGTCCTTTCCAGATCCTAGGTCTAGTTTTCCTGGACATCATATCTCTGGTTCACTCTTCCTCTCCTCTAGTTCTGGGCTACGATACACAGTTGCTCAGAGCCCAGCCTGACCTATAATAACTTCCAGTCCCTTCTGCTCCATTATGCTCAACCTCATTCTTCCCCTTACTTGATGAGTTCAGCAGTTGCTTGGTTACACATCAGTTGAAATCTAGACCTGAAAAACTGGTTTTGCTCAGTTATATTCCTCTTATTCTTTTGTTTTTGTTGTTGATCCTTCATGTCTGCCCCATTTAGAGGCAAACACACAGGCATCAATCAGCTTGAATCATGGAGATCATAAACAGAAACCTGGAGTTGGACATTGAAAGCTGCTTCCAACCATCATAAAATCATCTTCAGCCAAGAAGAAGTAAGAACTTATAGTGGATTATTCTGAAGAAAACTGTAGATGCATATTATATTCACTAGTCAGGGAGACATTACATTCAATTCATTTAGAGAGACCTGTCTTGAAATAAGGAATGAAGGTGTCAGTTTTATTTGTCCTAGTTTATCTGTCCCTAATGCTACTTTCCACTTCAATCCCTGATGGCTGTGAATTGAGAAAATATTATCATTGATGGAGGACCTGCCCTGGGGGAGCAGGCAATTTTCATTAACATCACAGTGTGACTCAAGATTCATGGATCCCCATTCAAGCTCATGGTGCCTTGTTCCCAAATGTTCTTGGTCCCAAAGACTAGGGATGGAGGGGGTCTGTGTTCATGGGCTTTTGAAGTTCCAGGGTTGACTTTAGAAGGACATGGAAGAGGAGAAGAGAGAAACCACCAGAGCTACTGCTCTCACTGCTGCATAAAATACCTTTAATTTCTCTAGCAAACAATTGAAAAAAGAGTTAGCCGGATTTTATGGGGTCAGTTCCTAAATGGAAAACATTTGATGAAACAATGGTACTTTTATGCATCTTCAGAGGCATGAAGCAAAATCGTAGAGGTTGTGTGAAGTTAGGCGCCCACCCACCTTTCTCAGATTCAATATTTTCTATCAGATATCCACACTCTTCAACTATCCGGTCCTCAATGGCTGCCTTGCCCATTCCAAAGTCTCGCAGGGTTGAGAGGGTAAATCTTCGCATCACTTTCCAGTTTTTACCATGTGAAAAAATAATTCCTAAAGTAAAGCAAAGACTTCAGGTCAGAAGAATAATTTAAACCAATGCTTAGAAATGTTGAAAACATCACTCTTCCTTTCACAATGTTTGGTTAGATTAGTGCCTGGGTAGAAAAACACCCATAGACTCTCTCACAAAAAGAGGCAATGCCATGAGAGACAGGACTTGGCACAGTGCAATCTGGAATAATGCTATGACTTAGGACTCCATGGGCTCTTGTACTCGTAATGAAATTTGCCCTTTCTTACATTTCAATGGTGTTACTGTTTGCAGGTGTGGGTTTTCCTGACATTTAAGAAGTTTTCCTCGTGTTTTAAAATAAAACTCATCCAGACATAGTTTAGTTTGGGTCACCATGAATTAAAACTTTGTGTCCGTGGATTCATTATATGCAAATATAAATGCACTCAAAGATGTGTAATGAGCCCCTTTGTCCACCAAATGGCACCCCAACTTTTTCTGTAGTTCACCCCCTGGTCCAGCAGATGTTGCTTTGAATTGCAGATCCTAGTGGATGAGGCTAGTTGCCCTGTTTTGATAACTGGGTGTAATGTGTTTCTTTGGATGCCAGGCGTTGCACACCAGATGCTGTGGTTCACCCGGCCCAACATCTATGTTCATTGTACCTATGTTCATCTATGTACCTGTGTGGGTGCTCGCCCTGCTCCCCTCACTTACTCCCGTGGCCATGCCCTGGTGAGGGTGACAACAGCACCATCACCCCATAAGTGTCCCTGCCCCTGCCCCTGCCCTGAATGAATGCTGCTTTTTTATATTAACTTGTATATACTACCTTTTTCCTTGAAAATTTATACTCGTGATGAATAAAAATAAGTTAATATAAAAATTCAAAAGGAAGATGTGCTGTTTTTTTGTTCATAGGTGGAGTGGAGTGGGAGTGTGGGAGGCAATGTGGTGAGGGGATCCCTGCCAGCTATGGCCCACCTGGAGCACCCACAATGATGGATGTGAGCTGGACTTGCTGGGCAGGGGAAGGAGGGCTGCAAGGTGCAGGTGGGGGAAGTTGTGCAGCATGGATATAGAGGGAGGCCTGTGGTGGGAGGGAGGGGGCCGCATAGTGCAGGGATGGGGATGCATGGTCTGAGGGTGCAGTGTGGGGGCGCATGGTTCAAGGAAGGGGGAAATGTGGTTTGGAGGTGCAGTAGGGGTATGTGGAGAAATGGCTGGGGCTGGGGTTGGGGCTGGTACAATGGCTGTAGGCATGGGCAAGGGTTGAGCGGGTGTCCAGCTCACCAGGAGGGTCTCCTGGAGCAAGCTGACAGCGCTGGCCCCCCGGTGGTCCAGGGATCACTGGTTTGACGGCGCTGCCCCATGGTGTAATCGAGTCGCTAAGCCAGCAGTGAGTTGGACTGGTAAGTGGCTCTCCCTGCTGGAATTTACTGGGAATTGTACACCGGGCTTACATCATCGGAAAGGCTATTATGTGCAAACATTGATGCAAAGTTTTAAAATAAATAATTATAAATTTAATAAACCTATTTAGTTTAATGAGGATTATGTGTACAAGTGCCCCATGATCCCAGACATACATCTGTGCTTGTGATACATTTGGTGTTAAAACAAGTGACCAGAGGAAGCAGGGACCAGAGACCAGGGTTCCCTCCTTTCCCCAGGTGTGCCAGCTCCCTTGGACCACAAGGCGAAATGGCATGCTCGCCTTCTGGCCCCAAGAGTTTTTCCCTCTGGCAATGGCAGACTTCTCTTGAAGAAACATTTCTCCTGTGACACCTCTTGCTACACATCCAATTTGCACAGAAGAATTCAACAGGAAGGTTCCTTCAAGCACACCTCAGAGAAGAGCTCAGGTCTATCATGTACTGCACAAATGCTCTAACCATTAGACAGTTCATGCAGGAGGAACTGTCTCATGCTTCTTACAGAGCCATTAATCTGTCCCGGTCCAACAAAGCTCTGCTAAGACAGATATGCCTTATGCAAACAGAGAGTAGTTGAATGTTGGATGTAGCTTCGCACAGGTTAAAACTTCCCATTTTAGTGAAGGAAAAGCCATGCACCTACTGCATAACTGAGGCTTCACATCTGGAGGCATCTAAGTGCTGCTCACTGGAATGAATGGGAGATCTGTGAGCACCTGCAGAGTGAAGTAGGATTCAGCGGGACACAGAGTACTGGCTTTCCATTGAAAGTGTAGGAGAACTGACCATCGATACAGGTTGGGTAGGATGCCTCTCTGACCCTGGCTATCTATATTAGGACCTTACATTAGCTCCAAATTATACATGTAGTGAGTTAAATATGAGTTAGTCCTTAGTTTTCCTTACATTTAGGTATAATAAATTTAGGGAGGTATTTCTACATACATATAGGGAGGCATGTATAATAAATATAGGAAGTCCTATTTCTCCATGACGCTCAGTATGGTTGTTTCTACTCTCACCCACACCAATTATGTCTTCAACTACATGTGCTGACTACACTGAAGTCCCTTTTTAAAAACTGATTTAAAAGGATGAGGGTGCAATTTAAAAGGATGAGGGTGCAAACAGGCACATTAGTACCTCAATCATCTGTTTCTTATATGGAGAAACATTTCTACTTTCTTGAATAAAGTTAGTTTAAGAGCAACCATAAAATGTAAGTCACCATTTCCGTTGGATAATTCTTCAAAAAGTGGGACTTTAGGCCTCTCTGCAAATGCATCCGCCTGGTTCACCAGAGCTTCCTTCACTGTCTCGAAGCCTGAGAGCACCACCATCTTTGTGAACCCCATCTGAATGCTGAAGACTGGGCCATAGGTTTCTGACAGCTTAAATGGGGAAAAAAATACAAGTATTTCAAGGAGTGGGCCAAATTCACCTACTGAAGTCAACAAAACTACAGCAGAGATGTTTGCTTGAAAAAATTGACATTATGGAAAGAATACTTTAGACAAATAGAGAAAGACATGCCAATCCATTATCACTCTGCCCACTTTTGACTGATTTATAGGAAATCAATTCATTTTTATGAACATTATGAAGGACATACCTTTAAATAGTGTCACCTGAAGGTTTTCCCCTTCAGTTACATTAGGGAGGCATTATGGTATCTGTACATGTTAGCTGCATGGATAAAGATCTGCCTGTTAACTGCATTCGGAAACCACTGTGGGCGGAGTGATTTGTTAATGCTGTTACCTCTCAGCTCCATGTTCCTGGGGACCCCTGACACAGGACGCAGCCTGTGTGACTCACAAAGAATCCCCCCCCCCACCTAAACAGAAACTGATTAAAATGCAGTGAGAGACACACCTAAAACCCTCCAGATAAGGGTGAGAAGAGTGAAACAACTGCCCTAGGTCTCATTTGCATCCGAGATGGAACCAGATGACCAGTCATTTACATGAGAGATGGAGAACTCTGGATGAGAGACTGCAGTGAATTCTGGGATCAGTGAAGCAGGGGAGCGCGCCATGATGGGGAATCTGTGCTCCAAATGCTGATCAACCCACATCTACACACACCCAGCTCAGCATTTATCAGACCAGTTCTAATCTGGATTTGCAAAGGACTTTTCCTCCTCCCCCCACCCCTCCCTCCTCTAAGCAGAAGTAAGGTTAATAGGCAGCTTGGGCCATACATTCCCCGGTCCCACTAGGGGAGGCCTATTTAAACTTAATTGGCTAAAACTCGGTTGCCGGGTTAGGGAATGTTGAGGCAAGACACTGAGTCGGGGGTATGGGCAACATTTGAACAATGGTACAGGGTTCATCACAGCGTCCAGCCCGTTGGAGCCCTGACCACAAGTGTTGTCTTACTTTTCCTGAGACGATTGGTGGAAGTCCTCTCCACAACAGGTTATGAACACTCCAATAATTGCCTTAAGTCTGTTAAAAGACTATAGTAAGATCTGGAAAGGTCATGCTAAGCTGAGGCTTGTTCACAGCAAGTAAAAATCCAAAACCCTGATGCTGCAAGCTATCTATTGTTTTTGAAGACACCAGGAGATATCCTATCAGTATATCTGCTATCCATAGGAATGTCAAGCTGGCTCCCAAGTAGGTGTTTCCTGAGTATCAATCAGTTTCCTGAGATGTTCCAACCAGATAACCCCTTGTCAAGAGAAAAGACAATTTGATTTACACTATTGAGAATGCTTGAAAAAAACTGAACTGGGGGTATAACAAGCTGTAAAAGAAGCAGCAGTGTGTGTGCTGATACCACTTGCTTTCTTCTCAAGAGGCTGAAGGAGGCAGATCGTCTCCCTTCAAGGATCGTGCTGAGATCTTTGACCTGTCAGCTTTGCAACCCGAGTGCCTTGGACTGGGGAGATCCCAGCTCTCTCCCTCTCTCTTTTCTCTTCTCTCTCTCTAAGCAGAGATTTCTGAATCTGAACTGTATTAGTTAAGCTTGAGTTAAGTTTCCCCCTAATACTTAGTGAAACCAGGGTAATATTGTAACGGTTTGTGTCTGTCTTTCCTTTGCATGTCTATTACTACTAGTGCTGTTGTATATTTCATATACTTAGCAATAAATAACTTTTTAGTCAAACTGGTGGTAACTGGGTATATTTTTCCTTCTCTGCTTCTCCTTCCCTACTTGCTCTGCAGCAACGCTTTTTTTACCTAAGCTAAAGATCCCTGTGAAGCCCAAAAATACTGTGTGGGGTCTGTTCATCAAGAGGCTAAAAGATTGGGACGTGCTGAGTTTGAAACACATAAGGGGATCAGCTTGTACAGGCTGATTGACCCAGTTTGGCTCAGACATGCCCTAATGAACTGAATGCTGGCCCATGACAGTGTCATCTGGACACCCAGCCGGATTCAGAGGTCTTCTGTTTAACTGTGTGCTTGTGTCTGACTGTAGTTATTGTTGCGCTGATGAACTGATTCTTGGTATATGATGGTGTCAGCCTGTCCATGCTGATCAACCCGGCCGGGTCAGGTGTGTCATGTTAATCTGTGTGTGTTTGTGTGTATGACTGATTTGGGGACTGGAGGAACCCAGCCCCACTGAAACTGAGTCCTGCAAGATAGCTTCATTGGGGGTGAGGGCTTGAGGAAGGGAGAGATACAGCTCCGTGTAGAAACACAAGTAACACAAGCAGCACACTGATAGAATTAACAAGACCCAAATATATGAGCACACCCCAAAGTAACGGGCAAATCTTGTAACAATGCAAATGTGGACTTAAAAATGGAATTAAAATGAAGATCTAATTTAAAATCAGGCTTTGATTTTACCTATTAGTAGATATGAGAAGGATGAGGCATCACATTCAGATTTGTGCTAGATATATGGGATGTGTATGCAGAGAAAGTAGCCTGTGAGTTAAAGGGTGCCCTTGAGAAGGTCACAAAGTGATCAGAGGTGCAAGTAGCTCAGGAGCTGTACCATCTTTGTTAGCAGAATATGTGGGATTGAGTGACAGTAATAGATTTCTTGTAAGGGTCATGAATGATGAAAGGAAGCATTGCAAACATAAAAATCAGAGAGAAAAAATGCATTGCAGGCATTTTGGAAAAGGAACCATGACAAGTTAGTATGGGAAAGATGAGTTATGAGCAGTTGTAAAAAAACCAGCATGTGCGACTGTAGACATTTTCTAACAAGATCATAGATAATACTGTAGAAATCAACTACAAAGCAAGACTCAGCATTTCATGAACACAGCCTGATAAGACTCTGGAATGACTAACCCTTAGTCGTCTTAAGGTCTGAAGCAATCAAGGATTAATTAGCGTTTCAAAAACAAGCACATAGCCAAAAACCAGTTTGAACCAATTAAGGGTCTCTCAAACTGACCTGATATCTTGTTTTCTTTCACAGTGGAAAATTCCCACCTGCGCGCGCATCTTGTCTGTAAACTATAACATGCCTCTAACAGTTTTATTCGGGGCCTCTGAGTTCGCTCAGGGTGCCCAGCATGCTGAATTAATTTTGAGACAGACAGCGACTCTGCATCTTTGGGAATAGCTCCGCAAGGGGTCACGAACTCCTCAACATGACTAAGAGAACTAAATTCTCAGGAGCTAGCAGAGCACAGCCAGTGACTTCCTGTATAGCAAGCACCACAAACTGAGTGCAGGTCCTTGACCATTAGAGGTTCTCAGATCCTTGGCAGAGATACCATCTGTTGGGGGAAAACTGGAGGACAATTTTCCAGTGGGAGGCATTATACAAGATGCCAAACGTAGCAACTATGCTTCGTCTGCTCTGAATGTCCCCTATTTTACAGATGAAGTGGAAAAGTCAGCAGGTCAAGGGGGAGCACTTCCAGGCTGAGGGCTCAACTGCTGCTTGCACACAGCTAGCAAGAAGAAAGCAACTGAGTGCACCAGCTGCAAGAAAAGCGGTGTCAGCCGGAGCAAGCAGAGGAGGAAGGAGAGAGGCAACACGAGCTTGAAATGCAGGAAATGTGCCAATGGCCCCTTAATCCCACGAGGCATTCACAAAAACAAGGCATTCACAAAAGCTGCAGAAAATCCTTTTCTCTTTTGGAGCAAGGTGGTGTAATGATCCGTAATGATATAGGCGAGAAGAGAAAGATTTACCTCAAGGAGAGTCCGGTAGGGTCTCTTCAGGTCGAAGATGTGCAGGTTTCCAATGATAGGTAAAGGCCTTGGTCCTGGGGGAAAATCCTGTCTGATGTGGCTACTCCAGAAACTTGCAATTTTTGTAAAAACCACGAGAGTCAGGGCAAATGCCAGAAACATCGGAACGGGATCAGTCCAATCCATTTCTCTTCAGCAAGCAGGTGGCTGGAAGGGTTAAAACGAGAGGGTGAGGAGAACAAGTGAGACTACTCTGTAATGCTTGGAGTCCACAGACGATTACAGAAATATTATGTACAATGAAGTATTTAAACTGTCCTGCGAATAGAAAATAATTTAGTCTCCTTCCCTGGGCATCTCCTAATCCATATTCTGGCATGAACATTCACTACGATACATGCTCGGGGTGGGGGGGGGAGGGGTGATTACATCATCTGCCCGGTATTGCCAGCTCTCCTGATCAGTGGTGTTGTTCTTAGCCTATGCTTCGGGACTGTAAAAATCTTAGCTCTTCCTTCCATGTGTATAACATATATATGAAAGGACGAGGTAAGTTTTTCACATTCCCGAAATACAGACTTCGGGCGTGTGTAGACAAAACAGGGGGCCTAAATTGAAGCAGTGGGTTTTTAAAAAACCTCGTGTCATGCACACACCTGTTGACTTACCTTCCTCTCCGGCGGGGAGGGGAGGGTGAGCTGCTGGTGGCTGGAGCAATCCTTGGGCTGCGGGGGGGGCTGGTGTTTCCTTCCGTGCCAGTGCCCCCCCCCGATGGCACCTGCCAACAGGCACCCAGCTTGGGTGGTCCCGGGGGGCACTGCAGCCACGGAGGGAAACACCAGGTCTCAATGCAGCTCGAGCAGGCAGGCTTCGGTGGGGGTAGATGGGGGAAAGATCAGGCTCACTGCTTTTCTTGGGTGGATCCTGCTTTCCTGGGCTGCTGCCAGGATGCCTGCAGGGCTTTCTGCAGAGCTGCACGGAGCCTGGTGCTTCGCTCTGCAGTTGTAGGGACAGCAAACTAAAACTCCCTGAAGGAGTTTCAGTTTGCTGTGCCCCAAATCATATAAGGAGCATTACATGGCCGAATTTCCTACAGTGGCTGGAATTACTGCTCAGTGTACTGCCAAGGCATGCAAACACCAATGCCATTAAAGCATGGCAAAAGCATTTCGCCCACTTGAAAGTATTGCGCATGCATGGCTCTTGTTTTGTCTATACCCGGCCTTTAAGAACAAGGCCAAAAATCATGAGAGTTGGCACAACTGCATGTCTCTTGGGAGATGTACTTTTTATACAACCTTTATAACTGGTTGGCAGCAAACTGTGTACCTCTCCTTTCTTTCCTTTCTTAGCTGTAAGTACAACATTGCGGCTGAGCAGGAAGTTCCCACTTTGCGTGTAATGTGTCATATTCCAAATTCATCAAATGATGGGAGGTGTTGCCTGACTGAGCCCTGGAGCTGGGGTGCCAGGCATCCGGGTGGATGAACTCTGGGACCTCCTGGTCAACCTCCCTGGCCAAGTGGACCCCGCTCTTAACTTGGAAGGAGGCTCTGGCTGGGATGGTGCCCGGAGACTGTGGGGCCACTTTCCTTTCGCTTGTGCTTATAACTTGTGGAAGATTCACTTTTAGGGACTTTTGGCTTGAATAGACTTTGGGATTGAATAGAGCAATGTTAATGAATGACTATATGCTTGAGTTTGGGGAGGACTGTGACTTCTTTTTTACTGGCAAGGAGCTAACAGCTTGACCAAGGTCATGCAGGAAGTCAGTGATAGAGAAATGATAGAGAACTGAAGTGAAGCCCCTCAGATCCAGGCAAGTGACTTCCTCACTGGCTCACTGGACACTAGTTCTCGTGACAGACGTCTTGTGCAAATTCATTACTTATATAAATGTGTGCATGCCCTTTTTTGTCTCTGCTTCCCTGAAAATTGCCTCTGGGTGCACAGAGGATTATGTGAAAGGATGAGTTATAAGCAGTTTACTGTCACATTTTAATTATCGACATTGCATAAGCCCATTATACTACAGAGCAGCAGCCCACACAGCACCTTAGAGTGGGGCAGGGAACCATTTGAATTTCATGCACAAAAATGCCGGACACACGTGCTTCTTTTTTTTTTAAGTTCCACCAAAATGGTGTGTGTTCTGTTATTAAAATAAACCCTCGCTTTGTCAGGTTTAGATAAAGTTGTCAACAATTTCGACAAGAGAATTTTTTTTGTCACCAACTTAACTCAGATCCTCTTCTCTTGTTCCATGCAGTGGATTTACAGGATGTGAGCATGCTGCACTTGTTCTTGCTGCTGTTTATTATGCACATCCTCATAAAGACATTAGGTGCCTTGCAGCTACATCAGATGATGATGTGTGGCCATATTCTTGCACTGTTTGCAGGCATGGATCAGCATGACTGCACAAGCACAAGGGTGAGGAGAAGATACAAGAAAAAGGGAGGGGAGATGTACTGGTTCATCTCATGCAATCTTTTCAGGATAGGAAGAGGGTTTTTTTTTTCTGGGAACGTGTGTGGTACTTAGAACTTTGTTCTTAGGATTGCAGAATACTTGCATTTCAAACTAGAAAGGAATGGATGATCATTAGGGGAAATAAGAGGCTTCAATCAGAAAAGGGACTTTTCCCTGCATCTTTGTCTTGCTGTCTGGATGAGTCAAGCTGATCTGTGTAAAATCACCTCCCTTTCATTTAGAGAGAGTGTCTTATTGTAAGTTAACAGAGAAGTGATTTTTAATTATGAGCTACATGACCAGTATGTGCCAATTGCTTGAGCCATTTTGCCAAAGTGTCTGTAAAAAGAATGTAACTTATTGGTTAACCTGGTTTGATAAATCATAGAACAGTAAGGCTGCAAGAGACATCTTGTCCAACCCCTGCCTGAGACAGGATCATCCCTATCCAACCCATTTTACACAATCCGTGATCTAAACTCTGTGTCAGAAAGCCACCTTGGTTTCTCCCCAAAATCTCTCCCCTGTGACAATGTGATTAGAGGGGCCAGCACAGAGGATTCACACCTCAGCCTGTCTCTTTAGGTAACTTGAGCTGGCTGCAGTCCTGAGGGAGGGGGGACACCTGCTCCCTCTGCCTACCTGACTGGCATCAGCCACCTGGGTGAGGGGCATCTACCTGGGGAGCTGGAATCTGCCTGGTAACAGGTGATGTATTTCAAATTGGTTGGCCAACAGCCAACTGGGGCTGACCTCCACTGGACCAGATGAATGTGGTCACAGGGGCTATATAGGTTGGGGGGGGAGGGAGGCTCGCTCTCTTCGGCCATGAGGTGAAGCAGCAGCAAAGCAGGGGAGACAGAGAAGCCTTACCGTCTGGACCTAGCTCTCTCTCTCACCCCAAGACTCCAGAGGGGAAACTCAACCAGCCTCTGGAAGATGCTTGTGAGTAAGCTACTCAATCTGATTAGATATTTAGCTGGCGGTAAAACAGATGCGTGATCAAAAGGCTACCTCAGCCACACTGTTTGCTCTTTAGGATTCCTAAAATATTGCTCAATCCTGTACCCTAGTTTCCCCTACCCCTTGTAATCAATAAAGTTCTCCTTTTTGACTGGTGAGAGAGACTTATTGAGGGGTGGGTCTAAATTATGCCTAAGAGACCCCTTAGGTCTGTGGACTAAGGGAAACTTTACTTTTTGCCCCCTGACTTGGGGAAGTGCCCCAAGTGCCTGTACTGGGTCGAGTACCCGTCGGACTCTTAGGGCTGTGTTTCCCCGAGGACGCAGGGCTGAGACAGTCCCTTCTCGGGGTGGTGGCGACGTTACCCCCAGACTAGCGAGTGTGCTCCAGGAGAGGGGTCGGTCGAGCATAAGGCGCCCCTAGGGAGGCATTCGGAGCCTGGAAGGTGGGCAGGCGCAGGGAGGTGGGCGGCTCAACTCAGGAGCACCTCCTACTGGCCCGCCACAGACTCTACATACAACTACTGCCAATCTTGACACAACACTGCATATAACATCTGAATCTTTCTCAAGTGAAGCAGGGGAACCACAGCAGCCAATGTCCTGCTTTTATAAAAAGTTGTCAATATAGGCTCAAGAGAACCCAGGTGGAGGGCAATGCCTTTTCACTACAGAGGAAGGTAAAAACCTCCACTATGGGCAAGTACATGAGATATTTTCTGCTGCGAGCCCTGCACTGAAGCACCCTTATGCCCTACCCAGCCCTTCTACAACACACTGAGCTGGGAGGAGCAGCCTGGGCTGGCAGGCTGACCCCCCCAGGCCTCCTGCCAGCTTGGGCTGCTCCGACCGGGCTTCACATGCTGCATATGAATAAACTCTGGAGCTGATTACATTCAAATGGTGCACTCAGGGGCAAAAGACTCTGAAGCAATAAGCCCTGGAGTTTATTCATGTCCTTTAATTGCATGTGAAGATGCACCCTGCCTGTACCAAAAAGTTTTGCAGCTTTTTGCTTCAGGAGAGCAGTGCCAAACAGCTAGGACATACTGGGTGCATCTACAAGTTTGCTTTAATGCGCAGTAGCCTATTTTACTGAGCATTAAAGTGGTCTGTAAAAAAAGTGCACTACTTTGGCTACCTCACATTAGTGCAGCCTAATGCTCATTATCTTAGTACCTCACATTGGAGGTACTAGATTTAATATGCATTTGGAAAAGTGCATTAATCACATGTAGATGAGTCCAAAGTCTACCAGGGATTTAGAATCCTGGTTTTACCTTGCCACTGTGAAGCAGGAATGGGTGGCTGATCGTGTTCTTGTACCTGCTTTCACTGATGAGCTCACGTGAGGCTGCTTTCTGCTCTGTTTTGAGAGTATGTAGCTTGGGGGAAGTGAATAGAACATTACCAGTTCTGATGATCTGACCCTTTGTCTTTTGGTCTTGTATTGTAGACCAGTCCCAGGCTTGTTACTAAAATGTGTGAGACCAGATCCAAACTGATCACCTCTGCACTTTTTAGGCATTAGCATGCCTAAAACAATAGGAACCTTCCCCCAGAGTACTTATCTAAGTAGAAAGGATTAGGGGGTTGTTGTCTTCATAGGGTCAACAACGTCAGTTTGGTACCTCCAAAAGGGGACTCAGGATTAGAGGCCGAAGGTCCATCTTGAAAATCCTCAGATTTCTTTCCCCCAGTATTGCAAGGCTGTCCCAGTAGTTCTCTGCTAGAATGAATAGACATTTTCTAAATTTCAGTCTAAAAATAGCCATGGGCAGTTCATACCCACTGCTCTTGTGCCAATATTGTCCATTAGCTGAAAAAAACTCTCTTACTTCATTGATGGCTGTGACTGAATCTGCATTTAGAGACAATAATCCTATTTCCACTAAGAATTCCTTTCCTTAAGATAAACAAGCTGGCTGCCTCTTGTAAAACATGGGCTTTTTTCTTACCGAGTACTGTATTAAACCTGAGAATCAGGCCTGATATGTTTCAGAAGACAAGTTGAGTTCATTCAAAGATCTCGTTCACTGATAAATTTAATATTCCCCTTGGAAAACTCTTGAATGTTTGTTTAGTCTCCCTTTTAAGAAATTGCACCTTGTTCCTAGTTTAATTTTTCTACTTCCTGCCATTAGTTCTCAATGGGCGCATCTACATGAGACACTAACTGCGCAGTAGCCTAATTATATTGTGCAGTAGTGTGCAGGGCAAAAACCATGCTAAGATGCCACTGAGTAGGTATTAGGCTACTGCACAGTTAGTATCACAAAAAAGCAGAGGGCTGCTGGTACCGTGCAGTAGTGCCAGTTCATAGATTCATAGATTCAAAGACATCAGGGCTGGAAGGGACCCAGGGGCAGAAAGTTAGTTAAGGTCAAAGGATCCCAGCAAGATCTTTGGATCTTTGAAAACTCCTGGTGCTCTGGTGTAGTGCCCGAAGACTGGAAGAAGGCCAATGTGGTGCTGATCTTAAAGAAAGGGAGGAGAGTGGATCTGGCTAACTACAGGCCGATTAGCCTAACTTCTAGCCTGGGGAAGATCTTAGAAAAGTTTATTAAGGAGGCCATCCTTGAGGGACTGGCCCAGGCTAACATTCTAAGGGACAGCCAGCACGGGTTTGTTGCGGGTAGGTCTTGTTTGACCAATCTCATTTCCTTCTATGACCAGGTGACCTATCACCTGGACAAGGGAGAAGAGAGTGATGTCATATATCTTGACTTCAAAAAAGCTTTTGATCTGGTATCCCATGATCACCTCTTGGCCAAACTGGCCAGTTGTGGTCTTGGTTCCACCACAATCCACTGGTTGGGAAACTGGCTTCGTGGTCAGACCCAGAGGGTTGTGATTGATGGCAGTCACTCATCGTGGTGCCCTTTCACCAGTGGGGTCCCTCAAGGCTCTGTCCTGGGACCCATACTGTTCAACATCTTCATTAATGATGTGGACATTGGAGTCAGGAGTGGACTGGCCAAGTTCGCCGATGACACCAAACTTTGGGGCAAAGCATCCACGCTGGAAGATAGGTGGGTGATCCAGGATGACCTGGACAAGCTCAGCAAATGGGCAGACGAGAACCTGTTTAACACTGAAAAATGCAAGGTTCTCCACCTTGGGAGGAAAAACCTGCAGCACCCTTATAGGCTCGGCAGTGCTACATTGGTTAGCACTACAGAAGAAAGAGACTTGGGGGTCATCATTGACCACAAGATGAACATGAGCCTGCAATGCGATGCTGTGGCTAGTAAAGCGACCAAAATGCTGGCGTGCGTCCATAGATGATTCTCGAGCAAATCCCGGGACGTCATTCTCCCCTTGTACTCTGCCTTGGTGAGGCCGCAGCTGGAGTAGTGCATCCAGTTTTGGGCTCCACAATTCAAAAAGGATGTGGAGAAGCTTGAGAGAGTCCAGAGGAGAGCCACGTGCATGATCAGAGGTCAGGAAAACAGATCTTACGATGATAGGCTGAGAAACATGGGACTCTTTAGCCTGGAAAAGCGCAGGCTCAGGGGTGATCTGATGGCCACCTATAAGTTTATCAGGGTGACCACCAGGATCTGGGGGAACATCTGTTCACCAGAGCGCCCCAAGGGATGACGAGGTCGAATGGTCACAAACTCCTGCAAGACCGTTTCAGGCTGGACATAAGGAAGAATGTCTTTACTGTCCGAGCCCCCAAGGTCTGGAACAGTATGCCAGCGGAGGTGGTTCAAGCACCTACATTGAACACCTTCAAGAGTAAATTGGATGCTTCTCTTGCTGGGATCCTATGACCCCAGCTGACTTCCTGCCCTTTGGGCGGGGGCCTGGACTCGATGATCTCCCGAGGTCCCTTCCAGCCCTGATGTCTATGAAATCTATGAAAGATAAGTGTCCTAATACTTCTTAAAGGAATCCAGAGCAGGTGCTTGCACTACCTCTGGAGGGAGCCTATTCCAGGCCTTAGGGGCTTGAAAAACCTCCCTCCAGAAGTGGTGCAAGCACCTGAGCTGGACTCCTTTAAGAAGCATTTGGACTGTGCATTGACTCAGTTACTGCACATTCATTCAGTACCTGGTTATACAAGTACTAAACTTAATGTGCTGCAACTATAGCACATTAATGAACATGTAGACACACCCAGTATGACTGTGTTAGCTAAATGAAAGGACCACTTTATAGTGTGTCTTTTAGTTTAGGAGATTATTGCTTAACAAGTCACCTCTTCTGTATCTCTTGGGTCAATTAAATAGCCTGACATTCTTTAGTCTATTGTATTTTGTTATAATTCCAACAGCTTTCATAAAAAGGCAATCAGGACTCATAGTAGAGATGATATCTTTTATTAGACCAGCAAGATAATCTAATAAAAGATATTGTCTCTATTATGAGTCCTGATTGCCTTTGCCTCTAGACCAATATGGCTACAACCTGGATACCTAACAGATTTCATAAGGTTTTCCTTTTTTTTTTTTTTGAACCCTTTTAAATGTTTCAGCCTGTGTTTGCCCTTACTTTTGTGGCATTCTAGTTTGTGGCATACAGCCTTGTCTCTAGCCCTGAATTCAGAGTACTCACATTGGAGGTGGGAATTTTTGTGTTTTTTTTTTAACTTCCCCCACTATGTGTACATTCTTAGGCTTAAAAGGTCTGAGACAATTGTGCTCACCTGGAGTACCATGAGAACCTACCAGGGTACTGCAACAGTAACACTGTGCTACGAAGTAAAGTTGCTCAGCAAACCTTGGTTTTTAGGAGGCCCATGGACCCAATCTAGAAGAGCTAAAGAAGAAGTGGCATGCTTGTCCATTTAATATATGCAGTAGGATTCTCCAGGCTGGTCCAGGTGTATTTAATATTTCCATGGTTTAATCAGGATAAAACCACCTGTCATTGGTACTTCTGCTCCAGTGGTACTTCCAGCCTCTGCTGTCCAGAATTACAATAAAGAAAATGGTGGGGAGGTGGGGAGAGAGGAGACTGATACAAGTAATACACATATTTGCTTGAAAGGGCTTCATTTTTTTTCCTACTGTGCAGCCCTTTCCTCACCAGGACTTTTCTCTCCTTTAATGCTTTACTGGATACTGCAATAGATTCAGTAGGAGAAGTGCAGAAGAGGACCAACTGAGGGCCAACTGGCCGAGGACCAAGTACTTAAGTAGCAGCTTTTTAGGAAAGGACCTTGGGGTTACAGTGAACAGTAAGGTGAAAATGAAACAACTTGAGACTTCATGCTTCCCCAAATATACATATCTTGCAGTTGCCTCATTTGGTGTGTCCTTTGAGCAAGGTGCATAAACTTCCCCATAGTTCCTTTAGGATAATAAGATGGCTAGTAACTCGTATCACCCATTTGTCATGTAGGGAAGGCTTGTTCCAGAGTCTGAGTGTGGTGATAATGATGGATTGAGGAATTTGCATCAAGATGGCTCAAGTGTTTTTTCCAGAATGTATGGGGCTTCTTTGTTGACTTGGACATGCAATGCAAACAGCTCTACAATTTTGCTTAGTAACTGCAGAGAGAGTACTGGAGAGAAGTACTACTGCTTCTACATTGGCATCATCTCTGTGGGACTGGGAGCAGATAAGGGCACCTGAGACCAGCAGTAAGCCTTCATATCGAAACTTCCTTGTCTGTAGTCTGTTATATGTAAATGGCATGAATCTCACAGACTAGTGGGAAGATAGACATACCAACATTCACATCCTCTCACAAGCAAACATGAATATCAAGTCAATGGTCATCCAGTATCAACTTTGCTGGGCCAGTCACATCATCCAGATGTCCAACTCCAGATTTCTGAAGCAAGTTTTATTTTCCCAGCTAAGTCAAGACACACTCTCAGGAGGAGGGCAGAGAAAGCTCTTCAAGGACTTCTTCAAGGCCAACTTCAAAAACTTCAACATACACATCAACTCATGAGAAATTGTCACCTAGGACTGCCCCAAATGGAGGAAGAATCTGTTGCAAGGATCTCAGTACTTTGAAACCTTACAATGACAACAGGAGATGAAAAAGAAACAGCATGTCATGGACTGAATCAAGAATTTGGAGCCACCCACCCTGCATGGAAGCAAGTGCCTGAATTACAGCAGTCTGTCAATCCCAGATCAGCTTCATCAACCATACTTAGACCCATAGGTAAGACTATCAAGGAAGATAATCATCCTTGACTGTAAGGGATTGCCGGAAAAAAGGATCTTACAGGACTTCCCTGCTCATCCACGTCTTTTTGATGTTAGCAGTGTTATCAAAGGGATAAGACCTGCATGCAAAGATCCAGGTCTCTGCCTGGACCTTTGTCTTCCAAGGATCAATGGAAACACCACTTGTGCTCCAAGCCCCATAATCCTTCTGCCAAGAGCCTCATAGTCACCTCTGATCTGGTCAGTGTCATTCTTGGCAGGATTGCCGGTGCCTACATGGACAAGCAGGAAGGAGTAGTGGCCCAAAGGATGGGTGAGCTTTGGCAGACTCTCTGTGATGTCCTAAATACAGGCTTCAGGCAGGTTGCACAACTTCCTGGCCCCCAAATCTGAATGAGAAATTGGTGCCTGTGTCCCCCACCGAGGGGAGTTATCAACCACCATCGCTCTTGTCTTCCTTCTTGGTGCAGTGGTCCTGGAGCCCATGTTCTTGAGACCTTGTACTTCCTGCTCCCTAGGATGCTGCCTCCTCTGCATCACACCTGCAGAAATTCTCTCCTCTGTCTCTGCCTCAGCAGTTCCACCCCAGAGTGCTTGACAGCAATTGTTGACTTCCATCTGTTCCTCTTCAATCCTGAGGAACCACCTCCTTTGAGTAGTCACATTCTGCCACCTCTCCTCATTGCCCTTTGGCCTCTCCAGCACCAGCCTCTCAGAACTCTTGTCCAAGTAATCTTCCTGGCCCCAGGTGCAATGCAGCATGTATATCCATGCTTCCAATCTGTGAATCTTCTCCAGAGCACCTTGGTGCAGATGAAGTGCTCCTGGCTCTCTGGGAGGAACATGAACATGGCACATTCCATTCAGGTCACACCAGCTGACCCAGACTTTATTTGTGCCGCCTCTGCTCCCTGGAGCACACCTATGCTATAAGGATAAAAAAAGAAGGAGTGGGGCACAGGGGGAGAGAAATACCACAAGAACATGCACACCAAGAACCTGCACTAGGGACCCTGCCCATGCTCCCACTCATACGTGCATGCACACACGTACAGCATCCTGCTCCTTGGCTCTGCCTGGGCGAACCCCTGGGCAAACTCCTCTATTTGATGTCCTCTCTTCACTGCTTGTGGAGAGTTCACATTACTCCCGTGGAGTCTGTAAACTGCAGTTGCATAATGCAGGTAACAACTAACTAATTATTCCTTGTTTTGTACTTTCAGTGGTGACCCAGTGGCACTCTCTCTCCATGACATGTCCTCCCCCTTACAATGCCATTAGGTACCTTTTTTTCTATTTTTAAAATGTGTTGACCATGAACAATCTCCAACTCTGATTCTTCAGATTGACATCTAGATAAAAGTTCCACCACCACATTAGTTTGGCTGGGCCTATATTCAATAAAGAAATGAAATGGTTGTAAGACTAAGACCCACTGAATAATCCGAGCATTGTCAGTCTTTGTGGTTTGTAGCCATTTTAGCAGATCATGTTTTTACTTCAATTGTCCTTAGACTGACCAATAGCAGTACAAGCCTTGTATTCTTCTGATAAGGTTAATTTTAACTATGCTACAGGGCCTACCATCACTTCTATAAGGCTTTGCTAAATTTACTAGGCCTCACTACATCTTAGATTTTAATTAGGCTCTTAAGCAACACCATATAGCTTAATAGCTGAACAAATGACAGAAAAATACTTAGTCTAATCTTCATAGAGCCTTCAGAAGGCACCTTTATCACACAGACATAATTTTCAGCTGTCACAAATGATGGTACAGGATCCTTCACCATTTTCCCTGTACTACCTTGCCTTCCAGTGTGATAATTCTGTGGGTTATCCCTTTCGTACACCCAGGAACTTCACCGAAAACATCTTGAAACTCTTACTAAATGTTTCAGTCGTTCCTGCTGCCTTTCTTCCAGTTGTGTTCCTAGACCCACCTCTCTTACTGTCTCCCTCTCTTTGAGGTTGGTATTTATCTTGTCTTGCACAGTGTTCTCTTTCCTTCCGCAACTTCAATAATTTTATATGGAATATTTGTTTCTCTTTCTTATATCCTCTTCTGAATACTTCATAATCTACTGGGCCAAATTGCCTGATGATCTCAAAGGGACCCTGCTAGTTAGTTAAGAACTTGCTAGAGGCGCTTGGAAGCAGAACCAGCACTTTCTGCCCTGCCTGAAACTCCCTCCTTTTGCACTGCAAACAGCAGAGGTGGAACTAACAGGTCCCATTTATGAGGTTCTTCTTGAACACAACGTCGTAATATACTCAATACTCTTTAATGTGCCGTTGAACCTTTCTACTAGTCCATTTGTCTGCGGATGATACACATTTGTAAATGACTAATTTTCAGTACATGAGACATAAAACTAGTACCTCGGTCGGTAATAATCTCTTGAGGGATACCTACTCTTGAAATCCACTTCATAAGTTCTTCAGCTACCTTCTGTCCCATAACTGATCATAAAGGAATGGTGTCTGTGAACTGCGTCACATAATTAATCAACACCAATATAAATTGGTGTCCTGAGGAACTCTTCAGGAGGGGTCCTACTACATCTAATATGATCCTTGAAAAAGGTTCGGCTACTATTGGCATAAATTGTAATGGAACTTTTGTGGGTTTTTTAAGATTAACCCGTTGACATTTTGGGCAAGTTTTACAAAAGTCTTCTACTTGTTTGTAGAAATGAGGCCAAAAACACCATCTGGAGAGCTGGGCCTCTGTTTTAGCAACCTCCATGTGTCCCCCTAATGGATTTTCAGAAGCCAATTTCAACAATGGTACTTGGTAAGACTGGGGAATTAGTAATTGTTGTATCTCTTGCCCTTCCTGTGAACTGGCTTTAATCCTATGAAGTAAATCTTGTCTTATTTCAAATTGGGATTGCATCTGACAATGTTTGGAGCAAATAACCTGTTGGTTGCTCTTGGCTAGTTTGGTCTGTATGATAGCTTGAAACACATCTTCTCCTTGTTGTGCTTCCCAGAAGTGAAGGTTGCTAGCGAAGCTTTCAAGGTCCAACCCTCCTAAGTTGATTGAGTCTTTAGCTTCATCTCCTACCATGCCGATTCAGTCTTCCTCCTGGGTCTTTACTATATTCAATTTAATCCCAGTCCCTACCTAATACCATTTGGTATGGTAAATCTCTATCATCTCTATGGGTTCATTATCTTTTTGGTCATACTTATGTGTCCGTGGTTCCATATGAGAGTCCCCTGATAGAAATCCTGTTCTAGGCAAGCTCTTGCATTCTCTCACCGTATAACACAGCTGGCCGCAGCAAAAGCAAACCAGGTGACTTCCCTGGTTTTGATGAGCTTCTTTATGTTCTGGTTCTCTTTGTATGTGGTTCAACCCTGTTTTTGACATCAGAACTTTCTCCCTAAAGTTATCAATTTGGGCACTGTCAAAATCTTCAGCTAACTGCAAGGCTTCAGTGGATGACTTTGGCCAGTGGCATCTCACCCACCTTTGCGTGTTCTCTTCTAGGTTGAGGAGGAAAAGTGTTCCAATAATATCTGATCACATATTTCAACTTTGGATAAGTCTTGTGGCTTCAGCCACTTCTCCTCGATTCATCACCTGATACACTGCCTGAGCTTTCCCAATTAGGAGAACCCCTAATTGTCCCC